>NW_019174574.1:1819615-1863266 GCF_002260705.1 Seriola dumerili | reverse complement strand
GGTTGCTGCAGCCACTCCCTGTTCCCACTCGTCCCTGGGCTGAGATCTCTCTAGACTTTGTCACGGGGCTCCCGGTCTCTGAAGGTAACACCACTGTCCTCACAGTGGTGGACCGATTTTCTAAGATGACTCATTTCATTGCTTTGCCCAAGTTGCGATCTGCCCAAGAAACTGCTGAAATTATGATGACTCATGTGTTTCGTATCCATGGCTTTCCTAAGGATATTGTTTCAGATCGGGGGCCCCAGTTCATCTCCAAATTCTAGAAGGAATTTGTAACTCATCGGAGCACCGTCAGCCTCACCTCTAGGTACCATCCGGAATTAAACAGCCAGACCGAACATCTCAACCAGGAGTTGGAGACATGCCTTCGATGCCTGGTGTCGCAGAACCCGGCTTCGTGGAGTAAGAATCTGGTGTGGTGGAATATGCCCACAACTTGCTCCTCACCTCAGCCACCGGCATGTCACCGTTCCAGTGTGTGTTTCGGCTACCAGCCCCCTGCCTTCTCTGAGGCAGAAAAGGAGATCACCGTGCCATCGGCCCACACCATGGTCCAGCTGTCACAACTGTCAGGATTGTCAGGGTTTTAGGGGTAAGGCTGGACCCAAATGCAGCCAACACATGGGAGACGGTCAGACAGGTTTATTAAACTAACACAAGCACAGGGAACCACAGGGGATGACAACAGGTAACAATGAACAGGTAACATGAAAAGACCGAAGACAAACCAGACTTGAACAGCTTGAGGGAAACCATGGATGAACAGATCGAGAAAAATCCAGAAATCAACGGGCATGAACAGGCTAAGGATAAACCCCAAGACAACAAACAAACCAACCCAGACAAAGGGGAGCACAAAGATTATATAGACAAGGGAGGCAAGGGTGATTGCACACAGTTGAAAAACATTAGGGCGGGGCAGACAATCACCACACAGAGGTTTCACCCGGCTGACGTGGAAGGTGGGGTGAACTCTCAGGGACTGGGGCAGACGCAGATGAACAGAGAAGGGACCAATGACCCCAGATATGGACCCACAAACCGAGGAGCCAATTTCCTGGAGGTGACATGGAGAGGCAAGTCCCGCGTAGAGAGCCAGACCTTCTGGCCAGGCTTGTACACTGGAGCAGGTCGGCGCCTCCGATCTATAGCCTTCTTCATGCAATCCACACTGCGTAGGAGAACCTTGCGGGCGGCTGCCCAGATGCGGTGGCAACGCCGGTGTCATGGTTTGCTATGGCAGACACCTTTTGTTAGTTTTGTTTGGACTTTTCTCACTTCCTGTTTTATTTTGTAATTGGTTTCCTTGTGTGTCTCAGTGTTTTTGCTTCCTGTCTTGGTCCTGTTTCTGTGTGGTGATTGTCTGCCCCGCCCTAATGTTTTTCAACTGTGTGCAATCACCCTTGCCTCCCTTGTCTATATAATCTTTGTGCTCCCCTTTGTCTGGGTTGGTTTGTTTGTTGTCTTGGGGTTTATCCTTAGCCTGTTCATGCCCGTTGATTTCTGGATTTTTCTCGATCTGTTCATCCATGGTTTCCCCTCAAGCTGTTCAAGTCTGGTTTGTCTTCGGTCTTTTCATGTTACCTGTTCATGTTACCTGTTGTCATCCCCTGTGGTTCCCTGTGCTTGTGTTAGTTTAATAAACCTGTCTGCACCGTCTCCCATGTGTTGGCTGCATTTGGGTCCAGCCTTACCCCTAAAACCCTGACAATCCTGACAGTTGTGACAGCTGGACCATGGTGTGGGCCGATGGCACGGTGATCTCCTTTTCTGCCTCAGAGAAGGCAGGGGGCTGGTAGCCGAACACACACTGGAACGGTGACATGCCGGTGGCTGAGGTGAGGAGCAAGTTGTGGGCATATTCCACCCACACCAGATTCTTACTCCACGAAGCCGGGTTCTGCGACACCAGGCATCGAAGGCATGTCTCCAACTCCTGGTTGAGATGTTCGGTCTGGCCGTTTAATTCCGGATGGTACCTAGAGGTGAGGCTGACGGTGGCTCCGATGAGCTTGCAAAATTCCTTCTAGAATTTGGAGATGAACTGGGGCCCCCGATCTGAAACAATATCCTTAGGAAAGCCATGGATACGAAACACATGAGTCATCATAATTTCAGCAGTTTCTTTGGCAGATCGCAACTTGGGCAAAGCAATGAAATGAGTCATCTTAGAAAATCGGTCCACCACTGTGAGGACAGTGGTGTTACCTTCAGAGACCGGGAGCCCCGTGACAAAGTCTAGAGAGATCTCAGCCCAGGGACGAGTGGGAACAGGGAGTGGCTGCAGCAACCCCATCTGTGCTCTGGAGGAGGACTTGTTGCGGGCACAGATGGTGCACGCCTCCACATACTCCCGAACCTCTCGCTCCCTGGAGGGCCACCAAAACCTCTGGGAAATGGCATGCATAGTTCTTTTGACTCCCGGATGGCAGGTGAGTAGTGAGCCCAATGGATCATCTGTGGACGCATATCGACAGGGACAAACAAGAGATTCAATGGACAACCACTAGGTGTTGGATTCTCCCCATTAGCTTGCTTCACCTCAGATTCTATTTGCCAAGTCACCGCTCCTACCACACGGTTCAGTGGTAGGATGGGCTCAGGTTTCTTGGCAGTAGGCTCGGGGTCAAACAGACGGGACAAGGCGTCGGGCTTGGTGTTCTGCGACACCGGCCTGTAAGACAACACAAAATCAAAACGGTTAAAAAACAATGTCCACCTGGCTTGACGCGAGTTCAGTCTTTTGGCTTTGCGAATGTATTCAAGATTTTTGTGATCAGTCCATACAATGAACGGATGCTGCGCACCCTCTAACCAGTGTCTCCACTCCTCCAGAGCAATTTTGACAGCCAACAACTCATGGCTCCCAACATCGTGGTTCCTCTCAGCCGGCGAAAGCTTCCTTGACAGAAAGGCACAGGAATGAAGCTTGTTGTCCTTATCGCTGTGCTGGGAGAGTACCGCTCCCACCCCGTTATTGGAGGCATCCACCTCCACCACGAATTGCCGGCTGGGATCAGGAACCGTGAGGATGGGGGCAGTAGTGAACTGTGCCTTGAGTTGCTGGAAGGCCTCCTCAGCTTGAGAGGACCACAGGAAAGGAGTCATTGGAGATGTGAGTGCATGGAGAGGTGCAGCTATGGCGCTGAAGCTTCTGATAATCCGTCTGTAAAAGTTAGCAAATCCTAAGAATTGCTGAACCTTTTTTTTGGGGCCCCTGGGATCAGGTCAATGGGACAACCGTACGGCCTGTGAGGAGGAAGTTAAGTAGCCTTACTCTTGCTAAACACCTCACCCAGATCATGGTAACATCTTGGAACTGAAGTCAGGTCGGGAGGTTCAGAGTCTGTGTCAGCAGCATTAATAGTTTTCACATTCAGGTCATGACATGACTTTAAACACTTGTTTTTACAACTCTCAACCTAGTTCAAAACCCTCCCAGTACTCCAGTCAATGTGCGGATTATGTTCTTTCAACCATGGGAACCCCAGAATAAGAGAGTGCTGTGTAGAGTCATACAAATGAAAGTACATGAGTTCATGGTGATCACCAATAATTACTCTTAGTGGCTCAGTCTTGTGAGTCACCCGGAATATCAAACTCCCATCAAGAGCCCTGGCCTCTATTGGCTGGGATAATTGTTCAGCTTTCAATTTAAGTCTTTTGGCAAAATCCCAGTCCATGAGGCTCTCATCAGCCCCTGAGTCAATGAGTACCCCAAGACCAACTGTGGTGTCATGATACTTTACCTTAATCTCTGTTAAGGCTCAAGGAGGGAACTCAGTGGAGGAGAAACGGCTCACCAGTACCCTCCCATCTACTGGCGAGCCCGGTCTTTTGCTGGACACGCCGCAAGGAGATAACCTTGCTGCCCACAATAGAAGCACCTGCCTTCCTGCAGACGACGATGATGCTCCTCTGTGGCTCATCCCAGCTGCATGGGCTCCTCCACCTTGGAGGAGGAGGCTTTCCTCCATGGAATCGGTGATGTAAGCATGAGGAACTCCACTGACCGGGGGTAGTAATTGCAGCGCGGCCCTGATGGCGACCAGCTGATGACGCTGTTAAGCTTTGTTGAAGCTCCTGCAAACGATTGTCAGTTCTTATGGCTAGGGTTATCAAGGAGTCCAGGTCAGATGGTAGATCAAGGGGCACTAACAAGTCCTGAATCTGGTCAGAGAGTCCCTTAAGAAAGACATCATAAAGGGCTGCGGCATTCCATCCACTGTTCGTGGCTAGGGTGCGAAGTGGATGGAATAATCACAGACAGAGTCCATACCTTGTTTGATAGTGCTCAACTCACGTGCTTTCTCTCGTCGGACAAGAGGGGATCAAAAGCTCTCTTCAGAGCCTGTCTGAATTCATCAAGGGACCCACAGATCCATGAATCACAGGACCACTCAGGTGTAGCCCACGCCCTCCCGGTGAGATGGGAAATCATAAATGCCACTTTGGACCATTCTGTAGGAAAGTCTGATGGCCTCATCTCGTCTCTCTTCGTGAGGTGAGCAAGAACTTGATGGACTTGGGCTGCCAGGAGGTTCACTTGGGTGGTTATGGCTGCTTTGAAATCCTCCTGACAGTTCGCCAGCTCCTTCACTCCTCTATGCAGAGAGGACATCTGCTCCTCCTGCTGACTCAGGCGGGTGTTTTGGGAGCAAATGGCTGCCGTCAATCGATCTGAGTCGGCTGGGTTCATGCTGGCCAGTTCGTACAGTCAAAACTGAACTAATTCTTGAACCCACATGCACGACTCCAAGACAAAGTACCAATTAACAATATTTTAATAACAAAGTAGCAAAGGAAAATCACTCTAACAGAGGAATATATATTCAAAGTACCAAAATAAAAATCACTCTTTCGAGGAAAACCAACAAAAAATTCAGGACACAGGTAAAGACAAAGTATCAAAATAATGTACAGCAAGACTGTGGCAAAACATAACATCGAATTCAAAACCTGGCATGGGATAACGTGGCTGGTGTGGTTCTCCGGCAACAAGACAAGACGAACTGGCACAGTACAAAGGGAAACACAGACTATATACGCACACACAAGGTAATGGGAAACAGGTGGAAACAATCAGGGCGGGGCAGACAATCAGACCAGTGGGAAACACAAAAGGGAAGGAGGAAGTTACCTGAAACGAGAGGAGAGTTAGGTTTTCAAAATAAAACAAGAAGTCACAAGACAGACAAAACTAAACATAACTTAACGTCTCTTCATGGACATGACAAAAAGAGAGGACAGGGATGAGAAAATAGAGAAGTAAACAATAACTGAAAGATAAGGTGAAAAGATGGATTTTAAATTGGATTTAAATACATAAAATGTAACTTTTCCACATTAAAATGTCAAAAAATGACTTGACCTATGCATTTTTTTGAGTTGCGTACTTACATTTTCCCAAATGTTTCCAGTGAGTCGCAAACCTAGAGAAATACGTAATTTTAATCATGGTAACGCTCCTTGTCATTTGGTCTACTGTCAATGACATCATATTCTCTGTGAGCATGGGTCTGTGTTGTAGTTGCCTGCCTGGAGCTCAAAATTGACTTTTACTTGAGCATTTACAATTCTATATTTGAACCAGATGAAGGATTTTAGTAATCGGACGTCTGGATCTGAAGTTATCTGAGAGAAAAAAAAGCAGGCACATGTTTGACAGCTCAGCTCCCAGCAGCTGGAGAAGTCCTGTCCAGTTTCTGCCAAAGAGCATCGGTTAATCACAAATTTTTGTGAAGTGAAACTGCTTTAGTCCGTTTGTTATGGAGAGGGTGGCCCTTTGCGGATAATTTGGCTACCGGGAAAAACCTATTGAATGTCTGGTTCATACTTTATTAAAGAAACAATGGTAAGCGGCCTCAGTTTCCTGCAACTCCTTGTCCACCAAAGCACGTTGGTGAATCACTGATTTTCTTTATAAAGTGAGGCCGCTTTATTTGTTACCAGTTTTAATCCCCTGGTCCGTTTGTTATGGAGAGAAGGACACCAGGTGCGAAGGGAGGGCTGGGCTTCCAGGGCTGCATTCACTGATGGTTCTCAATGGCCCTGGATCTTTTATAGGCATTTCCCTCAGTCAGTCTGCGTGTGTCATGTGCTGTAATACTACTCTTAACCATGAGAGGCAGCAGCAGCAGTACATCAAAGGTAATCTACACTAATGGTAACAAATTGGAAGAGGGCTATGGAATCCTTCTAGGCGCATGAGATGTCCACCATAACACGCTGGCAGAGTTTTGAAAGCACAAAAACTCAAGGGGATGTAATTGAACAGCTGCCAGCACACCAGAGATATCTGAGAGGAGCCAATACCTTCACCACATTGTGGCAATAACAACTTTTATAGGAGCAAGGCATCCCACTCGGGGGCAACGATGAGCAGGAGTCAAGCCCGAATCCAGGCAACTCCATTGAATGTATGAAGCTCCTAAAAAAAATGTACCCATTTCTGCAAAAATATACTCCTTTATTCAAATACCACTTACTTCTCTTACTCTCATTTCGCCCGGAAATGATAATCAGCATTTCACAAGAAATCACTGAAAGCATCATCAAACAAACGAAGATTGCCAAGATGTATTCTGTGATGGCAGATGAAGCCAGAGACAGACGCACAGAGCAGGTTGCGGTCTGTGTGCGTTATGTTACGCAAGAGGGCAGGAGAGAGAGTTTTCATGGGCTACAGAAGCTACAGGGATTTGATGCAAAGTCAATTGCAGATGCGAATGAGGAAATGCTACATTTGCACAACTTGGGTGATGTAAATTGTGTTGCACAAGTCTTTGATGGTGCATCAGTAGGGGGTGTCCAAGCCCGAGAGTGACACCCTGAAGCAGTGTATGTGCACTGTCACACACACAAGCTCAACCTTATCCTGTGCTACACATGCAAAGCTAGACCATAAGCTACTGCATTCTTTGCCTTAGTGGAGAACGTGTACACATTTTTCAGCTGGCCTTGGATCAAGGCCATCTGAACTTGTGCAGCTCTCCACAACAAGATGGGCATACCAGTTGAGGTCTGTCAATGCTGTCCGGAACAACCTTCCTGCCATTTTAACATGTCTCAGCACCATGAACCCATCTATGGCCCTAGGGATTCGGTCAAAGCTGTGCAAGCTGAAGAAATTCTACATGCTGGAGATGTTTTCCAAACTCCAAGGCATAACTAAAGGGCTACACCGGTACCTGCAGGTGCAAAGTTTGGATTTGGGCAAAGCATTTGAGTACAAGACAGCAATCACATTCAACATTTTTTTGCTGTGTGTCAACCATCCAATGAGCACCCCGAAAATTCCTTGTATGTTGAAAAACCTATTTGGCATTCTGATTCAGAATTTGCTGTGCGCCCTTAGCTTGGCCCCGGACCTTTTCAACTCCTAGATCCGCCCCTGGAGGACACCTCTGTGGATAATTCAGCTGCTGGTAAAATCAATCTCAGCCCCAACTCCTCCCTGAGTCTCGGTCCTCCGTACATCGTCGCTCAAACACTGACTTTAAATGTCAAACTGCTTCATTCAGTGTTTTTAATGGTTAAAATCACCAGGTCTCTACATACTGTGCGTTTTAATGTTTCAGCAGATTCAGACAGTCTGTTGTCAGCGAGGAGGTTGTTTCAGAGGTTGGGGGGGGGGGCTACTGACTTCTTTTAAATCTGTGGGCAGACAGGAGGCCTGTAGACTGAGAGTGAGGAGCACAGGTTTAAGGAGATCAGACAGATATAAAAGAGTCTGCCCTGCAATGATTTTATGTCATTAGAAGCCTTGACTTGCACATGCGTGTCATATACTAACCTTCACTTGGGTTTACCTACACACGCTCTCTTGCTTGCTGTCTCTCTCTCTTTCACACACACACACACACACAACCCTAAAAATCTTATTAGTCTATGTACCCCCCCCCCCCCCCCCCCCCCCCCCCCGAGATTTGCTCATTAATGAAAGACGCATTAATTCAGAAACTCAACCAGGAGACGTTTAAAGTTTAACATTCAGATCATAAAGTAACAGCAGCTACATGTATCAAAAACATTACTTACAAACTCTGTATGTGCTTGGCATACACAAATACATTGCATACTTCCTTATCATTTAACTTAACCTGAAATTCAGTAACTGCACCAATGTTGTTGGGTAGCGGTTATCTCCTGTACCTTCAAACATGCTATGATTTGGTTGGACGCGAGGCCAGAGTGAAGCATTTATCACATCCAGCAGACACAGAGCTTCATTAACATCCAGATAAAATTGTATTTCTGAATTCAAGTCCAATGTTTGCTCTCCTTTAAGCTCTGGTTTAGTTTCCACCAACTCCTGAGAAAACTATCTGGCTCCTTTACGGCTAAATGGTCATCATTCTGTCTTTAACTGTATCTGTCTGCTGTTTGATGGTGGGCAGGTTGTGTAAAATGGGCTCATCAGAGCTTTTTTAGTGAAACAGCTGCTGCTGTTGCTGCTGCTGCTGGAAACAAGGTTGATGAGACCAAAACAATGAGCTGAAAGATACTAAACACTCTATAGAGTTGGTGTGAATGTTCAGGTTCATCATATTGCACAAAGTAATATCACCTATTGTTTGCATGAAAGTATTCTTTAGTGCTGCTTTAAATGAGTATTTTTAAAATGGGCATAGAGCTACGATAGACCGCACTGACTGACATAAACTGGCAAAGGGAGGAAAAGCTCCTCTAAAATACTAGTAACAGTATTGTTTTGTACACTTTCTGATGCTGTCATAATGAATGGTTCATTAGCTGTTGGTTGCGTTTGCATTTTTTCCTAAAATCATTCTCTCTATTGTTTCATTCAGTTGGGTTACTGAAGTCTTTGTCTTTTCAATCTGAACACAATGCAGCCTGGATACTGGATGAATTTACACACCAGGCAGAATGCATAAGAACTGGTGTAATCACCTATTTTTAAAGCAGGAATAGAGAGAGAAAGGAGCTGTGTGTATACATTCCTGGGAACCGCATTACAGACGTAGGAAGCAGGGTAACCTGCCTGTTTTTAACTGTGCAGCATTACTGTGGCCTGAGCTCACTGCTGACCTCTGAGAACAATGACACAACGTCACCCTGACATACTAAACTCAAGTGTGAGAACTGTGGGTTTGATCATATTTCTATGAACTGTGTGTTCCCTGCATTGTTGGCCCAGTTTTGTGTGAGTATGAACAATAAGCTATAGCTGACAGAAAGTCAGGCCGCCACAATGAGACAACAGCATGTGCACAGAACAGCGTCATATTTTAATGCTTTACTTACGCCTTTATCCAAGGAAGTTCAACAGATGTTCATATTAGGAGTTGCACAGGACAATTACAGGCAGGGAGATCACAATATTTTGCCTTTTTCAGACAGATACAATATGTCAGTTACAACACCTGGTACAATGAAACAAAATATTTCGGCTGTACTGACATGTTTAGTGAATGATGACAGAGCTGGAAGCAACACAAAGTTCTTAGTATTGCTCTTTTGTGTCTGTGACTGTAGTGAATTGTATTGTTCAGTGTTTTATGTGGAAGAATAGTTATAACTGTGCTTGTATAATATGAATATGTCTGTAGAGGCTGAAATCATACATCAGAATTTGTAATGCTCTGTTCTCATATTTACCTACTGTGTGAGTATTTTCAGTTGTGAGAATATTAAATTAAAATGGGGTGAAACACACAACAAGCTCCAAAAAGTATAGTATGTAGTAGTCCTATCATATGTCCTATATCACTTCTCTCATTCACCTCTCTCACTGAGAACAATGTGTCAAAACTCCTGACTGGTAGTCTTCCTACTTTATGTGTGCTGGACCCCATTCCCACAAACCTCCTCCCACCATTGTACCAGCATTCACATGTGATAAATGCACATACACATTATTATCTAAGTGTATGGAAAGGGCAGTTTTCAAATAGGTCTCAGAATTCCTCTCATAGAATGACCTCCTTCATCTAAATCAACTTTAAAAGCAGCCTCTCCACTCACACAGCCTGTTCTCTGTAACAGACAGTAGAGCTGCAGCACAGTCCTCAGTTCTTATTTTTTGGTTTGAATCCTATCTCATTGGGAACTCTTTCAGTGTGTCATGGCAAGGACAAATGTCCTTATCCCATCTCAACTCCAGAGGGGTGCCCCAAGTGTCGGTACTGAGGCCTCTTCTCTTTGCACTACACACCGCCTCCTTGGGTCCAATTGTCCAATCACATGGCTTCTGATATTACTGCTATGCAGACGACACCCAGCTATACCTGTTGTTCCCGCCATACGACCCCACAGTCTGCACGGATCTCGGCCTGTTTCTCTGACATATCCACATGGATGAAAGAACACCACATTCAACTAAACCTCTCTGAGACTGAACTTAGTCATTCAATCAGCCGATCAGTCTCTTCATCATGATATCAAAATCACCTCTTCATCTCTCACCCCAACAAAGGTCATGAGAAACGTGGGTGTCATGTTTGATGACCAACTCTCATTCTCTGACCATGTTGCGTCTGTCTCCCAGTTGTGCTGCTTTTCTGTGATTGGACAGAACGAGTCAATTCAAGATTGGTTAGTGACACTAAACAGAAGTAACCTCCCTCAGATGCACTGATTGGCCATTAATGTATCGCAGGAGGCTACTGAGACAACTGTTTATGCTTAAGTCTCAATGTCATTTTTTGTTTCCTGTTTCTTTCTGTGTTCTCTTCAGCTGTGTCCTGGTGTGCAAATGTTAAGCTCAGTTTGAAAGGATGGAAGAAGAGATTGAAAACAACAATAGGGATGTTTCAATAAACGACTGTGTCATGTCATGTGTTGTCATTTTCTGTGTGCTTTTTACATATCAAATTTTAAAATGTCAAAATGTAACTTGGAATCCTGAAAAAACTCTTGAAAGACGACTGACATCACAAAGCAGCCACTCTTCAACATTTCACATCTGAGAATTCAGGGGATATGGTGATGCTTTGTGAACTGAATCTACACAGAATCCTGTCTGGGACACATATGGTCTATCTACAATAGTCTCTCATTTTATTCTCCCACTCTGACTTTCATTTTGGACAAACACGATTAATTTGTGTTGTATGATCAGATTTCTATTCAGCTGCCAGAGATGTCATGTTTGACAGCAGTTGCATCCAGTTGCATTGTAGAAAGAAGTGGTATATGAAATCAATAAAAATGATAAATTATATGAATCTCAGTCCAAGACAGTCACATTTTACACAATTTCATCATCAGTTATCAAATAATAATAAAAAATCGTAAATTGATTAATTACATTTACATTTAAACTTTTGTGTGCAGCAGTTGATGGGTGACAGACTGCACCTCCACCTCAGTATGAGAGCATCTGTTCAACACTGAGGCTGAGTGTGTCAGCAGGGAAACAGCTAAGCGGAGCAGCACAGGTTGCATTTAACAGCGGATTTTATAGGAAACCATTTGGAAAACTGCAAGGTGACCAATTACCCTCCTGCCAGACCATCACTTATTCAGAAGACTTTGAAGGCACAGGCTGGATGGTGCACCATGTTGCATGCAACAAGTATTTTCTATTTATATACATAATAAATACTGTTCAACCAGGTCATTCGGCTTTAGGTTGAGTTAACATTTGATTTCTGTTTGTACTGTAAGTGTTGGTGAGGGTAGGACTGTATAAGTGGTTTGGAGGTGGTGTTGCTCAGGCAGGTCGGTTAGAACCTGATAAAGTACATGAAGCAGTCTTCCTTTAAACCTTTGATGTGCATCAGCTTTCTCACAGGATCTCTCAGACGTACAGGCTTGTGTGTGTGTTTGAGTGTATGTGTGTGTGTGGTCTGCAAAGAAATAAAGAAATAAAGAAATCACTACATTGCATTACAGAATGATTCATACTAGACATACCAAACTAATACACAGCATTACACACATCTTTGTATCATTAACTAGCGGCAGAGGTTACTCTTTCCCACTCAAAACCGCATCCACATCATGCTAACTGAATGCAATTACTTTAGCTTTAGCATAACGCCATAGTAAACACAGGGATACTAAATCTCCGTTTAGCGGTTAGCTAAACCAAACATCCGCCTAATGCGACTCATTCCCAACATGACAAATTACGACAGTAACTCAATATAAACACTTACTTGTCATCAGGTACGCACAACTGATAACACACACACAGAAGAGGCCCTGACGATGTCTGCTATCTGAGCACTCAAATCTACTAACTTTACTGCAAAGGCAACGAACTTAGAACGCGCCACTAACGGCGGAAACAGGCACTGTGTATCTGCGTAATCCCCGTTGCTAGGCAACAGCGTAATCAACAATACAAGTCCGATCGGCGGAGTCTTTCGTACAGTAAGTTTAGGTTGATGTTATCAGCCAGGAACACAGCGGACGCCTCGCATGTTCGGCGCGGCTGCGGAACGTCTTGATTTTCATTTCGGCACATGTTAACGGGTTAGAGCAGACACACTGCCTGCGTGACAGGCTCTTGAGACACACCTCTCATGCCTTGTGGCTGTGTCACATGATCTAAAGGTTCAGCCTCTTGCTTATTTTTCATGCTTGATGCGTCTCGTAGCAAAAATAGACAGAAAAAAAGACCTGTTGATGTCATATTGACATCATACCAGTAACATTACACAAAAACTGACACCTTCCACTACAGTTTCTATGTCTAGGCTCAATTTGAATATGACACAGACATAAAAAAAAAATTTGACATTTTTTGTCACAAATAAATCAGAAAATAATTAATAATGAAAAGAAATTCAATATTCCAGTAACCTGCAAACTCTATGTAGAGAGACAGAGCTGCAGCAGCAGAGACACAGCTGGTGTGAACACACACACATGATTGTCTGTAGCAGCTCAGCATCGTCAGCCGCCACACACACTACATGCAGTGTGTTCCTAGTGTCAATTAGTTTAAAAAAACAGCTGTTGCTGATGCACAGTACATTTCTGCATTTCTGCATTGATCATGTTTGTGGTGTGTATTTCCTGTTCTAGATGGCAAAGGGGGGATTTTTCACATAGTGTATGTGTGTGTGTGTGTGTGTGTGTGTGTGTGTGTGCGTGCGTGTGTGTGTGTGTGTGTGTGTGTGTGTGTGTGCGTGCGTGTGTGTGTGTGTGTGTGTGTGTGTGTGTGTGCGTGCGTGTGTGTGTGTGTGTGTGTGTGTGTGTGTGTGTATGTTGTAATCAATAGCAAAGTTCTCAGAGTTCAGTCATTATTTCCCATCCTGCTGATGTCAGAGAGTTCAGGAAAGACAATGGCTCAAGGCTTCCTGGTCTTGTGATGTGTGTGTGTGTGTGTGTGTGTGTGTGTGTGTGTGTGTGTGTGTGTGTGTGTGTGTGTGTGTGTGTGTGTGTGTGTGTGTGTGTGTGTGTGGTCATGGCATTACTCATGTGGTGGGGACCTAAATTTGTTACACAGTGACATTATGGGGACTTTTAAGGTTAAGGTCTCCAGGAGTGGAATGTAAGTCAATGTAATGTCCTCTAAAATCATGGAGACATAGCTGTGTGTGTGTGTTTGTGTGTGTGTGTGTGTGTGTGTGTTTGTGTGTGTGTGTGTGTGTGTGTGTGTGTGGTTCATGCACTTGTTTTGGTTTGGAGTTGAGAGTTGAGTATAAGTGCAGTGAAAATCACAAGAGGCCAAGAGGAGTTCACTATGACCTGTATGCCTGTGTATGTGTGTGTGTGTGTGTGTGTGTGTGTGTGTGTGTGTGTGTGTGTGTGTGTGTGTGTGTGTGCATGCAAGCACGTGTGTGTGTGTGTGTGTGTGTATGTGTTTGCATGCACACACACGCGCGCGTGTGTGTGTGTGTGTGTGTGTGTGAGGGAAACACAGAAAGACAGGAAGAGAATAAGACAACAAAGCATCCATTTATTTGTGATGTGTAAACAGTCGCACTTATCCCTCTCTGTGGAGGCCAGTCAGGCGTGTGTGGTGGGACATGTGTTGCCTAGTTTAGTACAAAGATTGGACACACAGGGAAATAACTTGTTTAGCTTTGTCCAAAGCGAAACAATTAACCTCCCAACTGCCCCATTTACATGTTGTATCTTGTACATCAAACACATGTAGAGGTAGAAAACGAAACTTTGAGGTTTTAGAGGCAGTTTTTTTTAACACCAGCTGTTTGCAGTGACTGAATGCAGCGTCTCTTAAACTGTAGTGTAACATAATTGGAACTGAGATGCTCACCATGCAACTCCTATCCTGCAAACTAGCCTTTAATCAGCAGCCTTAGTGTCAAATTTACCAGCTCCACTCTGACAGCCTGATTTCTCCAACTATCAGACATCTGAAATATCTTTAGCCAAATCAAAGCTTGTTTAAACAGTAGCCGTTTCTCAGTCTGTGTTCTTCTCTGTACTTGTGTTCTTGTGGACTTGTGAAATGTCATCAGTCTAAGACCAAGTTCTGTTCAAAGTCCACATCTACCCAAGTACAGATCAAATATCCGCCCATTTTATCCAGGATGCGTCAGCACATGACTTGTGTGGACTTGGGACAGCCAAGTATCCCAGAATGCATCTCGCACCAAATAGCAACAGTAGCAGGGACTCTAAGCCAGGCTCAAAGCTGAAACAATTTTCACCCTACAACTGTTATTATATCACTTCATTAAGTTATGATGTTTTTCAGGGCAGAAAGTGACAGTCAAGACTTCAAATATGTGTCAGTTTATCCAAGTAACAGCTGTTTGGAAAGTAGCTCGGGCGTGAGATGACCAGCCAGCCAGTCAGTATGCACCATCGTCACAGTAGAAAAAGTGTTATCTCTGCAGCCCTTTGCTCATTTGCTGGTGGCTCTGTTGTCTGTGGTGTTTTGATATATAATTTTAAAAAATTCATATTCATATTCATATTAAATTTTATTAGATTTTTTATATATATTACAGATTGGATATGAAGTGTATATTTTACTGCACTCTGTCAATTCTTTTTTTCCGTCTGTTTGTGGAGATTAGAGTTTAGATTAATTAGTCACAGTACAGTCAGCGACCACACACACAGATCACAGTAGCTGACCTCCATCATATGAGAGGTAATGATTGCACTGCTATAGATTTAAATCCCTGATCTTGCTCCATAAACAGAGAAACCTGTATTAGAAGTTCATCCACCTTCGTTCAGCAAAGTCATTAACAACACTGCCCAAGTCTAGATCCCTGGCTCTGCTGTTCTCTACTAAGAGTATAGCCTGTAGCCTCCAGCTGCACGTCAACATTGCTATCATTTGATGAACCTGAAGCATAGGGAGTAAAAACTTATCTAATATTGTCGGTTCAGCAGTAAACTCCTACTGTTCTTCAGCTTCTTTTGTTTGGACTTGCTGAACATTTTGCTGCTAACTGAATTGTCCATTAGCTGAAGAAAAACTCCCTTCTTGCTAAAACGTTGAGAAAAAAGTTGATGTCCTCTCACAGGGAGGAAGCTCATTGGCCGAATTAGGATTTCCCAGCAAGCCTTACTTTGTAACTTTTGAGAAGGAAGTTAAAGGGTAGAAATTATATTTATCTTTAATAAAACATGCAGTTTTGGAACATTTCAGGAAGGAAAAAAAATTATAAAAAGCTATATCTCAAAACTGTAAGTGTGATGGGCTCCTGACACCTATTGGACCAGCTGCATCGTGGACAGTTACACCAGTGCTCTAAAGTCAAAATCATGGACTCAAATAATCAAAACTTGTACCCCTGGTGCCTGACAGGCCCCATACTCTACACACACACATACATCGTAAAAACATGTATTAGATATTCGATATATTGGATATTAAACATGTATGAGGCCTTGACCCTGTGCAGGTTCACCACAGATATATAATGCCCAGAATATATAATGTGAACTCTGTGTGTTTTTGTAGTAGTCAGCTGCATGAAAAATGTGTAGCATCTCCTTATTCTTCGACATTCATAATGTGTGCCACATAATGAAAAACTGACTCTCACAGATTATAACTGTAATAGAGGTTGAAGAGGTTGGGAGTATGTTTGTTTGATTGACAGGAGTTTCTACCGATCACAGGCAGCTGTGAGGATTACTGCTTGATCATCCCATCTCAGCTCTATGTTCTATTGTTATTATCGTATCTTTGTTATCTGCATGTTAAAACGATTCAAAGAGTCGATATATGACTGTGATGAGATAGTGTGTGATGACTTTATTCTAAAAATCTCTTTACTCGCTCCACTTTAATGCAACATAATTTATTTAAGACGCATTTTATCCACATCTCTGTTCTGTTGATGAAGGAAATGAATGAAGTGAAATTATTCTCTGCCTCTTAAAAGATTAACTGCACACACTCATTCATACCCACCCAAAACACACACGGTTAATTATTACAAAAAAGAGGTGAAACCTGTGTTGACATATTCACTTGCCACATTTGTGCAATACATGACATTCTGATGGCCTGATAAGTGTATGATATGCCACCATGACTCAGAGCACGATCACTGGGAAATGATTACATTCCGTACATCATTTTATTAGTAGTTATTTATTAGTTAGTGAAAGCTACCTCTCTCTCTCTCTCTATCTCTCTCTCTCTCTCTCTCTCTCTCTCACACACACACATCATTCACTGCACAGATGTTACTAAATCTCCAAACCCCTGATACTATACATGTGTTCATATGTATATAGCAAATACACATCTATGATATTGTCTATATTATCATGAAGGTATAGATGCACCCACACCTTATGTGTAATCACCTCACCTACATGCTGACGTGGGGAAACACTTCTGTCTAATAAAGTTCTCTCGTACATGAATGCACAAATCTAAGTGGAGTGTAAACAGCAGGTGCTTACACTGTTTATACTTTTTATTTGTGTTTATTACTTTTGTATAGTGTTTACATACTACTGCTTCATCTTCAACTGCAAGACACTTTGAACTGACACTATGGCCCCTTTCAGTGCCTTTGAGCTAGCTGTTGTTCCCATAAACAAGTCTCTCAAAGCAATTCTAGTGTAAGTCACTTGAGTGTTGAAAACAGTCACAACAAAGAAGCACGATTACACTTTCTTCAAAAATTTGTCTTGTTCTGGTTTAACTGTACTGTTTTCATAAATGGCACAAATTTGAATAAGAACATCAGTTTCACTAAGCACACATGTTGCAATGCATGTTTAACAAGCATCAACCTCTGAGGCTGAAAATGAATCTGACACTGAAGCACAAAAACCCTGCAGTTCCTCTAATGACCACTAGAGTCTGGCTCCAACAGTGAGTCAGTCCCCATAGACTCCCATGTTAAAATGTCCAACTTTACAGCAGAAATAAACATGTTTACAGCCTGGTACAAAAACTGTTTTGGTCTCTACAGTTAATTTCCTCCTTCATGACACCTGTACAGGTGATGAATTTTAAGTTTTTTTAAGTTAAGTTTTTTTTTTTTTTAAGTTATGTATAATTGAAGACATGGCCCCTTTGAGTGACAGGTGGGTGAGGGTATGCTTGCCACAAACTGTCATGTACAAAGTCTCAGCTCACCTCTCTGCCCATTTTTGGATTAGCTTGGAGTTAAGGGCGGAGTCAGGCACTGCCAAGATGGCGACGGTGCAGCAGCTCACTCTGAGCTTCAAAACTGCTCTTCAGAAACCTGTGGGTGACATCACAGAGGCTACTTCCATCTTTATTTACAGTCTATGATGTTTAGCTGTAACCAGCACAAATATGAGCTTTGCTTGGCTTTTGTTTTGTTAAGTAAAAAATATAAAATACCCCAAGGCAGGGTGAGAGGATGGTTTGGTCAGTCATAGAGGGAGACACTGCTTACCAGATAATAAAGAAACATGCTCCCCATAGTGACTGAGCGATCAAATATTTCCTCCAAGAAGTTATGAAATCTGAGAGATAACCAGAAAAGGTGAGATAGAGTCCCACCTCCTGATTTATCCAGGCTCATGTCCACCAGTGTTGTATAATTGCCCTGATATTCTCCACTGACATGGAGAATGGATTGAGTGATGGATGTCCTCACAGTTGAGACTCTTGGCTGAACACAGTCGCTTCCAACTATGTGACACAGAAGGTAATTTGAGCTTTAACACAACCATGTGCACATCTGTTCTCCACATCTGTGATGATGCATGTGAACCTGCATGTGAACACATTCTGTCTCTGTGCTCTCACAAACCTGAGGACTAAATACTCAGAGAGAATGAATGCAAGGTTTCATCTGAGAGCTGTAGCGCATCATGGTCTTCAGCAGAGTGTTCTCCACCCTGCTCTACTTTTTATCCTGACTGTTGTGTGTCCAGGACAATCAGTCACCAAGCTCCCTGTTATGTAAAGCATTTGTTCCTGCCTGGATACAGTTCAAACAAGGACTCTAAACAAACACACATACACACGCATGGGTTGTAATAAATAAAAATCCAGTGCATTCACTACTTGCTTCATATGTATGGTGTTTCATGTTTTATATTTTGACCAGTGTGACATCATAACACACGTGTGCTATTGTACAGCACTTAGACATTTAATGACTAAGTATATTAATTGTCGAAAAATGTCAATTTTACATTCTGACTTTAGTTAACTGTCTTTAAAGCTCCATATTTTCCTCTTCTCCAGTGTTTTATTTGAAGTGTTGATCCATAAGAAGATATATTTATTTGTGGTTTTAAGACCCAAAAACCATCTCAGTGTAGTTTTACATCTCTCTCAGGCTTCTCTCGCTCTAGTAACAACAGGTCAGTGAGCCAATCAGAAGAGAGGAGGCTCTGAGCATCTCTTCTGATTGGCTGACTGTTTTCTGAGTGATCCGTTAAAAATATAGCAGATTTCAGGTAAACACTCAGAGAAACCAAATACTGCAGAGTTGGATGGTGGGTGCAGGTGGGTGGGGCTCGGGGCATGCCTGAGAGTGGTGACTGCTTTGTTGTGACATCACAAAGTTCCAGAAGTCCTGACGGCTGGTTTTAAGGCTCAGTTTCTGAATACAGGCTGTGTGCATTTCTCTGTGGACTGAGGCTTTGATACTTTCACAGTATTAATATACACTGTTGCTCATAAAGTTGGAATCAAATATCTTTTACCCTGTTTCCATGAAATGACTGTGACAATGTGATTTATTTCATTTCACCTGGGTAATTGGGACACATAATGTAATCATTGCACCTGGTCAAAAGTGATTACTGATGCATTTACATATGAATAAACAGAGGATTGTGCCTCAAAACATAATTATTCCAACTTTATGGGCAACAGTGTAGAACGTAGACCTGCTTTATAATCAAACAACAATCAAACAATACCTTTATACTATATGGACCTTTAACCAAAAGAGGACAAAGAACCAGGCAGAAAAAGAAAGTTTACAATGTTAGTGTATGTAAAGAGAAATATTGGGTACAAATGTGGGTGTGCAGAGAAAGATAGTGACATTCATTGTTGTGCTTTTATGCACTAAATGAGCTCCATTCACTGAGTGTACTCAATTCCTGGTGAACAGTGAAGTGCACGTATCCTTTTACAACTAATGAACGTGAACCTGACACCAGAGGAGTCCTGTCCATGACTGAGTGATCAAATCAAATACCTAAATCTCTCCTATATCCCCCTCCTATATATTTAGTTTCACTCAGGAATATTACACATGACAGAAGATGCTCTCATTGCTGTTTGATGGTGACTTTAAAGTGTGATCAGCCTTTGAGAAAGACATGACTGACTGCCAGCAGGTTTGTTTCACCATCACCAAGACTACAGGGTTAGTCATGACTTAACCAATAGAATGTAATGGACCTGGTAGATTTGGAGCTTTATTTACTCTTTTCTATAGATAACGTGTTCACTTTTCATCAATAAACGATGTGTTTAGACACTAACAGTCTCCGTTTCAGATTCAGTATGATGCAGCCCAACAGGGGCCAGTGTCAGGGTTACTACAGGCCAGTGAGATGTGCTTCAGCACATGTGCTGTACTCCTAACTACTCTGTTTACTTTCCAACCATAACACTGATTCCACATACACACCAGCACGGTGAAGCCGCTATCACAGTCAGCACTTCCCCACACACACTGGTCCACAGAACACTGTCAGCACACCATCACACAGACCCACACATGTAGGCTACACACACACACACACACACACACACACACACACACACACACACACACACACACACACACACACACACACACACACACACACACACACACAGTGCCACTTGACTATCAACAGGAAACATCTTTTGCAGAACAGGAAGTGCTACTCTCTAATTGGTTGGGGGTGATTCAGTGAGAACCGAGTCTCAGCCAATCAGAGAGCTCTTATTTTAGGGGCAGGTATAAAAGCAGAGAGGCTGCTCTGCTGATGGTCATACTGAGAGTGACATTTCTGTTCTCTCTCTCTCTCTCTCTCTCTCTCTCTCTCTCTCTCTCTCTCTCTCTTTGTAATTTTGTAAATGAAATGTCGCAGCACTTAAAACTTAAAACTCAAAGTTATTGTGACGGTGTTTCTGTTCCGTCTCTTGTCACTTTATCAGCACACTTTAACAAGAATGCCTCTAGCACAAGTCATTCTCAATTCATGACCAAACGCCAAACTGGTGAATCGTGCACATAATTTCATTCACCTACAACATATTAGGGCTGATTAAACAGAAATGATCTGTTCAGCTGGACAACAGTAAAGGCAAGAGAGGAAATATGCTTTTTCAGTTTGAGTGAAGTGACCCTTATGACATCATGCTGTAATGGATTTGAGAATCAGTATGTCTTCATGAACAAAATCATTAAAGACTGTCCGTTCTAGAAACATAACAGCAGAGTTACCAGACACCCAGGTTACGTTCAGAGGCCAGGGTGCTGGACGGACAGAGTTGTCCCAAGGGGTGGGCAAATGGTGCGATCACACAAGGCCTAAACTTTGTTATGTTTTTTTTTTTTAAGTGAATCTTTTTTTTTTGACCTAGCAGAATGAATTTAATACCTTAAAGGTTATTATTATGATCAAGGTTTCCTGAGTTAAGATCGCCCTGTGAGAGTGTGACACAAAGTTAGAAGTGGTTCATGCACACATCAGCTCCTCAGGACGGAGATACATATACATACATAGATAAACACATGCATAAATACGATGTCTACATGTCAAGATTCAGATCATTTTGTTTTCTTATTTTTTAATAAAAAGGTCACAGGACCAAAGTTTATACAAAAGAGAACCTGACCCTTCATATCATGTGTCTACTGTGAGGTGTCAGTTATGTTTGGCAGCAGTTTAAACAAATTTTGATGGCAAACTCACAAATTAATTGACTTCACACATTTACCTGTATGGTAAATCAAACAATTCTTTTTAAGACATGAATACATTAATTTTAAAAAACATTTAGATGTTTGTTTTGGACATTCAAAAACATTGTTATTAAATGTAATTCACAGTTTTGTCCAATTAGTCCAGTATCAACATGTAACTGACAAACATATAGTGCTGTTGTGGCTGTGTGTAATGCTGCTGGGTCAAACAGTCCATGATGTTGTCAAGGTCCCATATTGTATAAAGGTAGATATGCATGTGTAGTTTGATTATAGATCAGGTCTAGGTTCTATATTAATACTGTGAAAGTATCAAAGCCTCAGTCCACAGAGAAATGCACACAGCCTGTATTCAGAAACTGAGGATTAAAACCAGCCATCAGGACTTCTGGAACTTTGTGATGTCACAACAAAGCAGTCACCACTCTCAGCCATGCCCCAAGCCCCGCCCACCTAGACCCACCATCCAACCTTGCAGGATTTGGTTCTTCTGAGTGTTTACCTGAAATCTGCTATATTCTTATCTGATCACTCAGAAAACAGTCAATCAGAGCCAATCAGAAGAGAGGCTCAGAGCCTCCTCTCTTCTGATTGGCTCACCGAGAGAAACCTGTGAGAGGAGATGTGAAACTACTCTGCGATGGTTTTTGGTTCTTAAAACCACAAATATATCTTGTTAAGGATCAACACTTCAAATAAAATGCAGAAGAAAATATGGAGCTTTAAAGACTGTAAAGTATTTATTTCAATCCACCTCTTACTATGACCAGTGGAAAAAGAGTACAGTTTGTTATCAGAGTAAGAGCGTTGTTTGAGGTTCCTGTCTGTGTTGTATTGTACGTGCTCATCTCACTTCTCACCCACAGTCCTGACATTAGCTGAACGTCCGAGTGTTATATGATAAAATGACTTCAAAGTGCAGCAGTACACTGGTAAACTCTACTGGAAAGTTTCTCTATTTCCCATCTGTCTTGTTGTCATACAGAAACTATGCAGCCATGAATGTAATCTATGAGTGTATGCAGAGGATATTCATGGGACTGCTCTCTATCAGCGTGCATGACACATCTCAGTGTGAGCAGATGAAACCACAACTTTACAGTATATATGTGTGTGTGTGTGTGTGCTCTGAGGATTCAGCTAACTTTGCACAGACACACAGACACTGACCTCTTACAGACATCATCTCTGCACATTGCTCATCCCGTTTCATAAAAGCAGAACATGTAATTTCACTGCAGTGTTATACTGTATTATCTTTTGTGTCTTGACCAATGTAAAGACGCTGAAGACTGAAGAGATCTCTGTCTGAAATAAATGAGCTGCTCTGATGACAGCAACAACCTGAGCTGGTGTGTGTATAATGAGTCTGACTGGTACTGGTCCTAAATCTGACTCCATGTGGAGAGTCACATCACTTAGCACTCAGACATACGAGGAGTGTGTGGTATTAAAGATCAAATCTACAGGGTGATGAAAACAAGCTCTTCAGTGAAACATTTTCAGATCCCATCACTGCGAATGTCTAGTGTCTGTAAAATGTAGCTGAAGCAGCGGGACAATGTCTGAGCTAGACGTCTTAGTGGGAGGGGTTTTCAGACATCCAGTGATACAGTAACAAAGTCCTGTTGATTTTCAGCAACATCAGGTGACTGACAGATCTTCAAGGCTTGGATGGACATGAAACTCTCCTGGTTGAATCAAAAGATGCACAGCTCTGTTAGAAATAGCTGGTTTGTCTGACATAAAACTGAAGGACACAAGTCGACTAGAACTTCCAGAGTGCATTTCAGTCTTTCTTACTGAACTACTTACAAATAAAAATGAACATCCGGAAATCACTATATACATTATACTGCTCTCTCATATTACCATACATTACTTATTGTGTGGCGATATGGGGAAACACTTATAAAACAAACACAAACTCAATTCAAATGCTCCAGAAGAAAACTATGAGAATCATCAATTAATCAGATTATTATGAACCAATCAACCCACTATTTATTCATTCATATGCTTTAAAATGTCATGATCTGCTTGACTGTAAAACTGCACAGATAATGTATAAAGCACAAAATCATTTACTCCTGAACTGTGTTCAGAGGCTGTTTGAAATCTGACAGAGCTCGTATGAACTTGAAGGATGTTTAAAAATATTGTGATAAATGAAAAAACATAATCATTATCATTGCATAAATGCAGCGCTGTAGGTCATTTTTTATTTACTTTTGCTTATTTTCTCTCTTTTGGTCTCTGTATGCATGACACACTGGAACTCCTAGTCTTGCCATTTTTTTTTTCGGACAATAAATTGGCCTGTAGTGAGAGTTTTGCCGTTTTATTAAACATTATATAGAGTAAGTGTAATAAGCTGTAGCTCTAGCCTACACATTTTCAGCCAATATTGGTGTGTTTTATTTTGTATTTACTATGTATAAATATTAATAAGGACCATAATGAAACTGAACTGAACTGAACTGAGATTAACTGAATCCTCTGATTTCTTGAGGGCACTGTGTGGATGACCTGTTAAACCTGTTAAACCACAATGGGCAACAAATGAGTGGAAAGAAATCTGGAAAAAAAACATCTGTATTTCAGTTTTACATGTAGAATGGGTTTTTGTTTTCATCCATTTGTGCCCGCAGCAGACTCTGTGCTGGACTTTGTATTTATTGACCACATACTGTATGTTTTACATTAACTGCATGTGAGTTATGTTTTTTCCACACATCCCCTTTTCCTTAACATGTATGTGCATGTGTCTTTCTCTTTACTTTTGAATGTGTGTGTGCGTCTTCACACATGCTTGTGTGTGTGGTCGCTGAGTGTTGGCTGGCCTAATGTAATCTAACAAACACAGTGGGAGCTGATGGGATGGGATGGGATCCAGCCGTTCCTGGCTCAGTTTCAGGAGTGTTAAAAGCTGAGGCGTCACACTGGAGCGTTGCTCCACGCACATCTCTCATCAGCCAACCCCACTGTGATTACTCATCTGCTGCCAGGGGCAGATGCTCAGAAATCACTGCAGGTCCCAGGCAAACACAATTATAGAAGGGGGAAATCCAGAAACTCTGGTGCCAGTGGTATGTGTGTCAGAATGTGTGTATACACTAAATGTGTGAGTGTGAGTGTGAGTGTGTGTGTGTGTGTGTGTGTGTGTGTGTGTGTGTGTGAGGTCATTTTATTACACAGTTAAAGTGCCAGCCTGCTTCCCCTCTCTGCTATCCAAGTGCTAAGTTAGAAAAAGCACCTCTGGGTGCAGCCAGGAGTACCAGGGATACAGAACAGAGTAACACAGAGCTGTGACGCAGATGTAATGAAAGCTTTAAGTACACACACACACACACACACACACACACACACACACACACACACACACACACACTAATGCAGAGAGGGTTGCTGCCAAGAAGAGAAAAAGTCAAACCATGCTGTAAAGAACAACAAGTGTGTTTCTGCATTTTTATGTGAATATGTGTAGATGTTGTTTGCATCCCAGGAAAGTAATTAGGCCTCCTTCCTTAAGAGATAGATAAGGAGGAAAAAGAGGAGTGATAAAGAGGATAGGACAACAGGGGAGGAAGGAAAAGGGTAGTTAGGGGCGGTGGTGGGGGTCTCAGCAGCAGTCTCTCTGTGAGCCAAAACAAATATAAAACTATCCAATGCCAGTGCGATAAACAGTGTTTAAGAAGAGAGGCTCGGTCTTGGCTTGGCTAATTTGCGTAATTAGATGATGTTTGATTTATTGAGTGCGTTCGAGCCTGGAGTGTTTTGCTTTGTCCTCTCGGTTTGGGTTTTGTTTTCACAGATGACTGATGGCTTATGGGCGGAGGGCTTTGCAGGATTTTTTCCATGTTTGTTAGAGCCTGGACCGAGGCTGTTGTCTGTCTAACAGAGAGCTGGTGTTTGGAAAATGGAAATCTCTGTGGGAGTTCCCTCTCTCTCACAGGCCTTTCTCCCTTTATCTCCTATCATTGCTTTTTCAACTGTTTTAACTTCAGGAAATGCTCTCAAATATCAGCTATTTAAGGATAATTACAATCCATTACAACAGCCTTATTTTTGTAGTTTGGTCCATCATTTCTATCAGTAATAATGACAGTGTAGTCACCATGTTAGTCCCTGAGATCTAAGCAGAAACTGACATCACTAATGAGAAGTCTGACACATAAAGAAACAGAAGCAGTTAAGAAGGTGGAGAATCAGCATTTCTGATATGTGGAAAAAATTAATTTACAAAAAACTGAAAAAAGAGAGTAACGACAAACATCGTCTTCGTTTCTAACCTAAGTTGTTCACTCCACAGGCCCAGTGTTGCATTACATTACCTTCATTTAGCAGGTGCTTCTTAACAGAACGGTCTCATAGCATGGCAGTATTGGTAAAAGCTGGACGCAGGGTGTGATCTATGGGGGAGCTTGGCTCCACTTAACAAGACACGGACTCCTATGAAAACATGATTTGTGGAATTTTGGGGTTCTCTAAAAACATTAACAATGTTATTTTGCCATGCATTTTCTAGTTTTTTGTATCTTAATCAACATGGATCATGTGTAAAATTAGGCTATGCTAATGTATTATTCATGCATGACGGTGATTTATCACTATTTCAGGTAAGGGCTGCTATTCCCAATTACAGTAACTCCATTATTCACTGGTAGCACTGTGGCTGATGTATGTGGTGGATGTTGAGGACTGGATCGCTTGTAGGCAGCCTGGCCTGGTTATATGTGTTGAGGCTGTGATGGGTAACTTTAACAGCTGTTGATGAGGACTCGATCACTTGAACGGTCTGGGTACTGAAGTAAAGGCGTACGTTAATGCTCATATTTGTGTGAAGTTAATTGACCTAGCTGTATGTAATTCATGCTCTGCAGAGTACCATATACACAGTATATCATTATAGATACCCCCCTAGAAAAAAAAGGTGAATCCTGTTCATTTACCCTCCAAGTAAGTCCTCCAACGCTCAACAACAAAAAGCATCGTTTGTCCATGTGCTGCAGAACAACAAATCACTGTTGGAAAAATGAATCTGTTTTAAGATGTGACACAGCTACTGTTAGATAGTTGTTCTGTGCAGTGCAGGATTATTCGGAACATGTCAGGTCTGCTCCTGTCACTGGACCTTCACATGAAGTGGTTTCTGCTTGTGTCTGTTGACCCGCTGGATGTCGTCGGTGTAATAAAGCAGAATCATCCTTTAATGTTTCTTTGCTCTAACATTTTCTGTCTCCTGTCTTCTTGTGTTTTGTTTAGTGACTGATAATACAACAGTCATTCAATCTGCTGTATGTCCACTTCATTAAAGCTTTCATACAGGGTTATCTAAGTTCTTTGATATCTGATTCTTTAACCATGGAGAAGATGCATTCAAATACTGCTCCTCTATCAGTGCAGTTTTACCATGAACCATGACTGCTCTGAAAGACACACCTTCCTCAGTCATAGTTTGGGTTTGAGTGACTTTAAAATATATATTCACTTCCCTTCATATTTTTACAGGCCCAGTGAATGATACATACTATATATCTATATATACAGTACATATATACTGTATATATATATATATATAAATACTTAAACTTCCTGGTATTTCAATTATTGTTTTTGCGCTTTATAAGGCTCAGCTCCAGTTATACAAGCACACAGGGACATGTTCTTATTGGGACCAGCAGTGTGTAGGGGTGTGTGTGTGTGTGTGTGTGTGTGTGTGTGTGTGTGTGTGTGTGTGTGTGTGTGTGTGTGTGTGTACTGGTTGCCTAGGCTGAGTGGAAAGCAGCAGATATTAACAGGTGTCTGTGTGGTGCTTTATAGAGCTCCACCTGCACAGCAGGAATTTTAATTGGTCGACTGACTAATCCTTACCGACCTCCCTGTCTTCCTCTGTGCTTGTGACACATGTACAGGACTCACTGGAGTGTGTGAGTGTGTGTGTGTGTGTGTATATGAGTGTGTGTGTGCGGTAGTGTGTGAGTGTGTCATTGTGAGAAATAATTAGGCAAAGTGAGATTTTTGCTGAGTGAGGTCATTTTCTTGCTAAGGAGCTGATTCAGTTTCAAGTTTTGAGGTTTTATTTTTCAAAGTGACAGTCAATATTTCATCTTCACTGTAATAACATTTTCACCACCGATTATATTCATGAATAATAACAAATATGTTACCGACCTACTTGTAGGCTATGAAGCATCAGACTCCTCGGGTCACCTGGGACAGGTTTACTCAGTGTTCCCAGAATCAGAACCAAGCAAAGTGAAGCAGCTTTTAGTTTCTCTGCTCCTCACCTGTGGAACAAGCTTCCTGAACACCTGAGATCTGCTGAAACTGTCAGCTCATTTAGATCAGACCTTAAAACATCACTGTTTGCTGTGACTTACCAATAAATTACATATGTAATGTAAAACTTTTTAATCTTGTTTCATGTCAGCAGAGACTCAACTTCATCAATGACCTCAGTTCACATCTTTTTTAAGTACTTATCTTAAAGTATTTATCTCTAACCCTAACCCTGTATCCAGTGCACATAAGACCCACAGTGAGATTGTACCTTTAGGGAAAATGTTGTGGGGCAGCATTTGTGTCCTTCAGGAAAAGAGGTTCTGTAGAGCTGTTTGCCTCAGACCCAAGGTGCCATTTAAAAGAAGAATGTACAAAAAAAAAAGTTTTTGTCTTAAAGAGAAAGTTTCTTACCTGATATCATCCTTATGTGAATGTTTTATATTCATTCACATATTAATGTTTTATTCTTAATGTATTCCCATGCCTCTGTAAAGCACTTTGCCTTGTGTCTGAATGGTGCTGTATAAATAAACTTATCATATCACCACCAGCCTGGACTGGACGACTTTGGCTTTGTGCCATGGAGCATGATCCTGCTGGAAGGAGCCATCAGAAGATGGCAAACTGTGGACATGAAGGATGAACATGTACAGCAACAATACTCAGATACACTGAGACATTCAGCCCATGATTGATTGGTATTAAGAAGAAAACATTCACAGCACCATCACACCTCCACCACCAGCCTGGACTGTTGACACAAGGCAGGTTGGCTCCATGGATTCAGACTCTGACTCTACGCAGCCTGACTGGACAAGGCGTTTGGTCAGCCGAGTATTGGAGAACAGGCTAAAGACTTGCTGCATGAAGACTCATCTCTTCAGAGAGCACCACCTCTCCTAACACCTCTAACACCCTAACATGTCTAACAAACTCTTAGAAAAAATTCTCCTGTATGTTTAAATGATTTACTGTGCAATCATACATGTACAAAATGCACATGTAAAGATCTATAGATGAAATGATGGTTTAAACCTTCCAGTACTTACTTTTTCCATGGTGTTTATAGATGTAATTTTATTCATTAAAAACATTAAAAATTAATGAATTACCTATGAAGGCCTGCCAGCTCTTCCCTACCACCACCACCTCACTCTCTGAGCTATCACAGGTAGGAGGCCATGGTATGTCCGCAGGACTGTGCAGAGGTAAAGACACGCAGTCAAAGAGGTGTGGTGTCCAGCTCCTTGTGTGTGCGTGTGTTTGCGGGGTGGGGTAATGGAAGGGAGTACTCTTTGGTATGTTCCAGGACGATTTATGTGGCACCTGTTGGAGGAAGAGGTGGGAGGAGGGGAAAGAGAGTGAAGGAGAAGGAGATGGAGGAAGGCACCTCTGGACTCCATGTGGAACATCTTACACAGTAACCGAGCATACAAATTAGATTTGTGTACAAAAACAAAGTGTGTTTCTCATACAGGAAAACGCACCGTCTAATCATAGTCCTGTCTGTATTTGATTATGACTACATGTTGTATCTGCATGCTACCTCTGTACTTTACCTCAGCACCTCGCAGTTTGTTACAGGAGGGAAAAGCTGCAACCACAGTTTGGCTCATCTTTAATGACGCTTGTGTCAGTGCAGGAAGGATGCGTTAATCTTGTGTCACGTAAGCTACATCACCCCCTGCCCTCAGCACGCTAGACCCCCCAACACCCTCCGACTCCTTTTCCAAAATCATGTTGCTCTGTCGAGTTTAAACGCTTACCTGATGGAACTTCACTGTCATTGCAGGTCTCCTCACAACACAGACCGGTGTGTCGGCCCTGTCTGTGTCTGGGGTCTCCAGAGCCCTGCTGTCTGTTTATGATACCCCGCCATGTGAGTGCGGATCCAGGTGTCATAACCAAAACTTCATC
Source organism: Seriola dumerili (assembly GCF_002260705.1). Lineage (NCBI taxonomy): Eukaryota > Metazoa > Chordata > Actinopteri > Carangiformes > Carangidae > Seriola > Seriola dumerili. Next base: position 1,833,777 of record NW_019174574.1, on the reverse strand, counting down.
ACACTGTTTATATATGATGCACAGGCTTTACAACCACAGCTCACCCACAGTCACACACACAGGTGTTTACATTTATGTTAATTAGACTCCAGCTGTGACCTGATCAGACGTCTAATCAGGTCCAATCAGCCCAAGAAATGAAGCACACCTGTTGTGCTTGTGATGTTGTTTCCATCCAGTTTAGAAATTTAGAAATATATGTCTGTCAGCTTTTGCAAAATAAAATGTTTTATTATTTGACCTGTTCAGAGCTGCTGCAGCTGTTTCTGTCTTATTTTTGTTTTATGTGAGTTCACCAAAGCAGTTTATTATCAACCATCAGCCAAGCAGAAAAACATTTATATTTATTTGTTTGTTCTTTTGTTTTTGTTTGTTTGTTTGTTTGTTTTGTTTGTTTTTTTTTATGCACATATCATAGATGCATGGGAACATATTTAGTCATTGGTTAGTACAGTTCGTCAAACAGCCCCCACATGATACTAAATAAAATCACCACCAAAACATGACCTGTGCTGTCTGTCACGTTTCCTTCTCCTGTGCAAATGGAAAACACAAAATGTTGTAACCTTAACACTGCAGCACAGCAACTCAGGCTCTCCTGACATATTTGCAGTCAATATTGTTATATCAGCATTATATTAACACATACCTTGTGCACTCAACAAGCATTTTATTAGGACCACCTGTACATTCATGCATGTCCAATTATCCAATTATCAGCCAATCATGTAGCAGCGGTACAGTGTATAAACTCCTGCAGATCCAGGTCAGGGGCTTCAGGTTCCACTTCCTGTCACCAAGAACAGAGCCCTGGGGCTGAAGTGGACACAGACTCACCAACACTGGACAGATGAAGACCTGGTCTGATGGATCTGGATTTGTGCTGAGGCAGCAGATGGTCAGAGTCTGAATCCATGGAACCAACCTGCCTTGTGTCAACAGTCCAGGCTGGTGGTGGAGGTGTGATGGTGTCTCCAGACCTGAATCCAGTAGAACACCTTTGGGATGGTGTAGAGTAGGTGATTGGCAGCTTGAATGTGCAGCTGATGAATCAGCAGAAATGATGTGATGCATCATGTCAACATGGAGCAGAGTCTCAGAGGAAAGTTTCAACATCTGGAGGATCCATGACACAAAGAACTGAGGAACTACCCAGAGTTATGCTGTGTCTCAATTTGCATACTTCCATACTCGCCCTGACATACTTTTCAATAGTATAAGTGAGTTGACATTGAAAAGTATGGCAACATGCTGTGCACTACCCAGATGGTGCATTCAAAATGGTCAAAACAATGAGTGTGAAACGATGGGATACTTCACACCATCAACAGTCGCCATCTTGGCTATGCAGCGGAAAGGGAGGGGCCACCAATGTATTTTCACACTTGTGAACTGACTGATCTATCTGATTTGAGACACAGCATTAGTATGGTGTTCCTAATAAAGTGCTCAGTGAGTGTATGTTTGTTTTGAACATGAATATACAACGATATGAATCAGATTTACTTGAACCCCCACCTCGCTGCCCCCCAGCACCGCCACAGTCATGACTTTTCACCCTCAGGAGGCCACTGGGTTCATTAATGTTTGATTCTTATTATCTATCTTTCCAAGTTGCTTTCCTGTCCTCCACCCAGCATCCTCCTGATCTGCTTTGAATTGATGAATATACTTGTGTCTGCAGGTGTATTCCAAATGTCAATGATGTGATGATAAGTAGGCTAACTGAGGTCAGAAGTCATGGCTGAGCACCTGATCTTGTTCATCTGCTCAGTCTGTCTCTGAGCTCCCAGGCAGAGTTTACGAAGGGCAACACATGTGTCCGTTTTCATGCTTGAGTATTTTGGGTTACAGTTACATTCTTGCACCTTTGGATCAGTGGAAACACATGATCAAAACAAAGAGGTCTGAGTAAACGCCTCATGTGTTGCTGATTTGTCGTTACAAGTCATCATCTGCACTCTGGACACACACACTACGAGCACATTACAACCATTTTATGCAACATTTGTTTTTGAGCCTGTGCTGGGATTAGATGAGAGTTTTTCCATGACTGCTTTACCCCCAGCACTCTTACCACTTTACATTTACCAATGTTTCTGTCTATGACTGTTGCTTAGCAACAGCCAAGGCCAACGTGACATTTTGAAATTAAAAGACTTAGCCAAGACTTAACCTTAACTGTTACCATTAATCATAATACAGCACCCCTCCTCACATGTTATTACTTCATCTTATAAACCTAATTTACAAAAGCAGAGCTTCAACAGTCAGAGCAGATTCATCATATTGTAACAGAGCACATACATTTCTAATGAAATTAGAAAGTTAGAAGAGTGTTGAAGTGCCAAGAATGCTCTTATGGTCTTGGTGGGACTGTTCAGTGTGGGTGATCTTAACAAATCTTCTAATGATGCATATACATGGAAAAATTATGATATATGAGCCATTATGCAAACTCCCTCCAGGCCCGGCCACAGTCAGTACAATCACAGAGGACCATGGCAGTTCACCGTAGGTCACCGTGCTCAAGTTTAAGAGGAGAGAACAGACACCAAACCACCTGTGAGTTTGAGATTTCACCAGCTGTTCAGGGCCACAGGGGCCACATCCCTCAGAGGCTGCATTTGAAGAAGGATTGCATCATAGCAGTGCGACCAGACTGTCCCATTTCAAAGGCTCCTTCAAATGTGTCCTTCTTTTCCTGGACAACAAATGATCCAACAAGTGGATCCTTCATGACACAACGTATCCCAAGATTCATTGCGCACCAGTAATGAAAATAATATGGCAGCAATCAACACCGACAGAGAGCCTGAGGATTACGCTGTTAAATGTAAGTATTGGGTTTCAGCTCAGTTCAACAGCTAATGGTAACTGTTAAAACCAAGGACCTTAAAACCTCAAGTTGTTTGTGAAAAAAAAGTTACGTGTTGTGGTTGCTAGGTGACAGGAGCTGTGCAGTAAGCGCAGGTACAGCTGGTGACGGAAAGCAAAGATCTTCTGTAGACCAGACTCATTTCAGGTCGGCCTTTGTGGCCACACCTTCGTTGACCATCACCTCTGAAGGATGCAGCCTCTGAATTGGGACACAGCTACTATGAAGTGAATACTGGTCTAAATTCAATGGTCACAAATATAACCACGTCCTCCGATCTGGACTCTACAGTTCAGTTGCTCAAATGTCAGCACAGTCAGACAGTTTGAAATGTTAACCAAAGATCAGCTCTAATCGGTGGTGACAGGATCTCCAATGTCCATCCAGGATAAAGCTCCATAAATCCCTAAGAAACGATGGAACACAGGTGCTGCTGTGACATCATCAGATCTGGTCTCACAATCTTTAGATCCAGACTTCTTTCTTTCTTCAGTAAATAATCCAGGTCTGTACAGCTACTGGGAGTATCCAAAGAAGCATTTACATGTTAAAAACACTGAGTTGTACATAGGTTTGAGATCAATAGTCAATCACTCGTCATCCGTTGTGCTGTGCAGGGTAAAGCTGACTCATGTTGTGTTTTTTCTACCTCATGGTCCGACATTAAAACCTGGAACGAGCTTTGACTCTCTTTTTCATCAGATCAACATCACATTCAATTTCACATCTTCCCTATATAAACACTTGCTTAAAGACAAAATGGCTCAGTGCATCTCTTATTGATATTCACTTGATTTCCACAGAGGCTGCTGACAGCTTCTCAGCTTTTCCTCAGGTTAGAAGATGACGTTGAAATACAAACCATATTTTAGAATTTGGTTAATTTGGCTGCAAAATTCAATGTTAATATTATTATATTTCACTTAATACTATTATTTTCAGGTCAGCTGTCAAAAAATGTGAGGCATTTATATACATTCACACATGTATGTATGCTAGAGTTGGTAGCTGCCCCAGCAAAAATAGACTCAGAGTGTAAAGATGTCTGTCTGATGACTGTCAAACTTTCCTCAGTAAATATAACGTATTGAGCAGTTGTGAAACCAGCCCCAGGTTTCCTTCTCACTATGTGCTGAGCATGGTGTTCAACACGCAGCAGGTAGAAGATGATTCAGCACTTCTGACAGGAGCTCAAAGTGTATTTTTTGTGATTTAATTACATAAATTGTAAATAAAAAAGCACATTCCAGCTGGACTCTCCTGGACTCAACTCAACTCAACACTGCAGCCATTTTCACCAAACACATGCACACATACAGTGTATGGGAACTGTGAGAGGAAAGTTGTTATATTGCCCATAGTTGTAGCAGGAAACTGTGTACCAAGGTAACCAAAGCCTGTACCACAGAGAGGAAAGTGTGTGTGTGCATGTGTGTGTGTGTAAGCACATGTACGGGTGTATGTGGAGGTCATAGATTCTGTGTGTAAGGAAGATCCTATTATTATTCATTTGAAAAACAACTTACCACACATACTCACAGTCTCAAAGTGCAAGATAAGTTTAATCAGTTCATCTCTTAAGAGTATATGAAAGTGTAAGCCTATACATTTCCTGTAACTCAAATTCTGCCCTGCTTTAACCTGCTGTGCCCTCACTCAAGATCACTCAGATGTCACGTGGCATTTTTCAGATGTGAACCACTAATACATTTTTAACAAAAACTACTACAAATACAAAATTAGGGCAACCACACTTTGCATAAAGTCACACCTGGTTTTATAGAATGAAGTAGACCACTAGACATTGTATATTTTAGGCACTTAACAGAAACATTTGATTTTTATTTTCCAAGTTTTGCAGCAGAACTGTTTTGGTGGGAATGTGAATTCTTACTTCTCCTCTACGTGCTGAACGGCATCTGTTCATGTTTGTGTTTATCACAGCATCTTTATGTGCAGATTTGTGCACACATATTATCTGCCACCCATCACAGCAGAGAACAGGTTCATGTACCTATTTTCTAGACCGCAGGGTGACTTCGATGCAAGGGCACCAGGCTTGTCACAGCCCTGTGGTAGGTGTGGCCTACCAGTGTGGTCAAATGCAGCTGGGGCTGTAGCATATTCCACATACACACACATATATATGTACAACACAAAAATACACACACGCTGACATCTTTTAATGTAGTGAAGTGAAATTGTTTTGCAGATAGTCGTGTTTAACACAGGAACCTCTTGTAAATGTGGATTGGAAAATAAAATTACATTGGATGAAAACAGCATTCCATTCAATTTGCATTTGCCTGTGTTAGCAGTGTTAGCTTCACACCCTGGTCTGTTTACAAGAGTGTTCGTTTAATTAAAAACACATGGATAAATAAAATCCTAAACTTTGCCTGCTTCATTTTGTTTGTCACAAATTTCATCTTTCATCAGTGGAAGTGAAGTGTAGAAGTAGCTGTGAAAAGACGGACAGCCTGGTTGTTTTGGTCAGTCGCTGCCTTCTTAGAAGGAGCTGTCACTGAGGGGAAATACATATATTACTGCACTAAATCACACTGCTCTGACCACAGAGGGAGTGTACGCACACACACAGGGTGTGACCCGGTGTAGTCCACTAGAGAGAATGAGCTCAGGCCCAGCTGTGTGTGTGTGTGATGATAAAATTGCGATTGCACTGACCTCAGTGAGAGCGTCAGACTGAAAGCAGAAATGATGTAACACAGCACACGAGAAGAGTAAGAGATGGACAGAGCCAAGCAACACAAAGTGTGGGAAAGAAGGAAAGAGAGGAAAAAGTCAGAGAGACAAGGAAAACTGAGATAATACAGATGCCTGCTGCAAACAGGTGGGGCATAAACACTTGAAATCACTTACACTAAACTTCATATTGCTGGTAACTATTTTCCAAAATGTGTTTGTATCAAGTCCTCAATATGATGTCTCAATAAAATATGGAGAAGTGGTTAAGACATTTTGGCCAGTTAAAAAGGCTTTCTGGATAAAAAGCAACACAACAGACTTACATGGCACTCAGTCCTGTGTCTCATTATTTTATTTGTATTTGCTGATTTTGCTCCATTTTTCTCAATGGTGGTTAATTATTACTACTTAAAGATGCACAATTTGAAGTGAGGTGAATGAGCTGTGTTCTGACCATGGCCCAATTTCACAAAGACAGACTTTGACTGTGTCTTAGATGGAACAAGTCGGACAGTCAGACTGCAGATAGACTGAGTCTAAATTCATCTGTTGCACAAAGCAGTTAAGTTCTTGACTATCTTAAATTGGACCGTGGTACAAAGAATTCTGGGTAAATTAATCAATTACTTCATCCTACTGCTGAGCTCCATTTACGTCAGCAGAAAACGTCTTCAGGAAGAATTCAACAGTTACAAGGTCATTTTACTTTGGATATTCAGTGAACAGTGAAACAGCATCTCTAAAAACTCTTTCCCTTCCCTTTGCTCTCTCCAGAACAATGTTAGCAAACCACAAATTATGAGCCATGCTTTCCTGTTTTTTTTGTTGTTGTCGGGTGCTACTGATCAGCGCAGATGTCATTGATTGTTACCATGGTAACATTGGTCTTAGGCCTGAGTTAGTCTGGGGGTGAGTCAATGAGTCAGTCTTTATTTTTGAACCAACACTGTAGACTAAGAGAGATTTTAGACTACAGTCTGAAATATCTTTGTGAATCTGGCCCCTGGAGCACAAGAAAAGCTTAAATGATGGCGACGTAGACAAAAAGCCATTTCCACAATATAAAACCATAAAATGTAAAAATGTAAATGTGTTTCCATTATCCAATGTAAAAAGCACTGAATTTCCACTTATCATGTTTACTAAATGGATGTGATGTCAGTATACTAAACAGACCTTTTTCACACGGTACAGCAGTTCAGGCACAGCAGCAGCTAACACAACTGATAAAGGGTTCTATTTCACCAAGCGCAACGCAGCGCCATGCAGCGCCATGCAGCGCCATGCAGCACCATGCAGCACCATGCACAACACAAGTGTCTTTGCTAGTTTCAGAGCAATACAATTGTCATTTTCCTGTCCAGCACCCACATTGTTTAAATAGCAAAGACACTTGCGCCTATCTGTGCGCCCATGGGTGTGTTGGTCTTAAAATGAGTTTTGGTCAGGAGCATTGTTGGTACATTGGTATCTTGAGGCAGCTGAAAGTGATTGACCAACAAAAACCTGGTCTTAACTCACTGATGCAGAATTTCACTGATTTTTTAAGGGGCATTGTCAGGAGAGTAATATGTGCCAACATACACAGGCGCACACAGCGTACACACTCTGTCTGTTACACACAAGCAGAATGAGCTGAAGATGAGCTTAGATGTTAGCAATTTTGAACACCTTAGCAACAACTTCAAAGGATTCTCTGAAATTTTTATTAAGGGATTTAAAATAAATGAAATCCATACAGCAGAGGCCAAAAATGTGCAGACACTTTTAGTTCATACTATACGTGAGGCTCCAAAATCACTGGATCTGACACTTCCCATGATGCAACTCATGTTTTTGCAGAGCATGTTTTTGTTAGATCTCCCTGCTAATTCAACTCTGACGTCACCAAAGCTCCATGCCCCCAGTTTATTACGCAGGCTCCCTGTAAAAACGTTTGGCCTCTGTTCATGTTGTTACAAGATTAGGACAGTTTATTCTTAGTTTTTAGTTTTTTTTAATGAACTTTTATGCTATAGACTTCCTAACATGTGATGCTTCACTAAATCAGTTCCTGAAGTTTAATCTTCTGCGCCAAGTCAACCGCTGTCCAGTTTGTGCAGGCAGAACAGGTGTTCAGTAATATGAAGATGTCAAGACAGTCACTCAGTTTTGACAATCTATTTTTATTTTAGAGTTTAGTAGTTTAGTATTCCATGCCCGTGCAGTAACTGAACTGAACTGCACAGACAAGGAGATATAAAACCAAGTGAATGGAGAAGGAGAGTGAAAAAATGTGGTAGTGGGGGAGGTGCAAAAAAAATGTGAAAAGTAGAGAAAGTGAGGTAAGATCCAGCAGAGGGAAAACAAGGAAGAAAGAAATGTTAAGCAGTGATTGTTATTGTGAGGGATTCTGGTTGTCAAGGCGATAGAGGGGGAAACCCACACAGCTGTTGTCCAGCTAATGTTACATTCAAGTCCTATGAGGAAATTGTAGATATTGTTCAAGGCTTTCTACTAGAAAGAGCTGTTCAAGTCTAATTTCATGCAGTAAATCTGTGTGTGTGATTTTCGACACCTTCTGCAATTCTTGGTTAAATAGTTGTTGTAAGTGACTGTTTCTCCCATCTGAAGAAACACCCTTTATCCAGCTGATGGACTGACGTACACTCAGTAAATGTGGTGGACATTTTACAAAAGAATAATATAAGTTCATCTGTGTCAAGTGTGATTTAGAGAAAGAAAAATATATCTGGAAGAACCAAACATTACAAAAGATGACGTGCCTGGCTTCATGTTCTTATTACATGAAGATGTTCAGAGTGAATGCCGTATGAAGGCAGGAGAGAGGAACCAAAGTATGGAGGGCTGGAGGAGGATGGATTGCAGGGCTAATGTAACATCTCCTCAGGGTCTGTTGGCTCCTTATTGGCTAGTGGGGGAGGAGGAGAGACCAATGGCAGTATCTTACTGTGCTGTTGAGCACCAGGCTGGGTTTCATCATGTGAGAGGCCCAGTGCATTCTTTAACACGAAGCAGATGTCAACCTCACTGGTGCCACTTACACTCTCACTGTAGCGATGGAGCAATCCCCTATCCCATCAGTCTCCTCCACCACTCCTCTTTACCTCTATCCGTCACTTGCAACCTCCCTCCTTCCCTCCTCACTCTTTCACATTTTCCCCCAATACAGTAAAAACTGGCTCTGCAAAGGCCGAGAAAAGACTTCTGTCAGTTTGTGCTGTAGCTACTATTAATTCTGTATGTTCTTGGAAACTCTACCAAGCATCTGAAAATAGATATAGAGGCATCATATGTACATATGTACTATTGTAGAGCATTGTTTACTTGGTGACTGTGGTTTTTCTGAGAAACGTGGGAATTCATTAACTGAAACCTTAATGCAGGGGTGAAACACCACCACTGCATCCACCCAGGGTTCAATTCAATTCATAATGTTGCTGGATGGGAATCCAGTGAGGGATCATCAAGGACTCTTACTGGTTAGGAGTGGAATCCATACCCCTAATCAGCTGTTATTGTGCTTTCCTTTCTGAAAGAGCTCTGTCTTACCTGTTTTCACCTATGTGTTTTTGACCAGATACAACTTCAGAACACACGCGCAAACAGACAAAACACAAACAACTTCAGAAAACATCTTCATCAATTTGACAACACATGAGCTGCAGATACTCACAGTGCAACACAAGTGTTTCCAGGGGACACAAAAAAGTGATGAACATGGCTGGGACGCACCTGTTGTTCAGTGTTTTGTGACTTTTGAAGTTAAAAACATTGATCATCAAGTGCACATGGATGTATTATAATAAATAAGGCATAGTCCTAACCGAAGCTGCAGGGTCTCTCTCTCTCTCTCTCTCTCTCTCTCCCTGACTGTCCTGTCGATCTCTCTCTGTCGCTATTGGAATTAATGCAAAAAATATCTTGGAAAAAAAAGTGATGAACCCAGCTGTGTGCTTGTGACACACTTGCATTGACGTATGATAAGTTATTTGGTTGGAACCCGTGGCCACTGCAGTTAGGACTACACCTTCATGGTACACGCTCTACCAGGTGAGCCACTGGGAGCCCCCTCATCACTCTGTCCGTTAGAAACACTTCTTCTGTGTTGTTTTCAGTTGTGTACTTGTGTTGTGTTGTGAGTATCTGCAGCTCATGTGTTGTCAAACTGATGAAGATGTTTTCTGAAGGTGTTTGTGTTTCGTCTGTTTGCATGTGTTTTTTCAAAATGCAGTGAGTTGAGCTCTGCGCCGTAGTTTCCTCCTCTAACCACTCTGATACTCTCTTCTCTTTCAGCAGAGAGAGAGAGAGAGAGAGAGAGAGTGAGCATTTGCACAGCCACTAACACTGTGTCAATCACTGCCAGTTACAAGCTAACAAACAACATAAACAAATAATTGCACTAACTGTTCTGATACGTGTTCTAGTTGCCTCACTCCTCAACAAACTCCTGAGTCTATGGCTGAGTCTCTCTGATGTTTCCTCCTCTAACCATCTTGACACTCTCTGCTCTTTCACCTGTCCACCTGGAGCAAGCAGGTGGTGGGCGGGGCACAAGGACTCATCCAGGTTTCTCAGTCAGAAAGTAAGAGGAGATGAGCTTCACACCCAGTTTTTATGTGTCAAAACCATTTTCCAACTAAATATGAATCATAGCAGAGAAACATATCTGGAGAGGAACTTTAATAATACTGGTGTCTCTGAGTCATGCTGTGAGTCCTCCTGAACCTGAGCTGTAACACAAAGTCACACCTGTAATGGGCAGATGTTGAAGAACCCTTTCAAGTGTGTGTTTTTTTTGTTTGTTTTGATGGTGGTGCTTTTTTATCAGCTTACAAACATGATTCCACGTTAATGTTCGTGCATCTCACTGAGACATTGACTCCAGTCCTGCACTTTTTTGTTTTTGATTTTATACCTTATGCTCACGCTCACTGTCCCGTCCATGCCTCATGTGTTCTGTCTTGTGCACCCTCCGTCCTCTCTGCTCTTGGCAGTTTGCTCTATTGGTTTTAGATCTTCAGCTTCGGTTCATCCAGATGCTTTCCCTCTAACATCTAAACATGTTTTAGGGTTTCATGCGGCCACGAGCTTTGAGCTTGTGTGTTTATATACACAACAGTCTCATATACACCAGATGCACACAGAGAGTTTGTGTGTCTAACGGATAAGAAACACCTGTGGCTATACAGTCAAGTGGTTCTCATAGTATGTTTGGACACACACACACACACACACACACACACACACACACACACCCACACACACACACACAAAACAAGCCTCTAAACAGTCTGACAGCTTCAGAAGGACAGTATGTCATCGCTGTAGAGAGGCCTGTTGTTTCCCTCAGCCGCTGTCAGCCTCTTTGACTCAGTTAGACCAAATCTAAGTCACGCTAACCTTGTGAACTCTGAGTGTCAGGTAAGAACACCCTCACACACTGCTGCAGTTGTTAACAGATGGTGCAAATCACACACAGAGGAATGGATGTGTGTGTATCTTTGAGTGTGTGTGTTTCAGTTCTTCTAGACCTCTGAGGACATCTGAGGAGAACCTGTAAAATGAGAAAACTTCTCAGTTCTGCAAGGAGACAGGCTGTGGTGGGATTTTAATTTAAAGTTTAGGGAAATTAATTTCATCTTAACAGTTGATATTGTGAAATGTTCCTTTAAGACATGCTGTGTTGCCTTGATATGAGAGAAGCAATGACATCAGTCATCAACTTGTATTTCTTGAGTCAGTTGCTCCATACCTCCTATAGATGGATGCACTCTGCTGAGCTCTTGTTTCCTTTTGCCTCTCAGCTGTAGTGTAATATTATTATTATATTATTATGACCTGGCTTGGTACAGTTGATGAGTATGTTGGTAATAAATAACAAGCGTTGCGTCGTCTTCTTCTGCGCTCTCCAGGCCACCTCAACCAAGAAACGAACACTGACCTAAACTGTGACTGTCTTCAGCAAGAAATTGCTATGAAATCTCTGATACAGCTGTCACTTGGTCCACCACAAGACACTTTACTGTCATGGCACAAGGTGCATTTCCAAACTTAAGTATTTGACCTATTACTGAGATACTTCAAGTGATAGTTCATGTTATTCAGTTTGCAGAAGCTAAGTGATGAGCTGCTGTGTCATCTGCAAAAATATGTTTTAGCCATTTGGCTGCTGCTTCTTTACACACAGGTGCAGATGACTATAGATAAGTACCCCACACAGCCCCACATTAACTAACCTGAACTATCACTTTAAGCTCGCTTCACATACATGAGCACATTTATATTGTAGAATTATGCCACCATACGGGAATAGAGTCAAACCATATCCATCAAAGCCAGTCAGAGATGTGAATCAGGATGAATTTACAGCTTTGTTACACTATCTGGGAGATTACTGTGTTTCTATGTTGAGCAACATTGAGTTTAAAAGAAGGCTTTTCATAAATCATTCAATCATTCAGATATCATCATGGTTGGTTTATGGTTGAATTTCACTGAACATTAACCCAGAGCCCCTGACACACTCACACTGACACACTTGCCGTGTGTGCATCCTGCTACTTCAGCAGTGAGTGGGTTGTGGGATCCCCTTCACTTCCTCCTGACAGCAGGTGCTTAAGACACAAAACACTGTCAGTGGCTTTCACTGTTCTGACAGACACCAAAGTAAAAAACACTTTTTAAAGAAACATGGCTGAGCATGGGTCAGACTGAACTGTCTCTAAGTCTGGACATCTGAGGCTGTGCAGCCTGCTCACAAACACATCAGATAAATCCTAAAAGACCACTTCCTGAAGCTGAACAGCTTCCTGGAGCTGGAGCAGGTTATGACCAGTTTAAATGGAGTTTTTCCATTTCTGATCCGTGTGGCCCTGGTGTCCTGGGCTTTGGTGCTACATGCTAAAATTTCAACATTCAGTATCTTTTTCAATTTTAATTGGTCTCCTGCTACTGAAATAGCAAAAACAATTGAATGATAATAGTCTACACTACATATCTTACCCAGGACTTTAGTCTGGCCAATTCCCACTTATATTCAGTCTAATAAAGTTTTTTCTATTTGAATGTGGTTGATCTTACAGAATTTTGAACGACTGTCCATAGCAACAATTCACTGCTCTCACTTTAGCATTCATATGTGACTGTTTGTTAGCTCTCTGCCAACACTTTAGCATCAGAGTGACAGCAGGCTCAGCTACTATCTGGTCTGTGTGCTGAGTGATGGGCTCTGCTGCTGTGTGAGGGTCTGGGTGTTACATGTGTTGATTGTGTTTGTCTTGTACACAGGCAGTGTGTTTATGTGCTGTCTTAGTTGTCAATATTGATATGACAACCATCTTTCCTGAAACTTAACCAAGTGAATTTAGTTCCATAAATCATAACCACATTCATACCTCAACATACATGCAGAACTTAATAAGTTGAATCTAGAGCTGCACAATGAATTGAAATATAATTGAAACTGCAATATGGCCAAGAGCAATATCCAATTACAGAGCTGCAAAAATTTAAAAGAGCTGCAGTTTTTCTGATCAAGGTAAAATGTGTCATATTATAAGCTTGAGTTAAATCATTAAATCAAAAAGTAATTAACCCCCGGAGGAGAAACTAGTTTGGTTGCCCTTGCACAACAACAAATAAGTCAAGAGGTAAAACTCAGACAGGTCACAGCAGGCAAAGACTTTCTGCCACTAATTACTATGTGAAGCGTTTGTGTAACCGCTCACTCAACCCAAACATCAAATCGGAGGTGCCTTTAAAACTGAAGTCTGGTTTGATCTCTTCCTCTGGTTCTTTCTCCCAAAATCATTTCTAATGAATCAGGAGTGAAACTTTTTTTTTTTTAAAGTAATTCTTTCGGGCATTTTTGCCTTTATTCAGATAAGACAGTGAGGGATGGACAGGAAGGTCAGGGAGAGAGAGGGGATGACAGTTGGATTAGAACCCATGGCCACTGCAGTTAAAACAAAGCCTATGTGGCATGTGTTCTACCAGTTGAGCCACGAGGCGCCTTGGGAGGAGTCAAACTTTTTTTATGTACAACCAGGTTTTTGTATAAACTTAGATATGTAAATAGAATATTCAACTTAATATGAACATTTTCAAAAACTTTGAACATGAACATTAAGCCTGAACCATATGAGTATTAGCACTGGACAGAGGTTACATAAAGTTGCTGCAGGCAACTGAGAAAAAGAACAAACTCAACACGTCTTCATGCTGCTACAAATCTTTTGTGTAAATTCGCAGTGTAGCTCACATCATATATGTCAGAATAGCGAAGAAATATTGAAACAGTAACCTGCACTTTTCTGAAAACATGATACAATATATTAGCTGTTAGTGAAGCTTCATCATGCATCATGAAATAAAAGCCTGTGTAGCTGCAGTGGTGAAGTGTGTGGTGGTTTTCGGGACCTGGACAGAGATGAACATGCTCGCAGCAGTCAGGCGTCAAGCACCAACCAGGGTCACATGAGCTCCATTGTGACATGGCCTGAGGTTTTCTGGGTTTAGCTGGTGAGAGGTTTGGTTGGCCTGAGCAAAAACACAATACATCCAGAAAAACAGATCA
>NW_019174574.1:1774757-1819590 GCF_002260705.1 Seriola dumerili | reverse complement strand
AACAATTTTTATTCTCCCTCCTTTAGAAGAATCTCTGCAGTGTGGATGAGGAGCTGCACTTCTTCACTGATTTTTTTTTCAGGCCTGTTTAATGAACATTGAAAGTGACTAATCTGATACAAAAAAAAACAACAAGAAAACATGTTTTAAAATGAAATGCAATAAGGATTTTTTTCTCTCTTTTTCTGTTCTATACCACATCTATTCTTATGGACTTTATGGACAAACTAATTAATCGATACTAAGCAGCTGAAAAATGAAGCTAACACTGAAGTGTTAAAAACCTGCAGTTCCTCTACTGACCACTAGAGTCTGGCTCCAACAGTGAGTCAGTCCCCATAGACTCCCATTTAAAATGTCAACTTTCCAGCAGAAATAAACATGTTTACAGCCTGGTACAAAAACTGTTTTGGTCTCTAGAAGCTAATTTCCTCCTTCATGACATCTGTTTATATTAACTCACCTGTTTACATTTATTAAGACTTAAAGTAATGGAGAATTGAGGGCATGGCCTCTTTGAGTGACAGGTGGGTGAGTGTATGCTTGCCACAAACCAGCATTCACTGGAAGTCTCAGTTCTCACACGTGCCCCTCCTCTTTGTCCATTTTTGATTAGCTGGGAGTTAGGGGCGGGAGTCAGACACTACCAAGATGATGATGGTTGGAGCGAGCTACTCTGAGCTTCCAAACTGCTCTTCAGAAACCTGTGGGTGACGTCACAGAGGCTAAATCCATCTTATTTACAGTCTGTGATCTACACAGGAAACCAATCTACCAGAACATTTTCATCTTTAATAGCTGTAATGAATTTGTTGCTAAACAGGAGGGTCTGGACCATTCCTCATTGAACAGAGGATTCATCATAGACAGATTTTCAATATGTGTGAGAGCTTAGCGGCGCAAATTCTTTAGAAAATCACAATAGAGGTAATGACTGAGCCTGACACTTCCCCCTTTGAACTAATAATTGCATTATCCATCTATCTAATTGAACTTGAGAATATCAGGGCATCAAGAAATGTATACATTTCAGTCAGGTCTATTTCAGTGTCATAGTTAAGTGTATGTGCGCTTGTGTGTAGAAATATTGTGGGCATTTTTTAAAAAGTGGCTAAAACACGTTTTTGCGGATGACCCTGTCGTGGCCCCCAAAGCAGCTCAACACTCAGCTCCTGTACCGGTGCTTCCTGCGCCTCTCTGAACTGGCAGGGCGCTGAAATAAAAGCACTTGTTACATATACGTTAACGTAATGTTGAAGTTTGTCTTCACTACAGGTGGATAATTTACCACAGGATCAGACAACAAAACACATGTGAGAATATTTGAACTGAATCATTCAGTATCAAATAATTTATGACTTATCAAATGTGCAAATTAACAACATAAAGGTTGCAGCTACATTTCTCACAAAACGTATTTGCTGTTTGGATTTTATTTGCATAGAAATGTAGATTTTAGGAGACAGGTATGTTAAAGACATTGTAAAATGTAGTAATCACTGAATGTAATCCTTGAGTTACATCTGAGGTGAATATACTTATCAGCTAAACTTGAAAATTTGTACCAAAGAAAACAGTGAAACTCCACGACACTGTTGAACAACGCAGGTGATAAACATGACATATTCATCTAGTCTGGAGTATACTGCTGCTTTAACTTCTGGAATCTCCCTTTAACTTTCTCACTAGAGTGAAGAAACACAATGTGTGTGTGTGTGCTTATGACTGTAAAGTCCTAATAAATTGAATGATTCAATTCAATTTGATCGATTTGTTTAACGTCAAATCATAACATACATTAGCCCAAGCACTTTACAGTTTGAGATCCAGACCTGACGTTATTATTGAATAAAGCCCTGAAATAGCAAATTGCATGGAGATGAAATGCAGGCAAATGAATCCAGGCTCTTTCAGACTCTTTCCTTCTGTGCTGTTTGGATCTGACTTTGCCGAATATGCACACCAAAAACGTATGCAGATGTGTCAGGTAAGTGTTTCTTCCTAATCACACATTCTGTAAGTTCATCCGCTGACCATGGAAACCTGGTCTTGGAAACCCTTTTTCTGGAGCTTTCAACCACATCTCATTAGGTTGTTTTCCATTAAGCTGCTTAATCGCACAATTTGAAATTGTCAACTAAAAAAAACAACCATGAATTTTGGAAAAAAACTCAAATGGTCACAACTTGCATGAGGTGGTTTTTCAGACTTTTTGACAAACGACATATTTCTCAAATTGGAAATGGAGACACTTATTTCTGCATTTTAAGTCACATGACATCAGAAGACATTGCAGGACTATCATCTCCCAAAAATCCCTGATATGTGGCCAATTTATAAGAGGTCTGCCTTCAATCATTAAGTGCACCAGACGTCCTCGTCACCTTCCCATTAAATGCAACAGAGATTGTCGATTGAGTCGATGCAGTCGTCCCAACAATATACAGATGCTGGAAAATCCGTCGCCATGTTTTAATTTGGAATGATGTCATGAAGAGGAGAAAAACCAGCTTTTATTCTCATAACATCACTCAGTGGAAAACACGGACACTGTCGACTTTACAAACTGGCTCAAACAGGAGTTTTGCCTCCTGTGTCAGGGCTTTGATGAGGTTCAGACTGAATCACTGGAGTCAACCTTAAATGTCATCAAAGCTAATTTTCTATGTCTAACATACAGAGGCATCTGACTGAGGGTTTAATTCCATCTACATCGTATTCATTGTTTGTGTTTTGTGCGGCAGTGCTTAAATGATGTATGGAACTTGCAATCATCATTTCAAATGTCTGGAAGATCTCTATATTACACACCTGTTTTAGATGTGTGAAAACTCTGGTTGTTACATTCATTATTTTAGATGTGTGGGAGGCTTTCATGTTTCCTCTCTGAAGTACCAACTGATCGCTGACTTATCTTTGTGTGTTTTTTTTTCCTGAATGAGCCTCAGAGTGATAAAATCAACAAGAAGCCTGAGCTAGTGCCACACACACACACACACACACACAAACACACACACAAAAACACAAACCATTCAAACCATGATGTCATGTCTATGAATTTTAGATTATGTTTATTTCTTACAACAACAGAGTTCTTAAGGAAAATATTAAGAAGAACATTTGTTTTTTGTGTGTGTAGTGTGTAATGTGTGTGTTTTATATATATTTACATATATATATTATATATATATATATATATATATATATATATATACATATATATGATGCTCAGAGGTGTAGTACTATTTGTTAAGTACTGGAGCGTACCTATACGATAAAGTTACAGCTCGTTTCTAAGGTTATGTAACAACTGTTCTATGGTGACAAGTTTACATAGATCAGTCAAACTATTATCACGTGATCAATAATGGTAGACCAAACCATGGATGTAGCTGGTTGTAGTTAGCGTAGCATTAAGCAGCAGGTGAATGAACACAAGTAGTTTGTGTTTTGAATAATTTCATTTACTGAAATCAAAGCAAATGAAGCCACATCGGAAACATTCATTCAGAGGAGAAGCTGCAGGGCAGGCAGAGGTCAAGCTAAGCTAACTAGCTAGGCAATGAAAACATAGCTAAGCTAGCTTTCATTTCCAGGAGCGCAAGCTGTCCAAGTGTAACAGACCTACTCTGTCATGTGTTTTTATTAATTAACCATTTTAATTCACTGAGCAGTTCAGAGGCTACTGACAGCATCCAGACACTTTTAAGAATGGAATGTTTTCTTGCGTGTTACTCAGTGCATGATTTACATTTGGAAATCAATCAATACACCGTAAATATCAATATGACAACACTGACCATTTGATTTGTGTTCATTATGCTTTCATCGTCTTTAGTCATGGTCGGATCTTCCGGCTCGTAAAATGTTTATAAAGCTGCTGATAACATGGGTGTGATCGAGCTTCTTCCCTTCAAGGTTATAAAATCTGAATGTGCCCAGAGGCTGCCTCACTGAAGAGGAAGGTTGAATTGCTTACTGCTTTATGTTTTTCATTGCTGCACTCTGAACCTTCTCTCTCATGCCACGGATGAATACCTGGCAGAAACGACAGGCTGCCATCCATAGGGCTGGCGAGATAAACTCATTCAGAAAAAATTAAACCAGCAACAAGACTGAAAAATACAAATCAATTTTTGTGAATTTATAAATCAATTTTGAATTGGTAGAGATAGAATGGCGATTCGAATTTGAATTGATGTTTTTGCTCACCCCTATCCACAGCTGGAGAAAGAACACAGCAGCAGCAGCAGATGATGATGTGCTGCCAGTTAACAAGCAGCAGCAGTGGAAAAGACCAACAATAATATATGTCCAGTAAGAAAAAGAGTTCCCATGATCAAGTACACAGATAGAAGAGCAGAAATACATGTTGTGCTAGTTCCGCAAATGTGCATTGTTAACAGATGGTAGAATATAAACAAAAGCTTGTCCATCATGTCGGTCTGTTCCTCGTTTTCCCTTCATCATCTGTAAACACTGCAGTCAGTGGTCATTTTCCTAATCACGTGATCAGCTGGAAAATCAGACAAGATTGATGGAAGGAAAATAATAAAATTGGACTCATCTCTGCTTATCACCATGTGATCAGTTGGTTGCCATGTAAACACTGCACATTCCTCTTCAGACATGTCAGTTAGACTCAGTCCTCATTCCAACACCTACGCTACAGTAAGACCTTGAAAGCACATTAACAAGTGAAACACTAATTTGTCTCTAGATGACGAGCTGATACATGATTGATTCAAAACCATTGAAACGGCTGAAAGTGATTTGATGATGATATTTGAAAAGGTGACACTCCCTGTCAGTTCTGTGTGGCTGTGATTTTGTTTCATAACTGACTCTGTGGATTTTTCTAACATTTTGTAACCGTTTTCTAACTGACAAAGCCTGATGTGGGTCATCAGGGTATAAGAACAGCCTGTGAAGAAACCTTTTTCTTTTCCTTTCTTTTTATTTAGCTCACATTAAAGAAGCCTTGCTTGATTGTTTCCCAAGTTCACCAGGACCGCTATATGTCTGCAGTAACAGCTATTCTTAGAAATTCATTTACTTCTATTTAAGACATTTTGAATCTAAACATTCTCTTAATGGAAACCCTCATGGATTACAACCCACATTAGAAGCATAGTACTTCCCAATAGCAAAAATTTAAATTCTGTCTATGTTTCAATTGTTGGATCATTATTTTTTATTAATGTCATTTTGCAAAGCAAGTGACTTATCACTTTCACAGCTAACAAGCAGACAGCAGTGAAATCAAACTGTGCAACTGTTTTTGTTCAAACCCTCCAAGGTGAATAACAAGCATCAGAGGTGTTTTCCTCTACACAGAGTGAGTAAAACACATCCTCCACGCTGCACTTTACTCAATTGTGCATGCATACAAGCTGTGCCCACCAGCAAAAGTGTGCTCGGTGTGCATGTTTGGTTGTTTGCTGTGTGTGTGTGTGTGTGGGTGAGGGTGTGTGTCTGTGTGTGTGTTGGTGGATGACGGCGTGTGTGTGTGTGTGTGTGTGTGTGTGTTACTGTGTGGTGTGTGTGTGTGTGTGTGGTGGGTGAGTGGGTGTGTGTCTGTGAGTGTGTGTGATGACAGTGTGTGGTCTGTGGTGTGTGCGTGTGGGTGAGGGTGTGGTGTCTGTGTGTGTGGTGTGTGTGTGTGTGTGTGTGACTGTGTGTGTGTGTGTGTGTGTGTGTGGGTGAAGGTGTATGTCTGTGTGTGTGTGTGTGTGTGTGTGTGGGTGTTGGTGTGTGTGTTGTGTGTATGTGTGGTGGGTAAGGGTGTATGTCTGTGTGTGTGTGTGTGTGTGTGTATGGGTGAGGGTGTGTGTGTGTGTGTGTGTGTGAGTGTGTGTGTGTGTGTGTGTGTGGGTGAGGGTGTGTGTGTGGGTGAGTGGTGTGTGTGTGAGGTGAGGGTGTGTGTCGTGTGTGTGTGTGGCGTGAGGGATGTGTGTGTGGGTGAGGGTGTGTGTCTGTGTTGTGTGTGGGTGAGGGTGTGTGTCTGTTGTTTGTGGTTTGTTCAATTGTGTGTGTGTGTGTGTGTGTGTGTGGGTGAGGGTGTGTGTTCTGTGTGTAGTGTGTGTGTGGGTTGTGTGTGTGTGGTTGTGGGTGTGTGGTGTGGGGAGGTGTGTGTGGGGAGTGCGTGTGTGTGGGTGGCATGTGTGGGTGGAGGGGTGTGTGTCTGTGTGTGTGTGGGTGGTGGGTGTGTTTGTGTGTGTGTGTAGTGTGTGTGTGAGAGGCATGGTGTGGTGTGTGCGGTGGAGGGTGTGCGTCGCGTGTTGTCAACTTAATATGAACATTTTCAAAAACTTTGAACATGAACATTAAGCCTGAACCATATGAGTATTAGCACTGGACAGAGGTTACATAAAGTTGCTGCAGGCAACTGAGAAAAAGAACAAACTCAACACGTCTTCATGCTGCTACAAATCTTTTGTGTAAATTCGCAGTGTAGCTCACATCATATATGTCAGAATAGCGAAGAAATATTGAAACAGTAACCTGCACTTTTCTGAAAACATGATACAATATATTAGCTGTTAGTGAAGCTTCATCATGCATCATGAAATAAAAGCCTGTGTAGCTGCAGTGGTGAAGTGTGTGGTGGTTTTCGGGACCTGGACAGAGATGAACATGCTCGCAGCAGTCAGGCGTCAAGCACCAACCAGGGTCACATGAGCTCCATTGTGACATGGCCTGAGGTTTTCTGGGTTTAGCTGGTGAGAGGTTTGGTTGGCCTGAGCAAAAACACAATACATCCAGAAAAACAGATCACACACCACGCACACCCTCACCCACACACACACACACACACACACACACCGTCATCCACACACACACACACACACACACACACACACACACAGACACACACACACCGTCATCCACACACACACACACACAGACACACACCCTCACCCACACACACACACACACACACACAAACATGCACACCGAGCACACTTTTGCTGGTGGGCACAGCTTGTATGCATGCACAATTGAGTAAAGTGCAGCGTGGAGGATGTGGTTTTACTCACTCTGTGTAGAGGAAAACACCTCTGATGCTTGTTATTCACCTTGGAGGGTTTGAACAAAAACAGTTGCACAGTTGATTTCACTGCTGTCTGCTTGTTAGCTGTGAAAGTGATAAGTCACTGCTTTGCAAAATGACATTAATAAAAATAATGATCCAACAATTGAAACATAGACAGAATTTAAATTTTGCTATTGGGAAGTACTATGCTTCTAATGTGGGTTGTAATCCATGAGGGTTTCCATTAAGAGAAATGTTTAGATTCAAAATGTCTTAAATAGAAGTAAATGAATTTCTAAGAATAGCTGTTACTGCAGACATATAGCGGTCCTGGTGAACTTGGGAAACAATCAAGCAAGGCTCTTTAATGTGAGCTAAATAAAAAGAAAGGAAAAGAAAAGGTTTCTTCACAGGCTGTTCTATACCCTGATGACCCACATCAGGCTTTGTCAGTTAGAAAACGGTTACAAAAATGTAGAAAAATCCACAGAGTCAGTTATGAAACAAATCACAGCCACACAGAACTGACAGGGAGTGTCACCTTTTCAAATATCATCATCAAATCACTTTCAGCCGTTTCATGGTTTGAATCAATCATGTATCAGCTCGTCATCTAGAGACAAATTAGTGTTTCACTTGTTAATGTGCTTTCAAGGTCTTACTGTAGCGTAGGTGTTGGAATGAGGACTGAGTCTAACTGACATGTCTGAAGAGGAATGTGCAGTGTTTACATGGCAACCAACTGATCACATGGTGATAAGCAGAGATGAGTCCAATTTATTATTTTTCCTTCCATCAATCTTGTCTGATTTTCCAGCTGATCACGTGATTAGGAAAATGACCACTGACTGCAGTGTTTACAGATGATGAAGGGAAAACGAGGAACAGACCGACATGATGGACAGCTTTTGTTTATATTCTACCATCTGTTAACAATGCACATTTGCGCAACTGCACAACATGTATTTCTGCTCTTCTATCTGTGTACTTGATCATGGGAATCTCTTTTCTTACTGGACATATATTATTGTTGGTCTTTTCCACTGCTGCTGCTTGTTAACTGGCAGCACATCATCATGCTGCTGCTGCTGCTGTGTTCTTTCTCCAGCTGTGGATAGGGGTGAGCAAAAACATCAATTCAAATTCGAATCGCCATTCTATCTCTACCAATTCAAAATTGATTTATAAATTCACAAAAATTGATTTGTATTTTTCAGTCTTGTTGCTGGTTTACATTTTTTTCCTGACATGAGTTTATCTCGCCAGCCCTATGGATGGCAGCCTGTCGTTTCTGCCCAGGTATTCATCCGTGGCATGAGAGAGAAGGTTCAGAGTGAGCAATGAAAAACATAAAGCAGTAAGCAATTCAACCTTCCTCTTCAGTGAAGGCAGCCTCTGGGCACATTTCAGATTTTATAACCTTGAAGGGAAGAAGCTCGATCACACCCATGTTATCAGCAGCTTTATAAACATTTTACGAGCCGGAAGATCCGACCATGACTAAAGACGATGAAAGCATAATGAACACAAATCAAATGGTCAGTGTTGTCATATTGATATTTACGGTGTATTGATTGATTTCCAAATGTAAATCATGCACTGAGTAACACGCAAGAAAACATTCCATCTTAAAAGTGTCTGGATGCTGTCAGTAGCCTCTGAACTGCTCAGTGAATTAAATGGTTAATTAATAAAAACACATGACAGAGTAGGTCTGTTACACTTGGACAGCTTGCGCTCCTGGAAATGAAAGCTAGCTTAGCTATGTTTTCATTGCCTAGCTAGTTAGCTTAGCTTGACCTCTGCCTGCCCTGCAGCTTCTCCTCTGAATGAATGTTTCCGATGTGGCTTCATTTGCTTTGATTTCAGTAAATGAAATCATTCAAAAACAAACTACTTGTGTTCATTCACCTGCTGCTTAATGCTACGCTAACTACAACCAGCTACATCCATGGTTTGGTCTACCATTATTGATCACGTGATAATAGTTGACTGATCTATGTAAACTTGTCACCATAGGAACAGTTGTTACATAACCTTAGAAACGAGCTGTAACTTTATCGTATAGGTACGCTCCAGTACTTAACAAATAGTACTACACCTCTGAGCATCATATATATGTATATATATATATATATATATATATATGTAAATATATATAAACACACACACACACACACACAAAACAAATGTCTTCTTAATATTTTCCTTAAGGAACTCTGTTGTTGTAAGAATAACATAATCTAAAATTCATAGACATGACATCATGGTTTGAATGTTTGTTTGTTTGTGTGTGTGTTTGTGTGTGTGTGTGTGGTGGCACTAGCTCAGGCTTCTTGTTGATTTTATCATCTGAGGCTCATTCAGGAAAAAAAACACACAAAATAATCAGCGATCAGTTGGTACTCAGAGAGGAAACATGAAAGCCTCCCACACATCTAAAATAATGAATGTAACAACCAGAGTTTTCACACATCTAAAACCAGGTGTGTAATATAGAGATCTTCCAGACATTTGAAATGATGATGCAGTTCCATACATCATTTAAGCACTGCCGCACAAAACACAAAAATGAATACGATGTAGATGGAATTAAACCCTCAGTCAGATGCCTCTGTATGTTAGACATAGAAAATTAGCTTTGATGACATTTAAGGGTTGACTCCAGTGATTCAGTCTGAACCTCATCAAAGCCCTGACACAGAGGCAAAACTCCTGTTTGACCAGTTTGTAAAGTCGACAGTGTCCGTGTTTCCACTGAGTGATGTTATGAGAATAAAGCTGGGTTTTCTCCTCTCATGACATCATTCCAATTAAACATGGCGACGGATTTCCAGCATCTGTATATTGTTGGGACGACTGCATCGACTCAATCGACAATCTCTGTTGCATTTAATGGGAAGGTGACGAGGACGTCTGGTGCACTTAATGATTGAAAGGCAGACCTCTTATAATTGGCCACATATCAGGGATTTTTGGGAGATGATAGTCTGCAATGTCTTCTGATGTCATGTGACTTAAATGCAGAATAAGTGTCTCCATTTCCAATTTGAGAAATATTACTTTTTCAAAAAGTCTGAAAAACCACCTCATGCAAGTGTACACATTTTTTTCTGACAACAAAATTCATGGTTGTTTTTTTTAGTTGACAATTTCAAATTGTGCATTAAGCAGGTTAATGGAAACACACCTAATGAGATGTGGTTGAAAGCTCCAGAAAAAGGTTTCCAAGACCAGGTTTCCATGGTCAGGGATGAACTCTACAGAAAGTGTGATTAGGAGAAAACACTACCTGACCATCTGCATACGTTTTGGTGTGCATATTCGGCAAAGTCAGATCAACAGCACAGAAGGAAAGAGTCTGAAGAGCCTGGATTCATTTGCCTCATTCATCTCATGCAATTTGCTATTTCAGGGCTTTATCATAATAACGTCAGGTCTGGATCTCAAACTGTAAAGTGCTTTGGGCTAATGTATGTTATGATTTGACGTTAAACAAATCGAATCAAATTGAATTGAATCATTCAATTATTAGGACTTTACAGTCATAGCACACACACACACATTGTGTTTCTTCATCTAGTGAGAAAGTTAAAGGGAGATTCCAGAAGTTAAAGCAGCAGTATACTCCAGACTAGATGAATATGTCATGTTTATCACCTGCGTTGTTCAACAGTGTCGTGGAGTTCACTGTTTTCTTTGGTACAAATTTCAAGTTTAGCTGATAAGTATATTCACCTCAGATGTAACTCAAGGATTACATTCAGTGATTACTACATTTTACAATGTCTTTACATACCTGTCTCCTAAAATCTACATTTCTATGCAAATAAACTCCAACAGCAAATACGTTTTGTGAGAAATGTAGTTGCAACCTTATGTTGTTAATTTGCACATTTGATAAGTCATAAATATGTTGATACTGAACGACTCAGTAAAATATTCTCAGATGTGTTTGTTGTCTGATCCTGTGGTAAATTATCCACCTGTAGTGAAGACAAACTTCAGACATTACGTTAACGTTATGTAACAAGTGCTTTTATTTCAGCGCCCTGCCAGTTCAGAGAGGCAGCAGGAGCACCGGTACAGGAGCTGAGTGTTGAGCTGCTTTGGGGGCCACCGACAGGGTCATCCGCAAAAACGTGTTTTAGCCACTTTTTAAAAATGCCCACAATATTTCTACACACAAGCGCACATACACTATGACACTGAAATAGACCTGACTGAAATTTATACATTTCTTGATGCCCTAGATATTCTCAAGTTCAATTAGATAGATGGATAATGCAATTAAATTAGTTCAAAGGGGGGAAGTGTCAGGCTCAGTCATTACCCTATTGGATTTTCTAAAGAATTTGCGCCTAAGCTCTCACACATATTGAAATCTGTCTATGATGAATCCTCTGTCAGATGAGGACTGGTCCAGACCCTCCTGTTAGCAACAAATTCATTACAGCTATAAAAAGATGAAAATGTTCTGGAATGTGGTTCCTGTAGATCACAGACTGTAAATAAAGATGGATTTAGCCTCTGTGACGTCACCCACAGGTTTCTGAAGAGCAGTTTGGAAGCTCAGAGTGAGCTGCTCCACCATCATCATCTTGGTAGTGTCTGACTCCGCCCCTAACTCCCAGCTAATCAAAAAATGGACAAAGAGGAGGGGCACGTGTGGAACTGAGACTTCAGTGAATGCTGGTTTGTGGCAAGCATACACTCACCCACCTGTCACTCAAAGAGGCCATGCCCTCAATTCTCCATTACTTTAAGTCTTAATAAAATGTAAACAGGTGAGTTATATAAACAGGTGTCATGAAGGAGGAAATTAGCTCTAGAGACCAAAACTGTTTTTGTACCAGGCTGTAAACATGTTTATTTCTGCTGTAAAGTTGGACATTTTAACATGGGAGTCTATGGGGATTGACTCACTGTTGGAGCCAGACTCTAGTGGTCAGTAGAGGAACTGCAGGTTTTAACACTTCAGTGTTAGCTTCATTTTTCAGCTGCTTAGTATCGATTAATTAGTTTGTCCATAAAGTCCATAAGAATAAGAATGTGGTATACGAAAAAGAGAGAAAAAAATCCTTATTCATTTCATTTTAAACATGTTTTCTTGTTGTTTTTTTTGTATCAGATTAGTCACTTTCAATGTTCATTAAACAGCCTGAAAAAAAATCAGTGAAGAAGTGCAGCTCCTCATCCACACTGCAGAGATTCTTCTAAAGGAGGGAGAATAAAAAATTGTTATTACATTATTTGACATTTTTTCTACATGTCACTGTCATTCTGTGACTGCACCATAATCCCATTCATGTTCAATTTTATTGTATTATTTCCCTTTATTTAACAGGTTACACATAATTGTGGTACTTTAATGGAGCTATAAGTAGATTTTTGCTATTGCTATATAGCTCATTTTAGCATTAACAGCTGTTTACTCACCAGTCTAGGAGAAGTGTCATGAGTTCAGCATCAAACTTCATTCCTTTACTCACCAACAGCTGTCTCCGGAGGTGGAAAGAAAAAAATATGGTAACTCTTGTTTTGCTTCTATTTCTTATCACCTCTTTTCTTCAACCAAAGTGTGCATGCTAATCAGCAGCCTGTCTTTCAGATACATAGGTTTGGTAATTAGCCCTGTATCTGCTTTATGGCAAATGCACATGTGATGTTGTAGCTACTCTTACTGTTTTTTTATGGTAGAGGGAGGACTTGTCTGGCCCAAGAAACAGAGCACACAGCAGTGTTGTAGATTGTTGAATGAGTTTTCTCCTGTTCTAAGTCTTTTGGATCATGTCCAAGTCTTGTCAGTCAAAGTCAGCTCTGTGGATTTTATCCAGTCAGCACCCGAGACGTGTGATGCTTTAAGTCTGAACTAAATCAATTCTTGTGTCTGTTAAGTCCAAGTCAAGTCTCCAGGCCTCAGTTTTGATTCTGACTCAAGTCTCATTTCTACAGTTCTATTGGCTGTCCTGTTTCAGCACTCTATGAAAATCAACTTGTTCTTANGAAAATAAATTTTTTTTTGTGGTGTGTGTGTGTGTGTGTGTGTGTGTGTGTGTGTGTGTGTGTGTGTGTGTGTGTGTGTGTGTGTGTGTGTGTGTGTGTGTCTCTGTGCTCACCCCCAATGATGCTGACAAATATTGGCAGTGACTCCTATTGTATGTCAGATTATGATGAATTGGTAATGATCTGCACGTGTTCACAACAGATTGGTGCCGAGGGACTGCTGGGAGAGAAAACGTGTCTGGCTGGTAGATTCTGGAAACTCCTCACTCACAGTCAGCAAACAGGTTTTTAACACATATTGTGAAGCATTTAAAGAATGTAAAATATCATAATACAGCTGTTAAAAACAGGCACTTGCCTTCACTTTATTGTCAGAAACAATCAGTTTTCAAACTGGTTATTTTCACATCGTGTTTATGGGGGAACCATAAGCAGGACCGTGAGTCCTTGAATGAGTGTATGGAGTGAACCAACTGTAGCTGACACTAAATGACACCAGCAACTGTTCCAGTACACACTAACGTTTGGAGCCTTTTTCCACCACTCTGTCTTTTTTTGGACGTTCAGGAAGCCAAATAGTTTGTCACAATTATGATGCAGTTGTTCCACAATATTTTGAGGGACTGTGTAAAATTCACCTGGACCACATCTGGATGATTCCTTCCTGTGTGTGTGTGTGTGTGTGTGTGTGTGTGTGTGTGTGTGTGTGTGTGTGTGTGTGTGTGTGTGTGTGTGTGTGTGTGTGTGCATGTGTGCATGAGTGTGTCGCTGTGTGTGTGATAGAAAAGGCACTGGATGAATGTATGAGTTAATGGGTGAATGTGGCTTGTAGTGTAAAGCAGTGGTTTTCACCCCCAGGGGTCCTTGAGGGGGTTCCTGGGGGTCCCACAGGGGGGATCATTTATTTTCATTCAGTTCCATCCATAAGTAACACAATCACAGCATGTATGATCGTTTAGGTCATGGGTTTCAAACACTTTCTCTAATAAAACATTTAAAAGAAAAGTCAGTTTACAAGTCCTTGATGTGAAAACCTTGGAGAATCACTTGTGTAAAGCTCTTTGAGCAGTCGATATGACAATCAAAGTGCTAAAAGTACAGTTCATTTACCATTAACCATCCTCAGTATCAGTCGCTGTGGACTGCATCAGTATCCCAGCAGCAGGAAGAATCACTCTGACCTGTGGTGTTAATACACATATCTATTCTGTTTCAGTAAATCATCACACCTACAGACAAAGTAAAGCATGTTAGCTTTGCATCCAGACAGTGAGCTGCAGACAGCAGAGAGAAGAAACCAATAATAATGATGATGATGATGGTAATGGTAGGTAAATAAAAGAGTGTGCTGACCATTGTTTGATGTGTGTGTAAGCATCAAACAGAGCTGCTGATGAGTGGCTTTTATCCTCTGGAGTTCAGAGGCTGAACCCCCCCCGTAGAGAACACCACCTAATTACAAGCACTATCAAAGCAGACCCAGTGCCTGTGTGTGTATGTACATGATGGTCTTTATGTGTGTGTGTGTGTGTGTGTGTGTGTGTGTGTGTGTGTGTGTGTGTGTGTGTGTGTGTGTGTGTGTGTGTGTGTGTGTGTGTGTGTGTGAGTGTCAACACCAAAGCCTGTGTGTGTGAGTAATTAACCCCCACCAATAAAACTGCTCATCTACAGGCTTCATGAAAGGAGAAGGGAAGCATCCAGTGGTGTGAGGAACACCCACCTCTGTAAACAAGAGTGTGTGTGTGTGTGTGTGTGTGTGTGTGTGTGTGTGTATTCATCCATTATCCACTCCGGCATTTATAACATATATAAATGTGTTGTATCACATATTTATATCTTTTGGTAAATCCTCTCTCCCTCACCAACATCCAGAACAATAGACATTTCTTACATCGCTGCTTCTTCTCCCCTTATTTTATTAATAACAATGGTTAATGATGTTTCGAGAAGATTCAGTAACATAAGCAAGACAAAAAATATCAATCAGGCTACTCAAAAACAAGATTAAATGTGTTTTGTGAAGGAATTTACAGATGTTGCAGGTCAAATATGAAAAGGTTGTTCAACAGGTGTGGCCTGTAAAACTAAGAGGCAGTCTATAGCCATATGTCTGTCTTAACTGTTGGTACATTCAGTGCTTAGTGCTTGATGGCCTGAGGCAATGGTTGTAGTGGGAGAGACAGTGGACTAAGTATGGTGGTGCACAGAGTCTTGTGAACTAGTTATATCATTTTAAAATTGATTCTAAACTGACAGTGAACAAGTCTCAGCGTCAGCCACATGTGCAATAGTCAAATGAGAGAAAAACAAAACATGAATGAATTTCTGCATCAGAAAGACACAGTCTGTACTCCTGAAGAGTCAGTCCTGACAACACCCTCAACATGCTTTAAGAATTTAAGTCATCAGTGTTTGATTCAGCTGTTCACGACACAAATAATTGAAATATGGACCAGACTGAAACTAAAACCTTTTTCATGACAGTAGCAGCAAGTCTGTCTTAAATGCAGGGCTTGTTCTGTCTCATGAGTTTGTGCTGCCTGTCTTTCCTGTGCTGAAAGTCTCTCTGCAGCATCTCCTGCACTCTTTCTGGATATCTTCACCTTGCTGCTCTCCCTCCTGAGTGAAGACGTATCACAATTATTCCTTTGAACTGAACTAAACATAGTATATGTGCAGTATGGACGAAAAAATATCTGAAATTCACTTCTCTGGTAATCTTCAAAATATTTACCATCAACTGACAATGATTCACTCCAGTGACAATGTAAAATCCTCTATTTACCAGCCTCAGTGTTGTTAACCTTCCTGGTTCATGGTCTGGACTGTAGCTGACGCACAGGAGAGACAAGTTTACTTGGGTCTTGAGGAGTTGTAGCATTTATTTACTGACACACTGCCTGAGGTGCACATACATGGCACTGTAAGTTCACTGCTAACTGCTAACTCTCCTCTTTTTGAGTCAAGGACAGCTTGATGAGAACACTTTGGCTTTTGATAATCACCAGTCAAAGATCCCAGGATTATCCTCAATGCTTAAACATCCAAAAAAAATGCTGCCCACTCTTCACTTGACAAGACACAGCCTTTATTAATGTGACATGGTCACACCCACAAAAATGACAGAAACTATAGAATCAACAGCTGGAAGTCAAGCTAGCTCCCAGAGACATTAGCCTGCTGCCACCAGAGCTGGGCAGTAAATTACATGATGAATATAAACAGGGATCAGATCCTTACAGCACAGAGTGCTGTTCTGTAATCAGATGTAAGGAGAGATATCACTTAATAATCTCTTTTTTAGCTCTAACTGGTCCAGCAATGTTTGTCCTGATGGCACACCACTGCGTCACAGTCTCTCTTCAGGTTTGCTCAAATCACCCAGTAGTTTTCCAGATACGGTGCCATCTTGAGCCCTACAATGATAAAACACCAGCGTAAAAACACCTGACGCCACAAACACACGTCTCAGAGTGTATACAGACAGACAGCTAAATGGAGCCTCCAAGACACAGAGGCACCAAACACCACAACATCCCCATACCTTCATTTCTTATTTCTCTGCAGATAAACAAACACAGACATACAACCACCTCGCGCCACAAAGACACAATCATGTGGTGCCTCCAAAACACACAAGCATCACAGCCGTCCATGCTTTCCTTTTTGTCCCAACTTAGACAAACAAAGACGGACCCAACTGGTATTTTCCAGCGTCTGGTGACTTACCATGCATCAGTGCCCTGCTACCCAGTATTATACCCCTCAGCCAGCCTAAATGTTCCACGGCACTCAACCAAAAACATACAATTACTGTATTGTGTAAGACTATCGGTAGGTGAGTGTGTGCAAGTGAGTGTGAGTGTGGGGTGTAAAGCATCTAAGTTTGTGCACATGTGTGTGCAATGTTCTAGTGTGTGTGTGTGTGTGTGTGTTAGTCTGAGCCTTGGAGCCACCCAGCTGCAGTTGGTATGTTTGTAACCAGTTCTGTCTCCGGTGTTTGGACTGCAGGGGAAAAGACCAGCCTGGAAGAAAGAAAGGTATAAAATTATTTGTTTATTACAAAACCGTCTTTAGAATATGATGCGCTGCATGTTGTGCTCATGTCTCAAAATGTTCTGATGCCAGCCCAGTGCCAGATTCAGAGCAGTCCTGAGGTGTGAAAAGATCTATTCACTCATATAGGAAGATTTTTTAAACATGCATACTTCTCTGGTCAGCTCCTCCATCATGCCACCATGGACGCTTGTTGGTCTGTAGTCAATCCACTCAGATAGAGGCAAACCCTGATTTTTAAAAGAAGACATTGGCCTGACTGCTGAACATCTTATCTTTGAAATTTTTTCCTCATGCTTCATTTCAAAATTTCACTTTTTGTTCGACACATCACAGCCTTCTGTTACAATGAACCCAAACTCCACTGTCGCAGCGGCCTGGGTTTGAATCTGACCCGTGGCCCTTTGCTGCATGTCTCCATCACTTTCCCGTCTCTCTCGGAAAAAAGACAAAAAATAACTTTAAAAAGAACCTGGCTGGGATGCTCGTGTTGTTCAATTCTTTTATCTTCAAAAGATCACTCAGAGCCAGAGTTATATGAGCATATAGGAGCAGTATATGAGCAGTACATGAGCAGTATGTCCAGCTTGTCTCAAACTGTGTCTGGTCATGACCATGTAGTGTACAGTGGGTTTTTACAGCTTATCAGGTGAATACAGCACTGTGAGAGTCAACCAGAACTGTAAAGTTGTGTAGCAGCTGAGCAGCTAAACAATGAGCTAAAACACTATATAAAGTTCTGTAACTGCATAGGAAGATGGTTTCTTCACTACAGCAACCCCTGTCACATTTTACATTATCATTTCCTAAAATATTATAAAAAAATATACCAGTTTAACACCCAGTTCCTTTAAGCGTCCCATTTAAATAATCATAAGGTTGGAGGACTGAACACTGTGTTATCTCTTTACTGTGCTCAGAGATGAAACATCTTCTATTCTCTCATCAGACATTGTAAACATGATTGTTTGTTCAGGTTTTGTCTTATGTCTTCTATGTAACTACTAATGAATTATCTAACTTTCATCTGTGGGTGGTATGTGTTGCAGAACATAGGTGTCAACCAGAATTAACTAAGCGAAGTGATAAAACCTCTCTGTGGTGGTTTCTAGACCACACATCCTGTTGTAGCTATGCTAATTAAACCTACACCAAGTGTCACACACCACGCACATACACACAAACTCTGAAAATGTGTGCACAAATCTGCACTGTAATACCTGAAAGCACATGTTGACAGACACACACACATAAAGCTTTCCTCCATTCTTCTTAATCAGAATCATATAGTGAAGTGTGAATAAACACTGGTAAGCCGGCAGCCCTGAGTGCGATCAGCACCCAACCACAAGCTCACCACCAGTCAAAGTGAAAAACACAGGTTTTAAACATGCTCCGGAAACAAAAGGCTTTCAAATCTTCTTCTGAAATTATCACCAGTAACTGTCACACCACAGTTCACAACGAATTCTGGTCACTTCGCAAAAAGCTGTTTTCGCATCTTTTACCATGAGCTGCTTGCCTGAAAGAGAAATCCAGTCAATTCTTTGTTTAACACATTCAGTGTTGAGTGCTCAGTGGTCTTTGTGTTGCTGAGCTCAAAGCTGTAACATCTTCTCTCTGGAATTCTCTGCTGATTTTATTTTCTTTGGATATACCTGACATTTATTTATTATTTCAAGCCTGGAGGCATGAGTGACTCTGGTTACTACCCAGTTCTTCTTTTATTTATTCCAAACATCACTTAATGTGCCAGAGGACTTTCCCCAAACGACGCAGACGCCAGCTGTTTAGAACAACGAGTGTAAAAGACTTCACAGAATTGGGCAATAAGTTGTTTAAACACTGGACCACATGCAAGAACATTTTCCTTCCTAAAGCTCTCTTACTGTTTTCTGTGAGGTCTGTTCATAGTCATCCAAGTCATCAAATTTTCTAAACTGCCTAAACTGCACAAGCTTTTTGTGAGTCACTCGTGAACCACCCGTTCATGAGGAGGTGCACACTTGTGAGATTTTATCATTAGCACAATCAACACCTTTAAAACTGCCATACTGGAAGGTTTCATCAAAAAACATTGCCAAGCAGTAAAACAATTTTACACTGCTTTTGGAAATCCACAAACATGTTAAGTAGTGTCAGTGTAGTAGTATTAGAGTTTAGATCTATTAGAACGTATTGCTAGTACCACAGAATATTCATTTTACATTAAGTGTATGGTTGTTACAGTATATATTTTGTTTTAGCTACTCTCTATCAGTTCAAATGAGTGTTTTTCCTTCTAGAGAAAGAGAGCCAGACTATCTGTATATGACTCATAGGGCTGAGAAAATTCTACCTGAAATTGATGAATGCCACAAATTTTCTTCAATGACTTCAATGACAAAACTGTCAATGCAAGTGGTTCTTGCAAGAATCACTGTCTGCGAATATATATCAGTCTTACCAAGAAGGCTCACAAAGGTTTTAGACCCAATGAGCATATGTTGAAGAGAGGTGTGTGTGTGTTGTTTATATGGGGAAAAGAGCACACCTTTTGAGTGTACTGCACGTGTGTGTGTGTGTGTGTGTGTGTGTGTGTGTGGCCTTTAAAACAGTTTTACACAGGAAAAAAGAACACACCACTGATCCCAGTAAGATAAAGGTTACAACACAGTCATTCTTCATTTTCCTTTGAGGAAACTTTTACCCCCTTCCCAACACACAAACACACACACACACACACACACACACACACACACACAGAGAAAAAACACCAAACTACCTGGATTCATGTTCACATTTGTCTTCAAATATGATCTGATTTTCATCTAAGTTACAATAATGAACAAACACAATCTATTTTAACAAATTACACACACAAATCATTGTGTTGTTCATATTGAAAACATCATTCAAACATTCACAGTGTAGCTGGAAAAGACCTCTCAGCTAATGACATCAGAAGAAGCTAGCTGCAGTCAGGAGTTAAAAACCAGATTGGAGGTTTGTGTCAGAGACACTTTGACACTCAGACATTTAGAGAAACATCAGCTGATGTGAACCAGGCCTCACAACAAAGATCTCAGAAGACTTGTATGAAAGTTACAGTCATCTCAAAAAGTTGAAACAAAAAAAAAACTGCCACTGTCTCCAGCCCAGCTCTTACTCTAGACCCTCCAAGCACAGTGCCAGCGCCAGTGTGTGCCAGCCAGGGAAGTGTGCGTGGCCGCAGAATCCAAAACCATCGGGGTCATAAGGGAGGTGGGTGATCAGGCAGCTGGGACAGCAAGAGTGGAATATGGTGTGGAGTAGATTACCAGGAGAAGGAGAAGGAGAAGGAGCAGTCTGCACTGCTGTCATCAGTGTGGAGTTCTGAATGGGACTGATTGGGACTGCAGACGAAAGACCAGCGACTCCGGCAGGTGCAAGGAAAGAAGGAACCAGCAGAGTGAGTACGGTACAGTCCACACACACAGCCACAATAGTATCTAGTGCGTGACTCATAAAACAACACAAAAAGTAATCCAGCGATCAGTAGAGGAATAGTGTTAAAAAGATTAAAAGCTGAAGAGATCGTTCTAGAGGCCGAACAGAGCGAGTCCTTAATAGAGAGCCAATAAAAATATAGCAGGGTTCAGGCAAACACTTGGAGAAACCAAGTCTTACAGGGTTGGAGAGTGGGTCCAGGTGGGTTGTGCTGGGTCCATATCGGACTCTTTCGTTGTGACATCACAAAGTTCCAGAAGTCCTGACGGCTGGTTTTAAGGCTCAGTTTCTGAATACAGGCTGTGTGCATTTCTCTGTGGACTGAGGCTTTGATACTTTCACAGTATTAATATAGAAGCTAGACCTGATCTATAATCAAAGGAAACTAGTAAACCTAGTATATGTCTGAACTGCCTCCGGTCAAATCCTGATTTTAAAACTGTGATATTGTCTGACAAAACACATAAATTAAAGACAAAGACTGAGCTGTGATTTCAGCTTTATTTACTGTAAAATTCATCAATCTCAGTTTACGTATTAGACACTATAGCGAATGAAATAAGCATAACTATTAGCCTGCCAACAATGTGAATCTCAGGTCCTTGACATTGTTCGGGCAGAAAACACACTCTGGTCTGTGAGATGCTGCACTGTTCACTCAGCAGCTAAACCAGGACAGGAAGCTTCATGGATACAGATTACATATTTATACCAGGTGGAAACTTGGTCTCATTGACTTGACATCTCAGAAAATGCCTTTAGAAATCAGTGTCACGTGCATGAGTGCAACCCGAACCTTTATGTGAGCTGTCTAAGCAGGACAACAAATTTCAATAAATGATTGATCATTGTCTGATGTGAGTTGAGAGGTTTTTGTAAAAAACCTATTCCAGCACTCTGTTGATCAGGAGTGTCTGTCATCTGGAACTGATTGTACCTTTGATGAGGTTGCCTTTGGTTCCACTAAAACTGTCTGCAGAAAAAGTCTCTTTGAGAAAAATATGCAGAATTTCAATGTCATAAATTGATGGCATGAATGACCCTCTAAAAGTCCTGGGCCAAAGAATCCGGCGCAGGAATGCTGCAGTAATTTGTGGTTGGGGAGCCTTGGTATTCTGGGGCTGAAAATGCTGGAGAGCAGCGAGGGCAGTGTTGGTACAACAGGGAGTACAGTGGAGAACCTGTTCTGCAGCCAGGACAGACTATTTGGACAGCTGGCACAGTTTAAGGAGACATGTTAGAGAGTGACTGAGTTTGTGGTTAAGAGTTGCACATGAAAATCCTGTGGGCCTAGTAATCTCTGTCTGTCTCTGTCTGTGACTGTCTGATAGCTTGTCATTCTCTCTCTCTCTGATTCCCTATTCTCTCTCTCTCTCTCTCTCTCTCTCTCTCTCTGTCTCTCTCTCTCTCTCTCATCCTCTTTTCCTTTCTTTTCTCTCAGCCCTACATTGTAAGCATTCACTCTGGATTCCTGTCCCTCCATAAAAAGGGAGACTGGGTTTCTGGCAGGCCATCCCAACAGCAATCCTGTGGCTTTGGCATCTTCAGAAAGAGAGAATGAAAGAACGAGTGAAAGAGGAGAAGAGAGACAGAGAAACGGGGAGAGAGACTGTCTAGGATGTTAGAGTTTGTCCACATGCTTCCAACTGAGGTTCAGCTCCAGAAAATTTCAACTCAACCTTGTAATCTCCTCTTCTAACAGCCTCTGGACACTCTGCCCTGCTGCTCTCCAGCTCCCCAGGTCTTCCTGCTACAATTAAAACCAGGCACAGAAACTGTGTCTGTCTATATTGTATGTGTTTCCTGCCTGCCAGCGCCAGGGTCCTCCAGTGCTCAGCAGAAGTATGTAAGTCTTATTGTTGATAAAGCAGCACACATATGGGCTGATTCAGATAACACTGTAACTGTGATGCACTCGTGTTGCTGTAAAATATTCAGAATTCTACACAACAAAGACTCATGAGAGCCAAGGCTCATTAAATTTCAACTTGTTTACAGATCGTAGTATAACAACATAAAGCTTATACAACTCTAACAATTCAGTGCCACTGATAGGTGCATTAAAATATATATGTACATCTGGGGTGTTTAGGGATTAAGACGACAACCACAAATCTACACTTCTTTTTTAAAAGCTCTGTGTTGTGTACTTATTACTTATTACAGTGCTTATCTTCCTTGTAATGAAAAAAGAACATTTATTTATAATCCTTCCAGTTCAATCCCCTAGCAGAAGGCTTTTATTTTGAAAAGGAGAAGGGAAAAGTAGGAGGATGCCATTTTTCTCAAAAGGTCTCAAAACCATGTAAGTTGTGAGCCACTGGGTAATGAATGTATTGTTTGCTAGTTTGCTAACTAATCTTAAAGTAAGCTTGCCTGCCTATGAAAGTTTGACAGCTAGCTAAGATAGCAGCAGTCAAGCTAAGCAATTGAAGTTTCTTCATATATTATAATTTCATACTCAGCAGTGTTAAATAATATGTTTCTGACATGAACATGAATTTTGGTGCCATGTTGCATTCGTATATTTCCTGGAGTTTTGTCCTCAGTGAGGTCCAGCGCTGTTTCAGTTACATCCACTGTTGATGAGCAGCTAAAGAAAACAAGAGAGGAAGCAGGACAAAGAGTGAAAATGAGGTCTGTTTCATGGAGGCAGCAGAAAGCTGTTACTCTTCACCTTTAGCTGAAGAATGAAAACATCCAGCTTGTGTGTGTGTGTTTAGGTTTTCAGAGTGTGTATGTATAAATGTGATGTGTTAATGGGTTTTTTTTTTCTCTGGTGTATATCTAAACCAATAAGATCCACATGCCGTTTTTAAAATCTGCCCATCAACACATATGCACATATGCATGCACAAATTTGCATTATACTGGACTTGCTAGTTGAAGAAGAGCTCCTTATACTGAAGATACAGCAGACTTGGTGCTCAGCCTTTGGGAGTTCAGAACGTCTGAGGCCCTGAAGCAATTGTCCACTTCGCCCACCTTGTGGTCCAGCCTTTGTAAACAAACACACATTCACACTCACGCATGCACACACACACACACACACACACACACACACACACACACACACACACACACACACACACACGAACACATACACGCCAATTATCCACTAGCTGGGTAGCAGTGACCTCACAGCTCTTCACTGCCCCGAGCACTTAACTTCCCTCATAAAAACTGTTTTAAATGGATCATACTGTAAAACTGCTCTTTAACACGACCACCAGCTGCTACCAGACGTGTTTGTGTCATTTCTTACAGAAATGACATCAAACTTCAAGAAGCAACTGATAATGTTGAGTTTTCAGGGCAGGTGAAGTGTTGCTTTTAACTACTGCTCACTGCTTTGTTTCCCACTTCTACACATCTGAAAACTAATAAAGCCACTGCAGCTTTTATAAATCAGTTTTAATTGACTCATGGAAAGCTCACTCAAACAGCTAATCACACACATATGAAAAATACTGACCTCAACAAATGTGATACATGTCCTCAGGACCAGAACACTGTACAGTCAGGCTGCTCAGGGGCTCTTCAACACAGATCCAGGGGAAGCATTTACACTGATGATATTTGAGTCACTGAGCAGTGTGAAGTTGGATGGATTTTTTTTTTTTCATGTTTTTCCATAAAGTTAAACCAACTACGCAGACTGGTTTCCACTCCACAACCTTCTCATGAATGTGAGAAACAAGTTGTAAAACGTTCTGCTCTTGGCCTTGATATTAAATTCCCTGATATTCCACAACATCCAGAGTGAGTCAAATGTTTTGCCCATCCTGCTAAACCGCAAGAGGATTTCAAAATACTTGCTTTCTACAATATCTGTGCATCACACTCTGCTCCCCAACTAACGGTACATTTAGTAATGAAGAAGAGGGTGAGATGCACGTTAGCTTCAAGACTTTATGGACGCAGAAGATTCTTGTTAGGAAGATGTGATGAATGAGGATAGGCAAGGATGTAATGACAGAATTGGCTGCAGACTTGTTAAAATGTCTTGTCAAATTGATCAAGATGTTCTCTGAATTTGTTTGTGTTTTGTCTGTTTGCATGTGTTTTCTTAAGTTGCAGTGTGTTGAGCTCTCAGGGCCACTGTGCTAAAGGCAGCCTTGTGTTTCTTTCTTTTCTTTTTTTTTTTTTAAGTTATATTTTTGGGCATTTTTGCCTTTATTCAGACAGTACAGTGAGAGGTAGACAGGAAATTCAGGGAGAAAGAGGTGAGATGACGCGCAGCAAAGGGCCGCAGGGCAGACTGGAACCCATGCCTTGATGGTATGCGCTCTGCCAGGTGAGCCACCGAGGCGCCCCAGCCTTGTGTTTCTATACATATGGGTTGTATCTGAAATCACTCACTCATTCATTCCTCCTACTCTGTAAAATGCCCCCCCCCCCCCCACACACACACACACACACCGTTTTTCTGTCTTTCAGCATGAGCGCAATGCATGATGGTATATATTGCTTGGTTAGTGACCATCAGTTGTACACTACTTTTCTTGATGCATTGTGGGATACTATGAGCTCACTATATAGGGTATAATAATTGTCACTACACATTTGGACAGCACTACAAAATGGCGAACTCACTATATAGTGGAGTGTAGAGGGAGGAGTGAGTGATTTCAGACACAGCCATGGAGTCAACAGACGAGTAGAAGCATCAACAAGAAACTTTCTACCCAGAAAGCACTGTTCAACGGAGCACTCACCACTTTAGCCAGTGAACTGCTTATTATGTTGGCATGTGCAGGGAGCTCACAAGCATGTTATTTTTGTTCAGTCCACTGGATATTTCTACAGGATGGTCAGATTATAAGAATTGAACATTCTATCAATCACAATCAGAACTTGTCCTGACAACCTCTGATTTGCTCTTGGTACAAAGGAGGAGTCAGAGTTATAGGAAAAAACTGATGCCAGCAGATCACCTCTGTGTGTTAAACTGACAATAGTTCTGGTATAACTAAAGAGATTATTTCAGATTTAAAGCACAACATTATATGTAAAGATCTGGGCCAGTGTTTTATTAATGATGACACCGATGATATAAATAAGAAACCTTGGACTCACAAACATTGGAACTGTTGAACAAACTTCTTTTAATGCCTTTAAAATACATATGAATTAACTGGGTCCATGAAAACCCCTGTACTGTAACACAGTGTTGTAGAGAAACTTGAAGAGTTTTCAGCTGAAAGACTATAATCCAGCAGAAGTGGTTTTGCCTGTCCACAATAGTAACCGAGGGACAGTATATAAATGTGTCCCCTCTCTTTTACCCCACATGGGTTATGAGGGTCCAACCAAAACTTAGTAGGAAAGAGTAAGGAGGGTGTAAACTGAAATTTCAATTTATCTTGTTTTCTGTGTGTATGTTGTTGTTTGGATGGTTTTCTTACACTTTTAGCAGCTTTATCTTGAAATGTAATTGTTTTCTATCAAAGGTTTTGTGGGTTTTTATCAGTGGTGGTGCACGGTAATCTCCATGTCTTAAATTGAAATGAATGATAAATTTAACCTTTAAACATTTATAAAATGTGTGCTCTGTAAAAAAAAAGTGTTTTTTTTCACGATATCTCTGTAACACCTTGACAGAACTTCTTCATATTTCGCACAAACATTCACTAGGACTCAAGGACAAACTGTTTACACTTTGGTGGTCAAAGGTCAAAGGTCAAGGTCATGGTGACCTCACAAAACATGGTTTTGGCCTTGTGACCGTAATATCTCTGAAACACTTTGAGGGAATTTCTTCAAATTTAGTACAAATGTTAACCTGGACTCAAGGACAAACTGATTAGATTTTGGTGGTCAAACGTTAAAGGTCAAAGTCAGTGTGACCTCGACCTTACAGTTTTTAGCCAATACTCAAGACTACACACACACAATTATGACAAAATTTCACACAAAATATTTTCTTTGACTCTCGATAAACAGGAATGTGACCTGAAACTAGTCCGAGTGGAGGAGGCAGACAACCACAATTATTTCAGCAAACCATCCTTTCCTTCTTCCTCTGAAACCTCTGTAGCACAAAACATCAAACTTACTGTTTATGATTTGTGGAGCTAGTTGGGAGTGCTCCTCAGCCGCTGAGGAAGTTCTACCTGACAGGGCTTTTCAGAGTAAAATGCTTCAGAATGGTGCTCTCCCTTCTGTCTACATTGACTCATAATAATCACATGTATATAACTCTCTCTACACAAAGCACACTTCTGTTTGTTTAATAATCCAATCAGAACAACAGAAGCCTGATGTGTTGGGTTGTTGTGTCAGCAGTCTGTTTACAGAAATATCAGCCACAGGGATTATATGTTTTTAAACTTCACTCTTTGTTAAGATGATGCCTCTTTATGTTTCTACCTAAACTGTACTCTCCAGATTCTCTGAGCTCCAGCTCTCCACTGTTACAGAAGTGCAGCTGAGTCCAACTTGGCCCACAGCTATGCATGGAATCCTCCCCCTCCTTTTCCTACCAGAGTTTCTCTGATTTCTGTTTTCTCCTCCATTCCAGTTTCTACCATGCACTTCGCTCTCACACACCACTTGACATTTAGCCCATGTAAGGTGTTTTTACCCTCACTAATGAGTGTATTGTCATCACCATAACTGTACCATGGTGTAGTAGATGAAAATACGTCAACGCTGCTGACAGAAACGTCATTACACATCAGTATCAGATTCAAAACAAACTGTGTTATTCAGGCATTCTGCTGATGTGATTCAATAAACATGATGCAATGAGACGCAATCGTCTACATACTGTGTGTGAATGACATGAATGTCATGACTCTGTGATACAGTGTGGGTGCACTTGCAATGTTGCCAGAAAGGAAAGAGTTAAACATACAGTGTAGCTGAAGCCTCTGGGCTGAAAACGTTAGAAAGGTGATGGTACAACAGCTGGGAAACTGGGGGAGTGTTGCCTGCCATCAAACTGCACTTGAGCAAGACATTAGTCCCTCTGTCAATACTTTTTGACTTCCCCACCCTCTCAACTCCAAACCCATTGGTTCCTACAACAGCAGACATTTGTAAGGTGGTCACAAACATGCAGAAGTCTCAATAAAACAGCTGGTCACTGTAGTTTTTAGCAAACTTTACTCAAATAGGAGGAAATAGTAAATTTGTCGGGGACTATTTTCTGTGGTGGATTAATCCATATTCGATGCTCCAGCAAGTATTTATGGCGGCAGGAGATTGTATGTGGGATTGAGTCCAAATAAATTACAGTGTGTGTTCGTGATGGTGAAGGAACATGTCACTCAGGGCAACAGTGACTCACTGGTGTGTTTTTGGAGACAATGGAGCTCAGTGGTACAGAGGAGTGAGATGTGGTCTTTACTACCAGCCTCATGTTAACTCTCTCTCAATACACTGTGATGTTCAAGGTTAAAAAACGATGAAAAAGGTTAAAACAGACTGATGACAGCAGCCATATATAATAGTAATGGGTCATTGTTTCATCTGTATCAGTTCTTCACATCTCTCTCATCTCCTCTCAGACCTGACCTGTGACTGTCTTTGTGTTTCTCTCTGTGTCCATTGCTCTTTCTCTCTCTCTCTCTCTCTCTCTCTCTCGCTCTAACTCTGTCTCTCTTCCTCTCTCTTTCTCTGTGAGGTATTCCAGAGGGACACTTTAACAAGGGCTGGAAGAGGCCCAGGTCTTCGCATGTCAGACTCTGAACAAGTGCCAGCTTTACCCCCCCTCCCTCTCTCTCTCTCCCTCCCTGCCTTTCTGTTTCTGTGTCTCTCGCCCCCAGCGCCTGGCCCTCTCAGTGCTATCGCTCTCTCAGTTCCCTCCAAGTCGGCACGGCGTGCCGGCAGGAAACTCGGCCAAGTGGGCTTCCTGAGCGAGCGGGAGAGGAAGTGCAGTAATAAGGAATAAGGAAGGGGGTGTGGGTTTAAAAATACCCGCCTATATAAGCTGAGGCAGGAGCCCACTCTCTGTGTCAGTGCTCCAGCACTGCTCTGCCTGGGCCAGAAGCTTGCCTCCGCTCTTTCACTCTCTCTCATACACACACACACACACACACACACACACATAGAACAACACAGCTTTCCTGCCGTGCAGAGGAAAGTGGAGAAGTCAATGCAGGTGTTTCCAAGAAGTTTAACAAAGACATAAAGTATGTGCGCTGAGGAGAGCCACTTTATCCCCAAACACAGTGCAATAACTCTGACAGGGGAGAAAGTCCGTCTGTTTCCAATAAGAGATCACGGCTCGCTCCGATATGCTTCAGACACCTGATACTTCTCTTCGTCACACTGTAAGCCAGACTGAAACGACTGAACACTGATATTAGACTGGAGCAGTTTTGTGTCTTCAGTCATGAAGCTCTGTGTTTTAGCTGAGTTTAGAGACTGTGGTGTTTTAAAAGAGCATCGTTGCTTTCAGCATGGTTATCAAGCAACACACAAGGCAACCATCTAAAACACACAACAGCTTTACACTGATTGTGCTCTGATTTTCATGTGTAACACTACATTCACAAACCTTTGTTAAAGGACAGTTCCACTTTATTTATTGGGTCCTGTTGTATTTTTCCTGTCAGTAACTAGAGCATTTTACTCACCAAGGGATGGAACTGACAATATTTTCAGTATCAAATAAGAAAATAATTAATTACTTTATTAGTCACTTGATCTATATAATATTTGAAAATACTGAAAAACATTTAGAGCTAGAGACCAAATTTTCACATGACATGTTTTGTCTGAGTAAAGCTGCTGACTAAATCTAAAGATATTGAACAAACAAAGAGAATTCAACAAGTTGGAATGAGAGAATAACTGGACTTGTTGCTTATAAAACAATAATAAATTAGTAATGTCATACACTTTCAGACAGTTCCTCCTTGTGGGGTCCAAGGTGTTGCATTCTGTGGTTCACATGAAAAGAAAAAGACGTAGTTGTGTGAAGCTACTTTCGCATCTCCACACACCTGATCAGTCACTGTAAGGTGAGTTTGATCGTGTGCTTGTCAGTTCTGGAAACTTTTTGCCCTCCTTCCATGCTGAAACTTCGACTTCAAACTTAGATGTAGTACCTTTTTTGAAACACAACGAGGCTTTTCTATTTTTTAAAGGTTCTTCAGTACTTCAGTCACAGCATCTGTGCCTTAAGGTTTAGATTGGCTTTGTAAAAACTTTTTCAGAGAACCTGAAACCACAACAACACACACTTGCAAAAGTTTTATACTGTTTGTTCAATCTTTGATTACAAACCTTTGTTAAAGAGGATATTTGTGAGTTTTCTCTGCCGCCAAACGTGGTTTCTTGTGGGAGCAGGTGGTGGTGATTGTTGCTTCACAAGAGCTTCAGCCTTCATTGTGTTTACAAGACAAGAGGTTATATGTCCTCTGAGCAGATACGTCTTAAGGACAGACTGGAGGCTGCAGTGACTCGCTATCGGAAAGTGAAGAGACGGGCTAGGGCTAGCTGGTTAGCATGCTAACTTAAGTTGAAAAAAAGACATGATAGAGACAAGAGTTAACATTGATGTTGCTTTCCACCTCTGGAGACAGCTGTTGGCGAGTAAAGGAATGAAGTTTGATGCTGAACTCACAACTCTTCTTCTAGACTGGTAAGTAAACAGCTGTTAATACTAATATTAGCTATGTAGCAATAGCAAAATTTTCACAGAGTCAATCTGTCACTCACTGCACATTTCAACATTAAAAAAGTTATTAGCTCCAACAATCACTGCTGACATGAAAGGCTGTCAATCCAGCATGATGGTTTTCTTCAAGTATGAACTTGCCCAGCTGTTCCTTATTGAATATAGCTATAGAGATAGGACTGGACTGGTTTAGAGCCAACTATAAAAC
Organism: Seriola dumerili; assembly: GCF_002260705.1. Lineage (NCBI taxonomy): Eukaryota > Metazoa > Chordata > Actinopteri > Carangiformes > Carangidae > Seriola > Seriola dumerili. Next base: position 1,789,185 of record NW_019174574.1, on the reverse strand, counting down.
TCTTAGAAAGACAAACAGCTTAAAGGCTTATGGCCTTTAAATGGACAAGAACATGGAAATAGTTGATAAAACTGAGTCATTGTTATTTTCCAAATCATTAGAGCCAAATAACTAAATTCATGATTTGTTTTACAATACTTTTATTTTTTGTCAGTTTGTATCCCCCAGCATGCATTGTCCATTTGGGGTATTTCAAATTATGAGTGAAATTAAGTAACATTTGCAATTTGAGACGTTTTATAAATATTTTTCATCATTTTAACCATCATTCATCTCAACAGTACAGAGCTGTTTAAAACCAGAATAACTGTTTGAAACAATCCTACACAAACATTTAACATCATATAACAAACACAAAAAACATTGTAAAGCTGCAAAATATCCACACAACATCAACACTCTCACTTACTCTCTCATTTTCACTACAAGCAGTGTTGAACTAAAAAGGGTATATACTGTACAGATGATCCCAAAGGGTGGACACCAAGTTACGTGACTTGGTAGTACAGGGGCTCCTCCAGTGTCCTTGGGCAAGATACTGAACCCCAAATTGCCTCTGATGGCTGTTCCATGAATGTTTGAGTGTGTGTGTGGTAGAAGCATGTGTAGAACAAAAGCGCTGAATGTGTGAATGGATGACTGTGGCCTGTATTGTAAAGTGCTTTGAGGGGTTGATAAGACTAGAGTGCGGTTCATTTACTTGAGCTAATTCTTCAATCAGTGTTTCCCAATGAAAATGAGACACCTCAGTTTGTTGCCCACCCCCTCTCCCTCAGCAGTCTCTCTTTGTCTCTGTGTGTATTGTCCCATAATGAACTGAATGCACTTATTTAAGTGCTGAAGCCAGATGAGCATATGTGAGGACCTGTGAGGCTCGCTCAGAGAAACACCCAGCCCACCATTTCCACATGCAATCAATACACTCTCCATCATGGTGTGACAGGCCAAAACACACAGACTCAGCCTCTCCAACACACATGGATGCATACATGTCTGTGTAAAACCTCATACTCACGTGGAGACCAGCTTCACAAACAACAAACAGCTCAGTCCACTTTTGGCTCCTCATGTCTCAATTAAAGGATCAGACTCAACACAGTGTAAAAAAGAAACTGGGAGTGACAGAGGAAACAATGTGGTCCTGCTGTGTGGGGAGATGATGTACTCACCATCAGCACGAACACAGGTGACTCGATCTGAGCCATGAATCAGTGTGTTTGGAGAAGGAGAAGACAGGAAGAGCGCGCTGGAGATGAAAGTGGATGAGTTACCAGAGACGAGATGAGACACAGAGGAAGCAGACGAACATTCAGCTGGAAGCCAGAGTTGATGAGCTGTAGCATTTCATCTGGAGCACACGCTGAGGCATGTTTTCATTATTAAAGTGATTAGAAAGTCTGTGTGACTTTTACTTATATGATTGGACTAAGTGTCAGGTTGTGGAAGAGTGTGACGTGAAGACCAGGAGAGTTATCTGCCACAGCTCCAACGCTGCCACTGCTGGCAGGGACAGAGAGACGACAAAACAGTAAATAAATATAATCATTATTTATCTGCATTCATGGTCACAAGATGATGTTGATCAGGATATTTGATATGGTCTGGACAGTGACTTCACCAACAACTTCAGAAAACGTCTTTATCAATTTGATTTGACAACACATGAGCTGCAATTACTCACAACACAACACAACACAAGTGTTTCCAGGGGACACTGAAACATGATGAACCTGGGACGTACTTGCATGGACGCACTTGTTATTCAATGCAACTGAACAACAAGTGCGTCCCAGCCATGTTCATCACTTTTTAGTGTCCCATGGAAACAGTTCTTCTGTGCTGTATTTGCAGCTCATGTGTTGTCAAATCAAACTCATGAAGATGTTTTCTGAAGTTGTTTGTGTTTTGTCTGTTTGCATGTGTTTTCTGAAGTTGCAGTGTGTTGAGCTCTCAGTGCCGCCGTAGTAAAGTGTCAAAAATCTTAGTATTGAAATGACACAAAGCTACAACATTGAGGACCTTTGCAACAAACAAAGGAAGGATCGGACGTTTTTTATCATGTTCTCCACAATCAGAGGAATGATATTAGTATCATATGATATATTAGTAGCATCAAGCACAGAAACGAGTCTGAGTGAGGGCTCCGACCACTTGAAGGAAAATTACAGTATTGCACTTGCCCACAGTCCCACAGACTAAGTAAGAGCAAGCAGCAGAAGCCCCCTAAAGCTCCCTGAGTAAACTTCAGTTTTACATAAATCACCTCAAACACTCTTTCGTCCAACTGAAAGCAGCTAGTTTAGTTAGCTGGCAAAGCTGCCCCAGGAGTAGATCCCTGTGCAGTTACCTACAGTATCATAGCTAATACATGGAGCGCTTTGTGTTCACTGTAGACTGGATTCAAATCTCTAAAACAGCAGTGGTGAATGCAAAGTCAGCATGGCCAACCAATCTCTTTTAATTAGTATTGAGGAGTGTGATGGGAACATAAACTGAAGCTCCTGACCTGGAACTGCAGGATTTTACACGTTGCCCTCCACAGTGATATTGCACAGGGGTGAACTCAGTTTTGTTATATACTGTATATTCATATTTACATGCCCTTTACAACAGAAATACAGCAGTTAGCTCCATTAGCTCCACTATTCAATCATAGATGGTTTAATACATCCGTGTAGATGTAGGTATGACTCTGTGCAAGACAGAACACAGATTTCCATGGACTTGTTGGAGTTGTGAGAATATATGACAGTGGTCATAGGCCAGCCTGATAAGAGCAGATCATCACAGAGACGTCAGCTCTTACTGAAAGCTCTGACCACACGGCTGCTTGTTCCGATAAGGAAGGCTGGATGTGTCACTGGGTCAAAAAGTGAAGTCTGAATCATCTGCAGCAACACCAAGACAACACTGGGAATGTTGCTGCAACCACACTGAGGCCTCAGCTGTCAATCACACCACTCACTGGGAGAACTCATGTTTACTTCAGTCTCTGTGTGGATACAGTTTCTAAATGACAGCATGCAGAAAAAAACTTTTAGTGCTCCATATCCAGTTCGCAAGTAGCTTCAGTCTGGGAAACTGCATCCTACCACCTGATCATGAACCATAATGCTAATCTATAACAATGATATTTCAAACTTTATGTACAATCGACTGTATACATTAAAGTACATATAAAAAAAACTGGACTGGAGATTAAATCCAAGCATCCACCTACGAGGCTGAGAAGTGAAGCCAACAACAAAGTGCTAAAACCTGCAGTTCCTCTAATGACCACTAGAGTCTGGCTCCAACAGTGAGTCAGTCCCCATAGACTCCCATGTTAAAATGTCCAACTTTACAGCAGAAATAAACATGTTTACAGCCTGGTACAAAAACTGTTTTGGTCTCTAGAGCTAATTTCCTACTTCATGACAACTATTTATATAACTCACCTGTTTACGTTTTATTAAGGATTAAAGTTATGGAGAATTGAGGGCGCGGCCTCTTTGAGTGACAGCTCGGTGAGTATATGCACCTAATTCTCAGCTCCATTCACGCCCCATCTCTTTGTCCATTTTTGGATTAGCTGGGAGTTAGTGGCGGAGTCAGGCACTGCCAAGATGGGAACTGTGGGGCAGCTCACTCTTTGCTTCAGAAACCTATGGGTGACATCACAGAGGTTACGTTCATCTTTATTTAAAGTCTATCATTAAATAACTTAACGGGGATGTGTAACCGCCAAGTGTCAAATCTGATGTTACTTTTGTCCCTGAAAGATTTATTTCAGGAAACCATATCTTCTTCATATTTCATACTATTTGTGATGCTGTGTAATGTGCAAATCTGGGTATGGTTTGAATTTCTGCAAAGAAAGTACATTTTTGTTGTAAACAAAGCCTCCACTGCGTCCATGCTGCCTGCTGGAACACAGCTGATTGGTTTCTCCACTCTGACAAACTGCAGAGGAATGCCACCAAATCACTGACGGCTGCCAGGCCTCCAAAAATCATTGGATGACTATCAAAGGTCAGTCAGCCTCTAACTAGCATTTCAAATCTGTGTTCGCCAGAGGGTAAAACACTATAAAGGTACACTATGTTATAAGACACACCCCTGATCTGCTGCCAACCGGTTGAAGGAGAAGCTTTGACCCAGGCAGACAGGTAGTGTAGATCGTTAATAGACATGTTTGACATCTGTCTTTTTTTTCCTCATGAGTCATTAAAGGATTTAGTGAAGCTGTTCACACACTGAAGCAACATAATTCATGTCAGCAGGACAGAAGATTGACATTTTGTTTTTAAGGACAAGACACGGATGAAGTGAAGAAAGTAAGAAGAAGCTTTATTACCTGTGGGTTTCTATGGTATGTGAACTGGAATGATGATTGTTGAGTCAGTAACACTCCCTTTGATAAGTGGGTGTATGAGTTACATAACACAAATCTGATTGCACAGCAGCAGTGTTCCTCTTTTTCACACTTTATGAAACAGATGGGCAAGCAGGGCCTACAACTTTGTTTGGGAATATGCATCACTAAAGCACATGTTCAAACAACATAACAAGGGCCTACATTATTACAACATGCACATTCCAGTTTTACATCAGGACTCACTGTGTAGCAAAAAGGCGAAAAAAAAAACTGAAGAGATGCTCCACAGAAAGATTTATTGAGTACATCCACAACATGTTAATGTTTACATGCTCAGGCTTCACAGAGCTCAAGCAACAACTTAGCAACATTAGTGAATTTAAACAAATAATGACAATCGAGCATTCGTGTGAATATTTTATAATAATAGTCAAATCATATACTTAAGTAATGATGACTCATGATGATTGAACTCAATGAGGAATTCCTGCAGGATGCATCATGAATTCCTGCTGCTCAAAATAAGCAATGATCAAGTCATTATGACTTTATGTGATTAATTCCCACATATCTGCTCAGCTTGTCTGATTTCTATGAGAATGGTGGTTTTAACATATTTACAATAGTGGGTAGAACATGACTTGTTTTTTTTTGATTGTGTTTGTATTGTTGTTGGAGGCAGTGGAGTGTAGCATGAAAATCATCAAAGCAATTAGAGGAGAATGATCAGACGTTTGTGACATGATGCAGTGTTGTATGCACATGAAGTGCGGCTGATGTTTGCGCAGGTTGGACGTTGTAGCTCCGGGGTCCCGTGAATCCCACATCTTCACATTCACCTCACCATCATCAAACTACATTCAAATGAATACTTACTTACTGAATATAGTCATGTGATGAATCAGTAACAAACAAATGGACACATAACACAACAGTAATTAATGATAATCAATTATCAAACTTAAATGAAATAGCTCAAGAAAAACAGGCAAGATAAGGTTATAAAAAAGGTCTAATGTCAAAATCTTGGTCCCTAAAGATAGATAGTGTATATATTCAATAAGGCTCCATTTGGCCTTTTTTCTTTTGGTCCTGATTTATCACCGATTTTTTTCTGCCTGTGTCATTTTTCCCTGGAGCTCCCAGCAGGTTAATCTAATCACAGACACACTGGATGGTGTTTCATAGAACACAAAACAAGCACCTGTTTGATGCTGTTCATATATTTTGTGCTTCTTGCTCTTACTCTGATTTTAAAGCTGTGCAGCTGTTAGTTACACTGAAGTCAATGATTAAAAACCTATCCACCCAAAAAAATCAGCTCCAACACAAGTGCAGTGCTGCTTGACCTTAATGCATCAGTAATAATACTCCATTGTATTCACTGGAGCTTCCACTGCTCATGGGCACAGTTGAGAAAGTAGAGAGCCATTCAGACTGGAGTCAGCAGCTTTCTCTTCACATGTTTGAAGCTGACATATAACATATGAATGAAGGATGGATAGACATCGCTCTCTCTCTGCAGGGGAGCCGCCTCCTCATCGCCTTAGTGAGGCTTCGGGAGTGTAGGAGAAATGCCGTGGTGGCGCCTGGTGGCTGAAGCCTGCAGCAGAAAATACACCCTGCGCTGCCCAGGGCACGACAGCCGAGGAGGAACCGCGGAGTTTACAACTGTCTGAACCGAGCCCAGGATGATCATAAACAGGCACACTCTGTCTCTGTGTCCCATGTCTGACAGAGACACTACGATGTTTCACATTTCACGAAGAGCATTTTTTGTTTATCAGCAAGAATGTTTGTTAACCTGCGCAGTAAACAAATAAATAGACGAAGAAGACTGTATAAGCACACGATCATTATCAGAGTAACTGCCGCATTAATTGTGTGCGTAAAAGCGCATCGTGCCCAAATGCGTAATACTCATGGCACCTGCAGCATCTCTCTTCCTCTTTGTGTAAAGCCTGCGTGCCCTTGTAGTATCGTTTTCGTTGCTGTTTTTTCAACAACGTGCTAATGTGCTTATTATGTCTTTTAGTGGTGCCTGTCCAGGGGCGGTCTCTCTCGCTCTCTGCCCTGCCAGTTGTTGGACAGGTTTGCGAGGGGCGGGTTTCCTTCTCTGTGAGGTTAAGTAGCTGCCGGCAGCGGAGCTGAGAGAGCATTCCGCACCAGTCCTGCCCTGACTCTCTCACCACCTCTCTGTATCTGAAACACAGGGAAACTGTACTTTTATACCGAGGCTAAATTTAGGGGGCTGGTCGGTGCGCGGCGTCCCCATCCTGGACGCGCTTCCTTCCCCCAGCCTCGCATTGGTCTGATTTGTGCAGGGAACAACGTTTATAAGAAAAGCAGCTCTGTCCAGACTCACAGCTACATGAGTGAGGAGAAACAGCTCATCGGACGACAGAAGAAGCGACGCGATCTGTAGCTTTTTCTGGAGACTCTCTGGACTCTGGTAATTTCCTTTAAACACAGAAAGTGCCTCTTCTCAACACTTGAGGGATTTTTTTCCACTTTTTTTTTAACAACGCATGGAAATGGCCTTGAGCGGGACCATTTTACCATCAATCTCTACCTTTGCCAACCAGAAGGAGAAAGGCTGGGAAGATGTAAGTTGCACTCTTTATATATTTACACTTGTTGTGAGCCTGTTGATAGAGTCACATAGGTTCATGCACTTGCTCTGCCAGAATCAGTCTGTCAGATCAGAGCACATACACTGTGTGTGCTGGTCCTTGAAAAGTTTTTTGGAACTTTGGAACTGTGTTGTTAAATGTTTAAACACAGTTTGTTGGTGATATTCATCCACTTTTAGACACCTTTTGTGCTATTTTCGAAATATTTCATAAAATTAGATTAATAAAATAAATCTATTGATGTATCTGAAACTGCTGTCAAAGATTTTGAAACAAACTAATCCTGCTCTCTCATCCTCGCTCCAGAGGTGGAAGGGCGACATGAGCAGCGTTGCGCCCGACTTGGACAGCAGCTGCCTGGGCAGAAAAGATGAAGAGGACCTGGATAAGTTCTTGGATCTTGAGTTTATTCTCGCAAACACATCTGGCTCTGACGGAGCGCCAGCCGCCGGGACGGGGGTAGAGTCCTATCGGCTCCAGGAGTCCGGGTCGTCCGCGTATCACCAGCAGCAGCAGCACACCGGGATGCCCCAGCCGCAGGCCAATTACACCTCTGTCCCAGACATGAACTGCCCTCCTCCGCCCTACAACAGTCTGATGGCGGAGCTTCTGCGCTCCGACGTGGATACGAGCTTCTTCTCCGGGAACAGTCCCAGCATCCAGGGCAGATTCCTGATCAGCTCCGCGCCTTTCCAGACCACTCAGGATTTATTCCCCGAGCATCCGAACATTAAAGTGGAGCCCGCCTCCATGGACACATACGGACCTGTCATGGGTCTAGTGCCCCAGAGCTGCACCAAAATCAAGCATGAAGGGAACGTCTCCTGCATGATGTCATACGAGCAGCAGCCGCGGCTGGCCAACTCCCCGCAGGCTGCAGTCGGCAGCATGACGCCGCCGCTCAGCCCGGACGACCTGATGAGCTCCGAGTGCCACCAGCCCCAGATGTGCAACGCCACCTCGCTGACGTTCCCGCAGAGCTTCCACTCCCACCACCGGAGCGCGCCCGGGGGATTCCCTCACCCGCACACCGGGATGCAGCTCCCTTTCACAGGGGCGCACCACCATCACCATTTTCCCGCCATGTTCGGAGAGGACGCGGCCATGGGCATGCAGCAGCAGCCGGCGTCCGGCCAGCGGGTCCTCCTCACCCCACCATCCTCCCCGCTGGAAATGATGGACACCAAGCCAAAGAGGGGTCGCCGGTCCTGGCCCAGGAAACGGACGGCGACACACACCTGCACTTTTACCGGCTGTGGGAAAACCTACACCAAGAGCTCCCACCTGAAGGCGCACCTCAGGACGCACACAGGTAAGACCTGCATGAATGTGCTGGATGCTCTTCACCACTTATTGCCTTACATCATACCAGCCTCCACATAATGACGTCATTAACCGTGGTTTTTTGTGTTTACAGGAGAGAAACCATACCACTGCAGCTGGGAGGGTTGCGGCTGGAAGTTCGCTCGTTCCGATGAGCTCACACGTCACTTCCGGAAGCACACCGGGCACCGGCCGTTCCAGTGTCACCTGTGTGAACGGGCGTTCTCCCGGTCCGACCACCTCGCCCTGCACATGAAGAGGCACATGTGAGGACACAAGCTGAGCAGAGAGGACTCTATGCATCAACCACACGAAAAGAACTGTAACAACCCTATGGTCAGATATAGAACCATGCTATGCAAATATATAGATGCAAGTTCCTATAGTTCATTTAACTATAGTGGTACCATGGCAGGATTAGCAGCCATACAGTATGATGAGGCCACTAGCCTATTGACTACACTGTAATGCCTACAGGTATATTTATAGGAATATTATAGTGAGTTTCATCAGGGGGGAGGAAAAGGAGCATCAAGATGAAATGCCTTAAAAAAAATATCTATTTAAAAGTTATTTTGAGAGAAGTGACAAACACAAATCACAAATCACAAATCAATGAGCAAACACAGCAGATATGACAGAGACAGATGAATTCTGTTCAGACTTTTGTAACGATGTAGCTGGTACTACTTTTTTGTATGGGATGCTGTTTGTATAGACAACAAGTGAACAAATGAATTTCCACTCAACATGTCAGGCACATGCAGCTGAAGCAACTGGAAGCAGACATTCCTCTGAAGAGCAAATATTTTGTTGTATTTTCACCATTAGTGCCTTTCTATAACACATTATTACACATCTTACGAGCGCCATATTCTTCACTGGCTAAATGACAATCAAAGTTTTATTCTGTGTGTTATATTGTAAGTGTAAACTGCACGTGAAATAAGCTTTTAGACAATGTTTTGTTCTAAAACTGCCTTTCATTCTGTCCTCCTTGAAGGCTTGAACTGAATGTCGTGTCTGTGAGTCTGTCTGTTGTCTACTAGCATTTGAAGTCAGGGTCTTTTACAGTAGGAAGTCTCACAGAACAGCAACACCACCTGACTGACAAAGGGCTATTCAGTCTTTGGAAATAAGACTTGTTTGTTTGTGTGATGAACAAATGTACTGCCTTGTAAATAGAATTTTTTATATAATGTAAATAGTTTATTTTAATGTACATATTAAACTAAATGAACAACATGATTCCTGAGTCCTGAGTGTGAATGTCAAAGATCTGGATGGAAGGAAGGTTGATATTATATAAGACCAGGTTTGACACACACACATACACACACACACACACACACACACACACACACACACACACACATACACACACACACACACACATACACACACACGTACACGTTTTTGACTTTGTTTTCTTCTGAAATATTGGAGTTTGACTTTTTCAAGACAACAACCTACTAAATGACTAAAGGAAAGAATGTGAAGAAAGAACCTGAGGATGATACTGATGATGTGTTTGTAGACACACACAGTCTGTAGTAACAGGAGCTCCTGAGTAGATGAAGAGTAACAAGCCAAAAAGAGCAAGTAAAAATTTTTTTTTTTTTTTTTTTGGCGGTTACATCTGGATAGGGTGTTCAATATGAAACCACAAAAACAAGCACCGTTGTTTGATGCTGTTTCTATATATTTTGCTTCTTGCTCTTACTCTCTGATTTCAAAGCTGTGCAGCTGTATGGTTACACTGAAGTCAATGATTAAAAACCTATCCACCCAAAAAAAATCAGCTCCAACACAAGTGCATGCTGCTTGACCTTAATGCATCAGTAATAATACTCCATTGTATTACTGGAGCTCCAACTGCTCATGGGCACAGTTGAGAAGGTAGAGAGCCATTCAGACTGGAGTCAGCAGCTTTTCTTCACATGTTTGAAGCTGACATATAATAATATGAATGAAGGATGGATAGACATCGCCTCTTCTCTGCAGGGAGCCGCCCCTCATCGCCTTAGTGAGGCTTCGGAAGTGTAGGAGAAATGCCGTGGTGGCGCCTGGTGGCTGAAGCCTGCAGTCAGAAAATACACCCTGCGCTGCCCAGGGCACGACCAGCCGAGGAGGAACCGCGGAGTTTACAACTGTCTGAACCGAGCCCAGGATGAAATCATAAAACAGCACACTCTGTCTCTGTGTCCCATGTCTGACAGAGACACTACGATGTTTCATTTCACGAAGAGCATTTTTTGTTTATTCAGGCAAGAATGTTTGTAATACTGCGCAGTAAACAAATAAATAACGAAGAAGACTGTATAAAGCACACGATCATTATCAGAGTAACTGCCGCATTAATTGTGTGCGTAAAAAGCGCATCGTGCCCAAATGCGTAATACTCATGGCACCTGCAGCATCTCTCTTCCTCTTTGTGTAAAGCCTGCGTGCCCTTGTAGTATCGTTTTTCGTTGCTGTTTTTTTCACACAACAGTGCTAATGTGCTTATTATGTCTTTTTAGTGGTGCCTGTCCAGGGGCGGTCTCTCTCGCTCTCTGCCCTGCCAGTTTGTTGGACAGGTTTGCGAGGGGCGGGTTTTCCTTCTCGGTGGTTAAGTAGCTGCCGGCAGCGGAGCTGAGAGAGCATTCCGCACCAGTCCTGCCCTGACTCTCATACACCTCTCTGTATCTGAAACACAGGGAAACTGTACTTTTATACCGAGGCTAAATTTAGGGGGCTGGTCGGTGCGCGGCGTCCCCATCCTGGACCGCTTCCTTCCCCCAGCCTCGCATTGGTCGCTGAATTTGTGCGAGGGAACAACGTTTATAAGAAAAAGCAGGCTCTGTACCAGACTCACAGCTACATGAGTGAGAGAAACAGCTCATCGACGACAGACAGGAAGCCAGACGCGATCTGTAGCTTTTTTCTGGAGACTCTCTGGACTCTGTAATTCTCCTTTAAACACAAAAAGTGCCTCCTTCTCAACACTTGAGGGATTTTTTTCCACTTTTTTTTAACAACCGACATGGAAATGCCTTGAGCGGAGGACATTTTAACCATCAAATCTCTACCTTTGCCAACCAGAAGGAGAAAGGCTGGGAAGATGTAAGTTGCACTTCTTTATATATTTACACTTGTTGTGAGCCTGTTGATAGAGTCAACAATAAGGTCCATGCACTTGCTCTGCCAAGAATCAGTCTGTCAGATCAGAGCACAATCACTGTGTGTGCTGTTCCCTGAAAAGTTTTTTGGAACTTTGGAACTGTTTTTAAAATGTTTAAAACACAGTTTTGTTGGTGATATTCATCCACTTTTAGACACCTTTTGTGCTATTTTCGAAAATATTTTATAAAATTAGATTAAATAAAATAAATCTATTGATGTATTGAAACTGCTTGTCAAAGATTTTGAAAAAAACTAATCCTGCTCTCTCATCCTCGCTCCAAGAGGTTGGAAGGGCGACATGAGCAGCGTTGGCGCCCGACTTGGACAGCAGCTGCCTGGGCAGAAAAGATGAAGAAGGACCTGGGATAAGTTCTTGGATCTTGAAGTTTATTCTCGCAAACCACATCCTGGCTCTGACGGAGCGCCAGCCGCCGGGAAGCGGGGGTAGAGTCCTATCGGCTCCAGGAGCTCCGGGGTCGTCCGCGTATACACAGCAGCAGCAGCACACCGGATGCCCCAGCCGCAGGCCAATTACACCTCTGTCCAGACATGAACTGCCCCTCCTCCGCCCTACAACAGTCTGATGGCGGAGCTTCTGCCGCTCCGACGTGGATACGAGCTTCTTCTCCGGGAACAGCCCAGCATCCAGGGCAGATTCCTGATCAGCCTCCGCGCCTTTCCAGACCACTCAGGATTTATCCCCGAGCATACCGAACATTAAAGTGGAGCCCGCCTCCATGGACACATACGGACCTGTCATGGGTCTAGTGCCCAGAGCTGCACCAAATCAAGCATGAAGGGAACGTCTCCTGCATGATTCATACGAGCAGCAGCCGCGGCTGGCCAACTCCGCCGCAGGCTGCAGTCGGCAGCATGACGCCGCCGCTCAGCCCGGACGACCGGATGAGCTCCGAGTGCACCAGCCCCAGATGTGCAAACGCCACCTCGGCTGAACGTTCCGCAAGAGGCTTCCAACTCCCACCACCGGAGGCGCGCCCGGGGATTCCCACCCGCACACCGGGATGCAGCCCTTTCACAGGGGCGCACCACCAATCACCATTTTCCCGCAATGTCGGAGGAGGACGCGCCATGGGCATGCAGCAGCAGCCGGCGTCCGGCCAGCGGGTCCTCCTCACCCAACATCTCCCCGCTGGAAATGAATGGACACCAAGCCAAAGAGGGGTGCCGGTCCTGACCAGGAAACGGACGGCGACACACACCTGCACTTTTACCGCTGGTGGGAAAACCTACACACAAGAGCTCCCACCTGAAGGCGCACCTCAGGACCACACAGGTAAGACCTGCATGAATGTGCTGGATGCTTCTTCACACTTATTGCCTTACATCATACCAGCCTCCACATAATGACGTCATTAACGCTGTGGTTTTTTTGTGTTACAGGAGAGAAACCATACCACTGCAGCTGGGAGGGTTGCGGCTGGAAGTTCGCTCGTTCCGATGAGCTCACACGTCACTTCGCCGGAAGCCACACCGGGCACCGGCCGTTCCAGTGTCACCTGTGTGAACGGGCGTTCTCCCGGTCCGACCACCTCGCCCTGCCACATGAAGAGGCACATGTGAGGACACAAGCGTGACTAGCAAGAGGACTCTATTGCATCAACCACAACGAAAAAGAACTGTAACAACCCTATGGTCAGATATAGAACCATGCTATGCAAATATATAGATGCAAGTTCCTATAGTTCATTTAACTATAGTGGTACCATGGCAGGATTAGCAGCCATACAGTATGATGAGGCCACTAGCCTATTGACTACACGTAATGCCTACAGGTATATTTATAGGAATATTATAGTGAGTTTCATGGGGGAGGAAAGGACATCAAGATGAAATGCCTTTAAAAAAAAATATATCTATTTAAAAGTTATTTTAGAGAAGTGACAAACACAAATCACAAATCACAAATCAATGAGCAAACACAGCAGATATGACAGAGACAGATGAATTCTGTTCAGACTTTTGTAACGATGTAGCTGGTACTATACTTTTTTTGTATGGATGCTGTTTGTATAGACAACAAGTGAACAAATGAATTTCCACTCAACATTCAGGCACATGCAGCTGAAGCAACTGGAAGCAGACATTCCTCTGAAGAGCAAATATTTTGTTGTATTTTCACCATTAGTGCCTTTCTATAACACATTATTTACACATCTTACGAGCGCCATATTCTTCACTGGCTAAATGACAATCAAAGTTTTATTCTGTGTGTTATATTGTAAGTGTAAACTGCACGTGAAATAAGCTTTTAAGACAATGTTTTGTTCTAAATACTGCCTTTCATTCTGTCCTCCTTGAAGGCTTGAACTGAAATGTCGTGTCTGTGAGTCTGTCTGTTGTCTACTAGCATTTGAAAGTCAGGGTCTTTTACAGTAGGAAGTCTCACAGAAACAGCAACACCACTGACTGACAAAGGGCTATTCAGTTTTTGGAAAAAAGACTTGTTTGTTTGTGTGATGAACAAATGTACTGCCTTGTAAATAGAATTTTTTTATATAATGTAAATAGTTTATTTTAATGTACATATTAAACTAAATGAACAACATGATTCCTGAGTCCTGAGTGTGAATGTCAAAGATCTGGATGGAAGGAAGGTTGATATTATATAAAGACCAGGTTTGATGTGAATACACACACACATACACACACACACACACACACATACACACACACACACACACATAACACACACACACACCACACACATACATCACACACAAACATACATACACAACACCACACACACACACATACACACACAACACACACACACACACATACACACACACCACACACACACACACACATACACACAACGACATACACACACACACAAACATACATACACACACACACACACACACACACACATACACAGATCACACACAGACACACATACAACGCACACACAACACACACACACAAAATA
>NW_019174574.1:1630754-1774732 GCF_002260705.1 Seriola dumerili | reverse complement strand
ACACACACACACACACACACACACACACACACATACACATACACACACACACACACACATACACACACACGTACACGTTTTTGACTTTGTTTTCTTCTGAAATATTGGAGTTTGACTTTTTCAAGACAACAACCTACTAAATGACTAAAGGAAAGAATGTGAAGAAAGAACCTGAGGATGATACTGATGATGTGTTTGTAGACACACACAGTCTGTAGTAACAGGAGCTCCTGAGTAGATGAAGAGTAACAAGCCAAAAAGAGCAAGTAAAAATTTTTTTTTTTTTTTTTTTGAAAAAAGGAATTTTTGTAAAATTATGAAGAAATCCAGAGGAAAGAAGATTAGAATAGTAAAGTCTGTTGTTTTTTCCTCTTTCCTAACATGAGGTTTAGGGAGTTGTATTCTACATTCCAAACATACCAAAATGTCAGACTCAATTCTAGAGTACTGTGTATGAAATGATGCACAAGACCTGTAGATATGCTGGTTTGGAGGTTAAGCAAGCAACAGGTGAGTCATTCTAAGAAGCCGGTTCCATCCGGGCCTGAGCCCTGAGCGCCCAGCCGGCAGCACCCGGACTGATGCTTCCAAGCTGGGACAGAGCGACTGCCAGAGTGCTGTGGCAGCTGCCTATAAATACAAACATTACATTGACATAATTACAGAGGCTCGATATAGATGGAGTCTGCGTCAAGGGCACAGGGGCGAACCACAGTGAGTGGGAGGGATGGAGGGG
The DNA here is from genome assembly GCF_002260705.1 of Seriola dumerili. Taxonomy (NCBI): domain Eukaryota; kingdom Metazoa; phylum Chordata; class Actinopteri; order Carangiformes; family Carangidae; genus Seriola; species Seriola dumerili. The sequence goes on along the minus strand of NW_019174574.1, from coordinate 1,773,996 downwards.
TGAAGAGGAAGAGAAACCCTGTCTCAAATAAACTGAGAAAGAGCCACAGGCATAAAGGAAAGTTGTTTGAGGGACGAGTGTGTTCCGCTCTGCAAGGAGAGATGAACGATGGGAAAGATAGGGGCAGATATTGTTACCACTGCACGTGAGGACGGCTTTGTATCTGTTTTTATTTGAACAGTCACAGTTCAAAAGATGAAGTCTGGCACATTGTCTGCTCAGAAATCTATTATTTCACATGCGGAACAAACGTGACACATCCTGATTCTGTGCAACCAGAGGATTTTTCACCCTCCTGTAGGAAGCAGTTGTTTAGATGACAAAGATCATGTGTTACATCACAAGTCAGTGGTAGAGAGCCACAATACAGAGATGTACAGATAAGAAAATGAGTGTTGTATCAAAGTCCACTGGAGTGCGATGGAGGAGACAGAGTTTGATCCAGCACAGTAAAGCTCTTCATCAACCTTATTATGTTGCTCTGTATTTTGCAGGCAGGCGTGAAAACACTTCTGTAGCTTCCTGACTGTGATGCCACTTAAAGCTGTGACTGGTCAGCTGAGTGTGGGCTTTCTGTTTTCATTCATCACACAACACTGTGTTGTGAGGAGAGACTGAAAGTGTGCGCTGTTGTCTCAGTTTGTGCAGTTCGCCACGGCTCACCCTCCTCCCTGTGACTACGGGCCAGATGAGGTGAAATACTTTTGCCTTTACATGTGGACAGATGACAGGTTGTATGCCTTGGTTCGATTGAAGCACACTGAGGTCTTTAAGGGGCTATTTGTAAGTTCTCTCTGCTGCAGCGGTGGTAGTGATTGTCACCTGACAAGAGCTGCGTTTGTGTTTTCAAGTCAAGAGGTTATAATACGTCCTCTGAGCAGAGCTACGTCTTCAGAGCAGACTGGAGGCTATAATTAGTTACTATCTGAAAGTCGGTCTTGCTGGTTAAAGCGCTAATGAATAAAGTTTGATGCTGAACTCACAACATGTCTCAGTAAACAGCTGTTACTGCTAACGTTAGCTATGTAGCAACTGCTAAACATACACTTAAAACATGACACAATCAGAGGCTGGAAACAAGCTTCAGGTGAGTTACATTCATTTGGAAAAGAAAAGAAAAGTAAAGTTACTAGACTGTCCATCACGTCACCTGCTCTGTCATAACTGACATAAATAAATGATCCTTCAACTGTAAATGTGAACGTTTTCATACAGTTGATTCGGATTGTTAATAAACACATAAACTCTCCATTTCACACTTGCACTGCTGCAGCAGTCAGAAGGCCTGTGTTTATTTTGGGTTGTGAAAAGCCACACAGCTCTGTGTCATCTCCAGGATGGCCCCATGCCAGCCCTGAGAAAAGAGGAACCCCCCCCCCACCCCCTCCTATCATTAGTCCGTTTACTCAACTGAAAAATCAAACGTTCTCATTTCACTTTTTTCAGCTGGGTGCAGGAGGGTGGCTGCTGCAGAGCGTGGGAACATCCGACCTGAGGGGGTCAGATGGTTTACATGTTGGTTTCTGTGTTCCCTCAGATATGCAGCCGTGTGTGTGTGTGTGTGTGTGTGTGTGTGTGTGTGTGTGTGCCCAGATGGATGCAGGCAGGTAAGAGGACAGAGACTCCTGCACACTGTGGTGTGGTGTGGAGGAGTGACCTGTTGCCTGCCCAGGTTTTATTTGGATTTGAGTGGAGAGACTGAATTTTAATCAGTGAAGCTTTGGAACCAGCTGTTATATGTAATGTGGATGCAAATTATAAATACAGGTATTTTCTCAAATACCTGAATTGTACCTTTCAGTTTATTTGTCCAGGTTCTGAAGCATCTGTCTTTCAGATTTCTGCCTCCACCCCGGTGCAGCGGAGGTGTGGTACGGACAGCAGGGACCGTGGCAAGAATTTAATATATTGAGGTCATGAGTCAAAATTTCCTTCTACACGACCCCGCCTACCTCAGAAAATTCAATTATATTCAATTAGGCTATATCTCCTTTTTGCAGACAGATGAATGTTCCACTCGAGGATACTAAAACCTTTTATTATAATTTAATGTCTCATTTATTTATTTAGCCTCAATCAGCCTTAAAAACTCCTTCATGGTTAAAATGTGTAATTATGTTTTATGTGTAATAACAGATTTGCAGCGATACGATCAAACATGAGTCTGGTACCTCATCAGCAGCTCTGTATAAACATCAGGGCTGATTCTTTGGTAGAAACTAGTTCCAGTGGACGTCGTGGCAAGTCGTGAGAAGTCTGTGATTATCCAAGGTTACAGGCACTGTGCTGCTAAATGTGTAAATGTCAGTGTTCAGTGCTGAGCAGCACAAACAGACGTACTCAGGGAAAACTGGACACTACATAACCAGCAGCAGCTTTAATACATGTGACACAAGGTGTGTCACACTGTTTCTCAGCCTGTGTCGCTGTGGCACAGCTGCCGTCCTCTGACTGAGCCTCCCTCACTTTTCTGGCTCAGTTCAGCTGATTGAGAAACAAAAACAGGCTTTTATCTGGTTCTCTGATTGCACATGAACTGTTGTACACACACACACACACACACACACACACACACACACACACACACACACACACACACATTTCCAGTGAGGGCCAAACACAAAACAACTCGTGCACCTCAGATATATAAACCTGGAGTGTGTGACAGTGAAGCATTCCTCCCTATTCCAGTGTGAGCTCTGATGTTTTCAGTCAGTTAGAGGTTGTAAACAAGCTCGAGAGGCTCTTGTGCAACTCTATATCTCAGCAGACCTCCCCACCTCACTGTTTAACTGCATATTCTGCTCCAGCTCAAACACAGCACTCTCATACAACCAAGTGTGGAGCAAAGTGAGACCAGAGTGACCCAGAGTCATCCTCCTGACTCCTCCTGTCAGTGGGGTCAAAAGGTCACTGAGAACTGAGACAAACTGAACTTTGCATTTGAAACCAAAACTGTGATTCTTTTCAATGTTTTTGAGGCTCAACCCTTTAGTTAATCACATACTGAGATGGTTGCTCATCCAGGGACTGGAGGCTAAGACAAACTTGGTGTCATGACAGCTGAGTATTTACCAGAGAAGTCAATGAGGAAACCCTCAATGGATATAAAAACATATTTCTTGTGAAATTCAGTGAAGCTGTGAACTTGAGCTTCAGTCAACTTTATCTTATCTGAGAGATTCCCAGAGCCACAGGTGCCCAGCACTGTCTGAGGAAAAGTGGGAATTCTATTCCTGGGAAAAGGATGCCATCTACTGGAGACGGCAGCACTGCCGAGACCAGCAGGGAGCTCCGGCTGGAACCCGGGCCCTGAAAGCCAGAGACATGTTAGGAAGTTAGACTTTTCCTACAGTTTCCCATGTCCATCCACTCATTTCTCTCTCCTTGACGGAGTCAGGGAGGAGGGTTGTGAGGGAGAGGAGAGGAAGGAGTCAAGGGAACACAGACAGAGGGAGAGGATGGAGGAGGACAGACATGGATGCTTTTATTGTGCTCCCTCTCACAAAACATGAAAGATTTTTAATCAGCATCTTATTTTTTGAGTTGTTTAAACAAATATTATAATGTAAGTGTTCAAATGAATGTACAGGAATATTTTTTAACCACATTTAACCGGAGCCTCGTTTTGTTAACTGAGTCAGTACAGTCATGAACTCACCTGTATTCATTCATTCTTCAGTCCACAGCTGAAGGTGTGGCCGTGCTGCTTCAGGTGCCAGTGAGTAAACATCTCTGTGGATCACAGTGAAGTTAAACACACATCTCACACATTAACACACTGTACAGGCCTGATCTCAGGTCCTGCTGCAGAGAACATACAAAGCTGACTCTTGAAGGTTACACCCCAACAAGAAAACACAAATCAGAGAAAGTCTCCAAGCAACAGCCAGACATGTTCCAGCCTTGAATCATGGCCGGTGAAGAGCTGTGGTGTGTTCTAGGTCAGTGTGAATTTCACCAGCAGATTAAATGAGCAGGATTCAGGTTTTATTGGATCCAGGCTACCTGCCTGTGTGGAAGGTTGGGTGTGTGATTCTCTCTCTCTCTCTCTCTCTCTCTCTCTCTCTCTCTCTCTCTCTCTCTCTCTCTCTCTCCCTCTCTCTCACACACATTCCATTTTTGTGTAAACATGTGAAATCAAATATTTCTGGTCAGGTTTGCAGACCTGGTCTCTGAGCAGATCAGGTTTTCACTGTGCAGAGGAAGAGTCTGCAGTCAACCAGCAGCTGTGTGAGACCGTACTTCCTTTAATGCTAACATGAGCATGCTAACATGCTCACAGTGACGATGTTAACATGCTGATGATTAGCAGATATAATGAGAGTGTCAGTGAAAAATAAGCATCCTCCTCATGTGTTTGTAATGATGGAAGAAGTGTCCTTGGTAATCCTGTAAAAAGGTTTATTTCTTGTAAACAACAACAACTTACCATTAACTCACTGCTTCAATGTTACATGAGTCTGTCAGGAGGATTTCAGACTGAGCTCCGTAGTCAAAGTCAAAGTCTCTCTCTCTCTCTCTCACACACACACACACACACACACACACACACACTACAGAGTAACTTTCTTCTAGAAACTAGAATCACCTCCTCATGGTTGTCTGCCTCCTCCACTCAGACTAGTTTCAGGTTACATCCCTGTTTATCCAGAGTCATAGAAAATATGAACCATTTTTGTGAAATGTGTGAAGCTTTCATTAATGGCTAAAAAGTGCTCACTGAGGTCACACTGACCTTTGACCACCAAAGTCTAATCCTTTCGTCAATGTTTGTGTGAAATTTGAAGCAGTTCCTTCAAGGCGTTACTGAGATATCGTGTCCACAAGATTGAGACGGACGTACAGACAACCTGAGAACAATAAGTCTATAGCTCCGGCTGTCACCAATGTGGAGACATAAAAACAGACCTATAACATAGAGTGTTTCATTTCTCTGATATCTGTATTTCCAAGCTTTCTCTACAGTGAAAGGAATAAAAAAGTGAGCCTTTTATTTTGAAATAAGCCCTAAAAAATAAGCCCCCCCCCTCCATCATGCTATGAAACACCAGAAATACTCATTTTCACCCATTAGAAAATCTAACTCACTTTAATTTATGGTTTTAGCCCAAATGTAATTTCATAATCTGACTAAAAACACTCACCATGTAGAGTTTGTGTGTAACTGAATGAATGCAAATAAACTCCTCCTCAGTCTGTTCAGAGGACGGTGACTTCAGGGGTCAAAGCAACGCTGAAGCTTCAACTCTGGACACATTCTCTACTCAGAGAAACTTCTACTGGATGCTGTCAAACGAAACTAGTCCTCAGTTCAATTTTCTGTGGCTCTCCTGGGACTGAGTTGGCCCAATGCTGGAGCCTCCTGGACCCTCTGACCTCCAGGTCTGCAGCACCTGAGCTCCTTCATCTGGGAGCTTTTTCAGGAACTGTTCTCTGAATAGAAAGTGAGCTGAAACTGACAGGCATGACAAACACAGGCTAAACCAGCAATTACCCTGCAGCTAGTGTTATTTCCATCCATGTGTGTGTGTGTGTGTGTTCAAAGCCCTCAAGCAGTGAAGAACATCCCTCTGTTTCCCAGAATTCCTCCTCTGCACAGTCTGAGTTTCCACATGGAGGACACAGGAGAGTGCAGCCGTGCTGATGAGGCTGGAGTGGATGCTCTCGGCTCAGAGGACGGAGGGAGAGATGTTTACCCTCCAGTTCCCTCTGACCCACATTCCCAGTTAAAAGCCAATAGGCTTTTCATTTCCTTCTCTTCATTACCATTGGGTAAACACCAACCTAGCAAGGAATTTCCTGTTATTCCATACGGAGACAGTTAGCATTCGCTAACATAGCAGACTGCTTGGGTTTCAGCTAATACGTCCAGAAATGGCCGTTGTGTTTGCACAGCATTCATTTCACACTGCACAGCTGTATCCTTGAAATGGAGCTAAGTGTAATTTACTGCACATTGTGTCCGTCTGTGAGGGACAGACCTGTTACTGTGGGGTCTGCGGCTCGTGTTTAAGCTCTTCTTCTGCAAATCTATCAGAGAGCAGGACGTCTGAGTGTCCTGTCTTATTATAAGCTAAGAGGATGCTGCTCATTTAAAGGATGATTTTGGTTTATTACTATAGTGGATGTTATTCTTATGTATGTTCAGATCATTTCCATTGACTATGATAAGACTGTACCCACCACCTGGTCTAATGACCTGTCAGAGTTGACCATCTGTTTCTCTAACTGCAGGCAAGTTACGTTTTCCTGTCAGTCCGTCTTTACATGAAACTGTTTCCCAAAAAGTTAAATTAAATACAAAACCAAAAAAAAATAAAGTAAAAAGAAAAATCATATTCCTGACTGCATGGAGAATTATTTAAATAGCATTTAGACCGTTATGTAAACAGTTAATTGAATATGAGGCTGCTGCTTAAAGTCTCAAGAAGCTGCTGCACCAGCCAAATGTTTGTTTATGTAGGTGCGCCCACCTGCTCTGCTGTAATACCAAATCTGATATACAGATGTACGTGTAGGGTATCTGAATCTGAAAATGCTATTTCAGCCTTAACCAACCCTGAACTGAGCTATGTCAGGTTCTCATCTCGAATGTGGAACCACTGGTGTTGCTGCCTGTATGCAAATGTCTGAGTCCTGTGAAGCGTCTTTTGTTTTGATTTAATTTTATGTGAATTTCTTTTTGTCAGACGTTCTTTTTTTCCTATGGACGCCCCCATGAGCTGTGGCCTTAACAGAGATTGAATGAATGAATAAATACAATGTAAGCACAGCGATCCTCAGACACCTGCAGAGATCAGGTAGTAAAATACGATCCACCTTAATCATGTTAGTTCAGTAAATTAGCACAAGATGAACCTTCAGGGCCCCTGCAGTTCTGGGGCAGTTACCAGCTTTGCCTGGTTGGTGAGAGACTGGTTAAGCAGTCTGTAACCTGTGGTGGATGTTTACTTTATGTGTGTTTCTCACCTGTCTGAGAGGCAGACTTCCTCCTTCTGTTGATGTCACCATGTGAGAACGGTGTTATTGTCACTGATGGATCTGATAACCAAAACTAAGAAAACTACAGTTCACTCAGAGCTCTGAGCCCCACCAAGGCCAAACAATCCTCCACACTGAGTCAGATCCAGATTCTTTTCAGAATCTGCACCATATTCTACAAACTCTGATCAACACCATTAATGTGTCTGATTTCTCACATCAAGATCCAATCCATCCAGATTTCCCTCCACCAAGTCTGGTGCTAATCGGTTCATTACTTTTTGTGTGAATCTGCTGACAAACAAATAAACAATTAAATTTGATCTATATTTGTCTGAATCAGGACAGACATTTTTTCTTCAGGTCTAGACCGTCTCTTTATAACAGACCGAGGTGAGACTTTTTTGGCAGATGTAATAAAACATCAGGATCATTTCAATGTGCAACATAGTGTTTCTGGTGTAGTCATCATCAGGGCTGTGGTGAAGATCAACATACACTCACACCACTGTTTTGTTTTGTGCTGTTTGCAACAATGGAGTACTGTAAGTGGACCTGTGGGACACTTTGCACAGTAAAATGTCAGAAATGTGTAACGTGAACATGCAACACAAAATTTTCCAGTTAAGACAAAAAAAATGGATTACAGGACACATTCTGAAATATCCTGCTCCTGCATTGTTTCCTGTGTAGAGCAGAGCTTTAAAACAAACACTGGGGACACAGACTGGTTTTCACACTTCTGTTAGTCAAGTCTGAGAATATAACCCTGGTGATGTCACAGTGATGTCATCAGGTTTATCTCAGTTTGTCTGGGAACTACAAACTTAAAGATGATGTTACAAACTGGGGGTGGGGAGTTTGAGGGAGTGAGCCAAATGCTGCATTATGGGACATGTACAGAGGGACAGACAATACCCTGAGGGTAAGGTGTCTAATGTTTTTGTCTTAAAATGAGTCAGTCTTTACTTTTGTGAAACAGTCTGACTAACATCAGACTGATCTGTGACTGGACCAACACAACAGAGCAGTCTGACATCTCTCTGTCAAACAGGCTCCTGGAGACACCTACAGCAGCAGGAACTACCACAGAGGAGGTGTTGAGGACAGGTGTCTGTCTGTCTGTGGACAGATGTTATCACCATGACAACATCACAACTGTACAAGATGCAGTCATGAAACTTTACAGGTGTGTGGTTGAGATCAAACTGAAGGCTGAGTGTGACGATGGTTATGTTCTGAAGATTGAATACAGAGTACTCCTGTTATAATGTAGTAATGACCACAGAACAGCTACATGCTGATGGTCTCTGGATTTTGCAGGAATCTTATTCTCTTCAGCCGGTCTCCTGTGACAAATGACGCAGGTCCAGTGTGATTGAACTGAAATGTTTATTCTAGTAAACAGTACAGACCATGTAGAGAGGATCACTGTTCAAAAGAAACCAGTATCTGTTCTCTCAGCTATTAGTGTAACTGTCAGTAATCCTCTTCAAGTTTACTTCTTCTTCTTCACTTTTTATGGGACAAATATAATAGACATGATACTATACACACTGTATACACATTGTATGCATCTCAATAAAGACAGCTCAGATTATTTCACCTTCGTGTGAGGAAGGACAGCTGAGGAAGGCAGGAAAAGAAAAATCCAACAGGCCTCAGAAGAAAAAGTGAAATGAATGAAATGAGTCCCAGTCAGTCCAGGCTGCTCACTATGAAGCTGCAGCACATGAGTACAGACAGAATTAAAAGGCTCCTACCTAAATGAAATATCCCCCATGAGAGAGATGAACATAAGGAATTTAGTCATTTTTCAGCCGTTACTTTATAAATAGCTCTTTTTTTAAATAGTAACATTGCTGCTAATTTAAAATATTGAGTAATGAACATTGTGTTACCATTTTCTCCTGAAACAGACTGAGACCATTTAGGAATCCAAGGTTTTCAGATTCTGCAGCGAGCGGGAAACGTCCTCCACAGAGGCGGGACAGAGCAGGTGCATAAATAAACATGTTAAAAACAGACGCTACATATCAAAAACATCAGACTGCTTTCACAGATTACACAAAACAACAATAAAAATAAACATTATCTATTGCACAACGGAGGTATCAGATGACAGGTACAGTATGAATGACGGTACCGGTGTGGACTCGTCTCTCTGAGCAGCACGCAGCAGGCTGAGCTCACAAACACGTCAGACAGATGGATGGTCACAGGTCACACTGAAATGTGTCTCTAGCATCAAATACACGGCCAGATTCATCATATTGTAACTTCCTGTTTTTATCTTACTCATTTTAGACAACTTTAACGTTTCAGAACTCTGGCTTATTTTGTTCAAAGAAAAAAAAAAAGATTTGAGAGAAGGTTAAAAAGCCAGTATGTGTTTTATGACTCACGTGGAGCTGCGTACAGCTCAGAGGGAGGAGCTCACTAGCACCAGGACACTGTCTCCTACAGGAACACACACTGTAACAGCTACAGCAAAGTAAAAACTCATGATATGTAAACAAGACAAAAATGGCAGAGAGGCAGTTTACACTTCTACCTGACAGAATCAGTGAACATCAACTCCAGCACCTCTGTCCACTCTGGGTGAATTCACATTACAAGCAGTTAAGCATTTTTCCTCAAGACAGACAGGTGAGCGATACCTGTTCAATACTCCAGTCACTGAGCTCCTCAGTCTTCTTCACTGGGGAGGAACAACAGAACTGAGTAACGTGCAGTACCTTCTTCAGAGGCTTCACACTGTCTCAGCTGTTAATAATGATCCTTTGTTAAATTACAGGATTAAAAAGTATTTTGTTTGTCCTTCAGTTAAACTAAAGATACAGCTTGTTATCATTCTACAGAGGCCCAGTCCTGATCCAGGGCCATCATATTATGGATCATAGTCCTAGATAGATACACGTGTGATGTAGCCATTTTGGTAAATTAGGCGTTCATTATATCTGTTATGAACATATGATCAAACAATTCTAAACATCTGAGGCAGAGTTCAACACATCAGGTCTGTGTAGATGAAAAAACATGATTGAAAGTCCTGACCCACTCAGTGCTGCCCCGGTGGATGGAAACTATATTACAGACTCATTAGTCCAGCTCCCAGCGGCAGCTTGAGTCACTCTGCTGTGAAGAAAAGCTGCGTCATCTGTGATTTTACTAAATTTCTTCTTTCTCGTTGTCATTCTTTTCTGCCTCAGACGCTGTTGAGAAGTTGTATTTTCTAAATTCTTCCTGTAACAAACTGAACGAACATCAGAGATGAAATGTTCCAGTTCCGTCACCAGACGTCCAGCAGTGCATGATGGTCCTGCTGCTGATGTCAATAATCTAATACAATCTAATGTAAGAGCAGGTTATGGTAATGACTCAATGACTCAAACATCTCAATCCGTCATCCCTTAAAGTAACGTGGAGGAGAACAGGTGTGCTCTGAGCTGATCAGGTGTGATTGGTCACAGAACAGACTCAGAGATATAAAACATGTGAAGCAAAGGGGTTCAGAGTCCAATCAAACTCCAGAGTCAGGTGATCAGTCACCACTTCAAGTAAAGGGACAACCAACAGAACAACAAGGTGAGTGGTTAAATCCAAACTATGACACATCAGAAAAAGCACTTTTTCACATATTTCCAGTTTCCAGCTGAAAGACACCTGAAGTTCCAGCGTGAGCCTGCTGGTGTGTACAGCACTGAACCACAAGACACAGCACAAAACAACCACATGGATTCTGATGATCTTTTAAAACAAAAACGTGTCAAAAGAATCACATTAATGACGACAACCAGCTCGTGGAATAAACACAGAGTTAAAATCCTCGCTCTAAAAAGAAAACAAGGTCAAATGTAGAAAAAATAAGAAATCTTGCCTTTCACCTGGATGTGGTTCACCTTCACAGCATCGGGATCAGAGTACAGCTTTTGAGAAGAGGCATAGTTTATCTATGTACACTGGACAGCAGGAGAGAGGGCACAGGAGGTCATCACAGAAAACTCTCCACACGACAGCCTCACACTCTGGACACAGAAAATACATCTGTACAGTTTCTTACTGGATATGTTGACACTTGAAACTCTGCCTGCTCACATTAGAGGGAACCAGTGTTCCAGCCATATTAACCAGAGTGAACATATGTGAACATATCCCACTAATGTTGGCTTCACACAGGAGCCGGGGGGGGGGTCATTCTAGATGCTCTGGACCAGGGACCAAGGGTTCTCAGGGCAGAGAGCAGGCCCCTCCTGACGCCCTGGTGTGGTGTAAAATTAAAAAGAAAACTTAATATTTGGGGAACCTCTGCACCCAGAGTCAGAAGAGAGGATCAATAACAATTTCATTTCAGTACTCGCAGTACAGAGTTTAGCACAAAGCAGAAGGAGAGGTAACCAGGCAGCAGAAGTGAAAACAAACTCAACTAATATGGACCGTCTCACTTCTCATCTGAGCCTAGATCAGTGGCCCCTGATTCTGAAAATCAGATTGAACTCAACTGAAAATCCTCGATCCTGAGGAGTGGAAATCTCTCTGTGTCTGTATCAACAAACACTGAATGTAACACCTCAGTTCCTGCCAGAAAAACAGCTCAACATCAACACTAACTGACAGCCTAGATCAGCAGCCCACAGATGTCTCCATGTCTCCATGTCACACCTATCCATCAGGAGAAATCCACTGGCAGTTTGGATTGTGTGTTATTTTTCTGGATTTGCTCTTAAGCCGCTGACAGCAGCAGCTGTTGACGTCAGTGTGATTCTCTCCATCATTGATGAAGGTGGAGAAGAAAAACAACACGCTGATATACAAACTGTCAGCTCATCTTCTCAGTCCATCACCTTACTGTCCAGCCACTATAGTGCATATACACAGTGCATCCGTTTGTCTCCTTTGAACCCCCCCCCCCTCTCCGTCCGTCTCTTCATGTCAGCAGGAGTTTTGCAGTGATGACTTCTTCGTCTTGTTCTTTAATGTCAGGTCGGACTCGTCTGGAAGCCCTCTCTGTATCTTCAGTGAGTGTGTGGGGGGGTGTGAATAATGGAGGTGCAGGTGTCCGTCATGTAGATGTCAGTCATGTTGGTCTACACGTGAGCCTGTGTACGCACTGTGTGTGTGTGTGCATGTGTGTGTGTGTGTGTGTGTGTGTGTGTGTGTGTGTGTGTGTGTGTGCTGGGGGTTCCAGGTCATGCATTGGACATCTCGGCCTTGCTGAGGGCGATGGCGAGCTCCAGGTCCTCCTGCTCCTGCTGTCTGAGCCGCTTCAGCCGCTCACGCTCCGCTCGCTCACTCTCCCGCTTCGCCCACTCCAGCTGCTGAGCCTCATTCCCAAACTACAGAGAGAGGGAAAGAGAGACATGGAATCTGCCTGTTGTACTCCATTGTATTATACTAAAAAGCTTCCGGGGGCCATGTATGTTGACCAATAATGTCAAAGATGTTTGAGGACATTTAAAAACAATATCATCGTCTCACAGATTCAAGTTTTTAGCCTAGAAAAAGTCCCTCTCACTAAATGTCTTGGTCACAATATTTAAAGGTAAATAAATAAAAATCAAAGGATCCTTATTTTAAATGTTTGTTTATATTGGATGCAGTAGTAAATCAGTATGTGACACATACTGATTTAGTTGCCAAAGTAGGCAACTACATGTTTTTGTTCATGCTCAATAAAACCGAATTTTTAAAAGATCATATCATTTGTCAGACCATTTATCAGATTTTTTAAACTGTCAAATATTGATACTATTATTGGCATTGACATTCAGGTGAGTTCAAACTAAAGTAAACATCAACAATGAAACAACAATGTGACATGCATCATGTTAGAAACTGAGCTTTTTAATTCAGGTAAATGTCTTTTCCTCATTCAGCAACACATGATGTGAGATCTATTAACACAAACACTTGCCTTTACACTCATTTATTCAAATACTGTGTGATCAGATGTGAATTTGACTGTGTGTTCAGTCTCTTACCTTAGCTTTGTCAGGTCCTGTCAGAGAGGTGGATCACAGAACAGACATCTTATCAAGCAGAAACTCAACTCATGGATCTAGACTAGTTCACAGGACGTCACAGCACAGACACACACACACACACACACACAGACACACACCACACACACACACACACACACACACACACACACACACACACACACACACACACACACACACACACACACACACACACACACACTGAAGGGAAAACTGCAGAGCTCCTGTTCAGCCCTCCTCATCCTCTTCATCCTGTTCCATGCTTTTGGAATCTACTTGTTCATTAAAGTAAATCATGAATTATTACAATGCTAACGAGCTACTGACATTGTAGTAGACACCTGGTGCCAATAAGGGCCACAGGTGAGACTCATGGAAAGATGAAACAGAGCTGTCAGTGAAGCCCTTCAGAGAGAACTGAAGGACAGCAGCTGAGCAGGACTTCTACAACAGCAGTGACAGATGCTTTATCCACTGTGACAGAGAGATGAGATGTCAGACTCTGTGTCTCACCATCAGCAGTTTATCCACATTCCAGGATAAGTCTTGTTTTAATGATTTAATGATATCACTATGACGACTGACTGCTTCACCACATAACACTAATTCAGATTACAGACGTCAGACACCTTTTTTTCCCTCCTGATACAGATTCTGATAAACTGAGTACTGCTCTGAAACCACTGCACAGAAATAAATGAAATGAACAGCTGTACACTACTGACCCTGTATGGATGTGATAGGATTGCTGTTGTTGTTGTATGGCTCATGTTAAACCCTTTGTAAAACATGAACAGATACATGGATGTCTTTCTTTTATTTCTAATTTAACTGTCAAAATTATTTATCGTGAAATAAATAACACTTCCTACACTACACATACTGTACTGTACTCCTTTTCACTGTTGGGACTTTCCACTGTAACATGTAGCCAAATTGCTGATGTTTAGTAGATGGCTAACTTTACACAATTTACTATAAATCATTTCTTCTTCACTGCTCTAAAACTGTAGCTGCCAGTAGCTGCACAGCACAACATACAACATCCTATGTAGACTACTATTTTAGCAGCGAAGAAGAATTGATTTCCAGGAAAATTTGCCTGTTTATTTAGTTTATATAGTGTAGTGAGTGAGTGTGAGTGAAGCGTATCGAGGATGTGTGTCGAGTGAGTGTGTGTGTGTAAAACAGCTCACCTCAGATGAAATTACTGCTTCATCACAGGCATTTAAAGATATGTAACGTACAGTGGAGTCATTATTGGACTGTAAAGTAGTTCTACTGTAGCACTGAACTGGATGAACTTAAGTTTGAACAAATCAGCTGTCTGTCATACTGAGACAATAAGGCACAGACAAAAAACTGGAGCTATTGTTGCAGAGCTGGGTGATCCTCATTCTGCAGAGTGTAGGAGCATCTAACTATGATTCACAAAACCTAAAGCTACACTCCACAATCATCTGGCCACTTTCAGCAAGTGAAATTAAAGAATTCTTTTTGTGTCTGTTTGGATTTTGTCCCCATCACTGCCACTGGAAACACATTAGGAAGGAATCTTTTTATTTTAAAGCCTTTCAAGTATCACTTAAAAAAGTTTTTAAGTTTGAGTTTTAAAGAATACTTTATGTTTAGAGGCCAGGCTGGGATCAGATGGTTCTGTTCCAGAGGACTAAAGATGCTTTCACAGTGTGAGCTGTTGCCGCAGCAACATCTCCAGCTCCCGGCTGTAATCCTAGCAGCCTGCACAACATGCTGTTGCTCTCCACCAGCCATAAAACAAGGGAAATAGTTAGCAACATGATATCATTAACTAATGCAGCAGGTTTTGCTAACTAGTATCACTAAATATTTATTATCTCAGATCATATCATCATGAAGCTGATGTTGCTCCAATACAGCTTCTCTTCAAAGTGAGCCACTGTGGAGAGTTGAGAAAGTTGAACCATCATGAACTATGAGTAGCTGCCCTCCTTCTCCTGTTGCTGTCTGAAAGCACCTTTACATCCGGCAGCTTTAGTAGGACATTTAAGAGGAACAAATAAGAATATAATTTAATAAACATATTGTTATATAAAACTTGCAAGAACTTATCACACTGGTAACACTACATGTCTCAGTGTTTCATGGTTTGTAGATTGTTCCCTGAGGCTCCTTGTTCCAGTCAATAGTAATATACAATATTTCAAAGAGACTCTACATGAATATTTGTTTTAAGTCAAGCTAATCAATCATCATGAATAATTATTAGGTTCATCTGCAGTGAAGCAGTCAGTCTGAAGTTTTTGTGAAGCAGAGCGAAGCAGAGTGTTGTCAGGTTGCAGAAGCAAAACTACAGTAAGATAATAAAACAAAGACACGCAAATATAAAGCACTGAACAGTTACTAGCAGCAAGGCTAACAGTGAACTGAGAGAAACAAACACACACACACACACACACACACACACACACACACACACACACACACACACACATACACACACATACACACACAGCAAGTTAATGCAGAGGAGACAGACTTGAGAGCTGAGAGTTGAGTAGTGATACTGCTGTGTCTCATGTTAGTTATGTCTGTCAATCAGACAGAAACATCATTCCCTGTGACTAATGCTCAGTATCTGAGGGACTGGTCGGAGCTCCTGCAGTTATTATTTGCTGATGGGTTACAGCAGGTTTGAGTTCTGGTCCAGACTGTGAGCATCATGACACTGGGCCCTGAGCCTCTGTGAAAGTCCGGGGAAACCCTGACAAAGCTGCAATATTCTTTCTACCAAAACAAACAAACCACAAAAAGGGCTGACACCCTTTCCTGCACTAGAGGAGGCTCTGCTCTGCTGCTACACAGCTTTAATATCAAACTGCACTTTTTAAAGTGGGTTAAATGATGTGTCACAGTGGTGAACGGGGGTAAAGTTAGGTCTAATTTCTTTCTCATTTCTAGTCATATCATCTCTTTGATTGTCTGCTGCAGTTAAAATGGGACTTTTTAATACAGGGACACAGTTTTATAAACTCTATGAACTGTCCTGTAATTAGTCTTCACTTGTTTCAGCTGCTATTTAGATCTGATCTGTCATTGTTCTCACAACAGTGTGGGACAGCTTTTAACCAGGGCTGAAGTTTAAAGAGATACTCCAGCACTGTTCTGTCAACACTTTGTATTTCAATAATTTATCACAATTTATGGTTTTACATCCTGGAACTATTTCTTCATGAACAATAGTTTACAAACCCACCCAGGACTTTCCTCTCTGGCTACAGTCCGGTCCATCTGGTCTGATCAATTAATTTGTCATAAGTAATTTTTTAGTCTCTCAAATGTGAACATCTCCTCGCAGTCTCCCTCTTCCATGATAATAGACTGACTCTCTTTCCATTTTGAACAACATAAGACATTTGAAGATGTCACCATGAGTCTACATGATTACTCAAGAAAATATTCTTAACTTTAATCGACAGTAATAAGAAATTATGAAAACTGTTGTTAGCTGCAGTCTAATCTGTATAATGATAACTGATCAATGGCCTTTACATTCACACCTTGTATTAATGAGCCTTCTCGTTATCTGACCTATCAACGAACAGACTCATGATCACATGCCGTGCTCTGTGGCCTGGTCTAGACTCTGACACTTAAACAGTATCACCCATCTCAGCTTACAAAACTCAAGTCTGCAAACCCTGAGGGAAAGGCTTTAGGGGCTTTACTTGATGAGGATGGGGCAAAAGGGTCTTTGCCGCTGAACGGGTCTCCCAGACCCTTTTTACTCTGAAACGGGTCGATGGCGTCGCTGCCAAATGGCTGGAAGGGGTCGCATGGTTTGGAAGGGTCAGCTGCACCAGGCATGCTCACTGGTGTGCTCTTACCTGAGGACAGAAGAGACAGAGGTGAAACATTACTTTTCATATTATCCCTAAGTTTGTCTTTTCTGACATTGTCATGTGACAACAATGTAACAACTGGCTGGAGAGTAAAGAGTAAAATCTGAATTGCTAATGCTTGATTGAAAAAGATCAGGAGGGCCACACAGATATGTGCTGTTACAGCAAAAAAATAACCTGCTGTGTGGTGATGAGGACATCCTGAGAGTAAAAACAAAAAATGAGGACAGACACATTACAGGTTTAAAGTCTCACGTATCTCCAGAGGATGTCAACAGACCAAGTGCATGTGTTAACTGATAGGTGAGAGAAATACCATGACTCATCAATGCAGCTCTCATGAGCATTTCTCACCATAGTGAACTCATGTTGTATGTTGATAAGGCAAAATCGGACTGATGTGATCTGTTCAGATCTGGAATAAAATTCTCTGGTTCTCACAGATCTGCCCACGCCCTGCTTCACCTCCGTTCTCACCTCAATGATACCTTCCAGCTTTTGAAAGCCACACTAGTTTCACCTCCACACGTGGCAGACCAAAACAATTCATACTGAGACTTGTCTTTAAGCTATCACATGCACGGCTTCATTCTCCAAAGAAAGAAACTATATAAAAACAGCTGGTAAAGGAAAAAACACACACAGCAGAAGACCACACCCAAAGGACCAAAACCAAAAGTGATACATTTATAGACCACGGAACCATTCAACGGTTTCCTGGTACATGACTTGGTTGGGTTTCTGCCCACATTACCAACTGATGGTTCACCAGTTTACCAACTAAAAAAACACACCACTGTCGCTCCTGTTCCATATATACATATACATATATATATATCTATATATAGATATATATATATTTATATTTATATTTATATTTATCTATTTATATAAATTTAATGTGCCCAAGAGCAGATGTAATAAATATTGGAAAACAGATAATATTACCAGTTAATTAACAAGGAGTCTCAGATTTTAGAAAAATGAAGTGAAATATTTTTTAACATAACCTGACTGTCACAGTCCTACATTAGCTGTCGGGAAGACAAAAGAGAAAAAACAAGAATTTTGAATCTTAAGAATTTAAGTTCTTGACTTGAAATCAATTCATAACCCTAATTATTTTAAGTGCTCTAATAAATTTTAATACCTCTTACACTCTATTGAAGACTCTTTATGGACACCTCTAATGTGTCAGTATAACTGCAGACTCCCTGCAGATATCCTTGTAGAGTCCAGAACTTTAGTAAAAATAAATACAAACTTAATCTTTATTTAAAAAAGCTGTTTATCAGCCTCAGTGATGCTGGACAACCACAGTTGGATCTAATCATGAGCTAATCAGTACTAAAAGTAATCCTAGTAAATGGCAGTTACTGTTATTAACAGGGAGCCGATGCTGGGCCTGGCAGAGGATCGTGAGAACTTTAAGAGTACATCATGTTGCTTGTGTAGGTGTTAAACCACAGGACCAGTCAAACCGTTGTCATACAACATACACGTACGCATTTAGTCTTATTACCCAGATAACCCGGCTGATTGGGGTGAGCAGTTCATTTCACACTCCACGCTGAGCAAAAACTGCATGCCTGGCAATCAGTTTTTTCCTCTTTCAGTAAGCTGCATGCACACACACACACACACACACACACACACACACACACACACATTCACACTTGAGAAACCACAATCATGAGCTCCACCCTGTTTTAAAATAATCCTCTACATTAGTGGCATCTAATTTTAATGCCTGCCACAGGGGTACACATGCAGCATGCACTATTTTATCTATTGGAAACTGTGCAGATGCAGCTATGTGTCCTAAATAATGCCAGTTTATCTGCAACCCCACTCACACCAGCTGATGATAGAAAGTGACAGAGCGTGCGTGTGTGTGTGTGTGTGTGTGTGTGTGTGTGTGTGTGTGTGTGTGTTTGTGTGTGAAAGAGTGAAATGGAAAATATAAAAACTCCAAATTGAACAACAACTGTTAGCTTGGTGACAGTGGTGGCACTCGCTCGCTGCACACAGCCTGCAGCCTGACCTTCTCTGAACCACTCACCCTCGTAAACACACAAACATTCACACACACATAAAGGGAAGAGAGAGGAAGCAAGTTTGGGTGTGTCTGCAAACAACAGGGCAAGCAAACCACACATCATCGCTCTTACGACATCACCTTCACACAAACAGCAGAGCAGCAGTTTGTGAACAATTATGACACAAAATGTAGAGAAACCAGAGGAGAATGAGTGTGAGGTGCAGGCCTCAATACGGGAGCATCACAGATGCAACTGACTCCTCTCTCCAGTTACCTTCTATAACCACTGAGTCAGCAAGCATGTGAGTAAGTGTAGCAGCAAAATGTGGCCACATTTTAGGCTGAAACACAGAGAAGGGAATTCTGGGTAACTGTAATTCACATACTATGAGAAACAAAGTCACACTTCTCTGATCATGACATCTACTCATGAACAACTTTTTGAATTACTTCAATTTAAAGAATTAAATCGTTTAATTATCTAGTAATTATTTCAATGTCATTCATATAGGCCAGAAACCTAGAAAAATTATCTTTATGAAGTTTAATAAGCAGTGACAGTCCAAGGTCACAGTCTGACATTCGTCAACATGCAGACTGCACCATCTCTCCTTAGTGACCAACAATTAATGCCATTGATTTCTTATGCAGGAATTAGTAAAGGATTAGTAAACTGCACATACTGTATATACAGTATCTTTCTTTGTAATATAAAAGCTGTCATGTATGGATCGACTACATGTCATGTACATGCGCTGCTGAGATTCAGTGTGTGTTATCACTGGGCTCAGATCAACACTGAGCTGTGATGTTTCCCACTAAATGTTATTTAGTGTTTCATGGGAGAGAAGACTGTTTCATCTCTTGTACATTCAGGTCAAGTGAATTTGACACCACATTTCTATAACACAGTTCATCACAAGTGAACACACACACACACACACACACACACACACACACACACACACACACACACACACACACACACACACACACACACACACACACACACACACACACACAATAATCGAAATCACAATACACCGCCTTGCAGACACAGAAGCTTATTTCTGGCTTGATGTAAAATATATTGTATATGTCTGCTTTGATAGATTTTACCTGCTTCCAGTTCACACAGTGTTTGACCTCTGTTAGTCTAAACTGGCAGGTCTTTCCTCCCTTTTCCTCCTTCTGTTGCACAACAAGTGCTTCTTTTGTGTAGCTTGTTAACAGAACAAGAGCTGTGTGTTCACCCACAATACCTAAAACATGGAAAAAAGCACCTCTCATAAACTTCAATATGACATACTACAGTGCACATCACTCCCTGCCGGTTGCGTGTTTTATTTGAAAATCAACACAGTGCATACAGTGTGTGACAGCAGTGGCTTGCCAAGCACGAGAAGGCTTTTATCTTCTCTGTACCCACAATGACATTCTTTCCTGTTGACAGATCAGAGCAGAGACTGTACCTTCAAAATTGGAGGGAAAAAGAAAAACAACTGTACATGACATCCAAGTTCAAAAAGGTCAGAATATCTTAGTTTATTTTATCTCTTTTATTCTTCTATCCTGTTCTTCTCATTTGCATTCGATTATTGAACTTGTTTCAAGGTTACAGGTCTTTTCATAGTGACTTATCATGTCTGTGTATGAGAGCTGAAAAGAAACAAGTATGATAAGTTGTTTGTCAAACTAATATTCCCAGATTTGCATTAGATGTAGATGACTTTGTAAATGAAAAGATGTCAGTGACTAAAAACCTGCAGATGCTGACTGTGGTGCTGACCGGCCATGATAACAGGATACAGAATTACTGGTAGACGACAGAAATCAATCACACTCTGATTACTTATCATTTTAGCTTTTGATCAAACTCATGTCCAACATAGTATATTATGAGAATCTTGTGTTCAGACTCTCAGGTTGATCTGGAAAACATGGGGCCCATTCTTGGACCATTTTAACAATAGATAATGACTATGAACACATCTTATACCATGTCCATCATGTTCTGTACACTTCATCACTCATGTTTGATAAATCAATGTACACACACACACACACACACACACACACACACACACACACACGTTGTGTGCCAACCAAAGCCAGCAGTGTTTGCCCAGCTAAAGCTAAAAATAGACATCAATTAGAACGATACCAAAGTGGGTGCGATATCTCTCCTCAAATCTCAGAACAGCATCCTGTCCCATAGAGGATCTGATAGTTACTGTTTGTAATGTACTGCCTTCTGGAGGCTGCAGTAGGCTAATGTATCGAGAACCTAGGTGGACTACCAGCCGCTCTATCTATCATTTCTTATCATTTTTGTGGGCGTGGCCATTGGGACTTGTCAAGCAGAGGAGGGAGCAGCACTTTATGGATATTTATCCACATTGTAGATGATCCTGGGATCTTTGACGGGTGATGAGCTATAGCTAACTACAGATAAGCATGCTGGTCAAGCTGCCCTTGAGTCAGCGTCCTCTGTTCTGAGATCAGTTATGATACTGCAGCATTATTATACACATGTGCAGATGCGTGTGGAAACTGAACTTTTATTCCTGAGTGTCAACAGGCAGCAGAAGCAAACTACACTGTGATTTATCATCTCAAAAACCCTGCTCCTGTAAGATAACCTGCTACTCATACTATCTTGATGTTTCATATTCATTCAATTTACATATTTACAGTTACCCTTGCAACATAATACCCAAGCCTGTTGATTCTCTTCTGCTCTGTAGTTATCATATTAATATCTTTTAACACTTTGAATTTCCTTTATCATCTCAAATTGTTTCTCTCTACCTTTTCTTTTCTTTTCTTTATAATTTATTTTTTTTCTAATTCTTCGTTCATTCATTATTTGTCTGGTGATGGTCAGTGGAAACATCCTCTGCCTTTTAATTCGTCAGCATGTTTGTATTAGTCAGCAGGGTGGTGATTCTGGGCATGATGGTGATGTGGTAATCACACTAAACAAAACCTATCATGCATCAGGTTTCTGATAGAGAAAGCCAACATCTTCCTTCCCTTTTAAGCTAACCTCTGTTCCACTAGCTTCGGCCAGGATATGTATGATCGTACAGAAGATTTATCATCAGTCTCTGGAAAAAAAAAAAATGATGATGTTTTTGTACAATTTCTAAGCTAAATGATTATCTATTATTATACTGGAAAGTCAAAGTAGATCACCTCATTATCTTAACACAGACACAACAATTATTTTGTTAGCCTTCAATGACTAAAGCTGTGATAAGGTTCTGACAGGGCCGAGGCTTTTGACACTCACCACTGGGTGGTTTCGGTCTGGGGGGAACACTTTTCTTCGGTGGCAGAGCGGGCGTGTCATTCTTCCTGCTGAATGGGTCGTCCACAAAAACTGACTGGCAAGAAAGAAATAAGAACAATATGTGCTTCTATTAGCAATAATTTCATTCTAATATAATCTGAGAGCCAGTGACATCATGTAGGTTATGTAGAGTAAATAGAAATGAAATGACATTTTTTTTTTGGGGGGGATTTTTTTGCCTTTATTGTGATAGAGACAGTAAGAGAGAGACAGGAAGGTTGGGGAGAGAGAGGGGATGACATGCAGCAAAGGGCCACGAGTCGGACTGGAACCCATGGGCGCTGCGGTTAGGACTAAACCCATGTGGTACGCACTCTACAAGGTGAGCGACCAGGGCGTCCCGATTGCATTTTAAATATATAACCTTATATATTTAGTGGGAGTCTTTGTTACCTTCTGGTAGTCTGGCAGCCAGCTGGCTCTGCCTTCAAACGGGTCTCTGGGCTTCGACATGTGGCTGAAGTCTGCGAATCCAGCGGAGCTGTTACTGTTGCTGCTGAACGAGCTGCTGCCAAACGGGTCCAACGTGCCAAACAGGTCTGAAAATCACACAGACACATTTACGATCACTGACCAGGTAATGCAAGTTCAATGCCTGGCTCCACCGGTCTGCATGTCCAAGTGTCCTTGGGCAAGATACTGAACCTCAAACTGCCCCCATCATCCCTGTGTGAGTGTGTATGATAGAAAAACACAGTATGCATTGAGTGGTTGATAAGACTTGAAAAGTTACATGAGTGCAGTCCATTTAGCAAATGTTAGCATGATAGCACTCTGAACCTGGATGCTAAACAATAACCTTGCAGAACCTCTGCATGTTAACATTGTCACTGTGAGCATGTTAGTGTTGTGATGTTAGCATTTAGCTTGGTTAGGGTTGCTTTAGTAAATAAAAAATGCTTTGTATTGTCAGCTGGAAGAAAACATGATGTATAACTGTGACAGTTTATTACTATGGTGTTTCTAAGCAGCTACAGACCTGTTACAGACAAAATAACATGACAATTCACTAATTTGATAAAAAGTCAAACAGCCCATTCAAGTACGGAACATTTCCAAATGTCAGGTCTGCTGTAAACAACGCCCACTGATGCCATCATAGAAACTGTTCACACCGGGGCAATAACATTCATGGATGTAGTGTTGGCCTGTGGCCGGTCCAGCAAAATAAAGAAACTACATGATGATCAGAGACAGATCAGATGTGGTCGGACAACAAACTAAATCCTACCTGGTCCTCTGGGTTTTGGGTTACTTGAAGAGAATGGGTCACTGCTTGTGAAGTGACTGGCTTGCTGCAAGAAGCATAAGCAAAAATAAAATGTTAATTTATTAATACATTCACTCAAATAGCAGCCAAACTCATACATTATGCCTTGGGTGTTTTTACCCAGATTTTATTTTTTTTTTTATTGTTTCCATGTTACTTGTTTGCCTCAACTGCAGAATCAGTGCTACCACAAATCTCACAGATTCTTACAGAAAGGAATAAGAGATTAACAAAAGCCAGGAAAAACTATTATTCTCCACAGCAATCTTAACACCAACAGAGGGAACTGAGCACACAGAGTGTAATGTCTCAGTGTTTCTGACATTAAACATAGAACAAATAAACAATTGGAGATTTTAAAATCAAGGAATCATGGAATCTTAAATCCTAAATTTAATCTTAATGTTTGTCTCATCCAGCAGCTGAACTCACTCTGACCGTCTCTCAACAATGGAAATGAAACATTGTTCAGAAGGTTCCTCCCACAAGTTCCACAAGTTCCCATTAATGTGTGTCACTTGCAGGTTTCACTTATTTTCACCTGTCCAGTTCATCTCAGACCAGCTCCATGGGTTTCAGGTCTGGAGACTGGTCTGGTCTTCATCATGCGAAGCCTCCGTCGGATTCTGTTCTAATTAATGTTGTGGCTCATTATGTTGCTGTAAGATGAAGCTCTGACCAACCAATCTGTCCTTGTTACTGATCTGTTTCTCACCAGTCTGACAGCAGTATACAGAACTAATAGTAATAATAATACTAATACTAATACTAATAATGCATCAGAGGGTTTAGTTTGTACAGAATTAGGGTTTGTCAGTCATCGACCTGCAGGACTTTAACTTTCAGAGTTCAGATGTCATTTCTTCCACTGCTGCAAGAAAACTGGAACTTAACCAATTTCTTCATTCCTGAAAAACTGTTTTCAATGAAATTCATGTGATTTTCAGTTTTTGGTGACCTCGTTTTTTTCCCTCAAGCAATTCACTGCTGACTGTTGTATAATTTAAAGTTCATCACTGGACTTGAGCTGCTGAAATTTCGACACTATAAAAATTTGGGAGTTCTAATTCCTTTGACCACTAATGCCCATATGTTAAGACTACACAAGGCTCCAGGAGCGAGGCTCACACCTCCACATGATATACAACCACACAGTATTCAGGACAGTGTGGTACCTTACTTATACAGTTATATATGTTCTAGCCTTTGATCCACAACAAGTACCTTGGAAGGTAACGTAGCACTTTTACTGAAAGGGTCTGGCGTGGAGAAAGGATCCATCTTCGTGGTCTTCTTGAAGAAATCTTCTGACGAAGCTTTGAATGGATCTGTCTCTTTGAAAGGGTCTCCTCCAAAAGGATCTGCAGCAGACACGATGGACAACATCAGTTTTCATAATTCTCACTGTTGTTTCTCTAACTTGATCTTGATTCAAGAGTTTTGTGAGACGACTGGAAAGGAGCAATTGAATAATAATGACTGGGTGACTGATTAGACATTACTGTTGATGTGACTGGCCTCATGAATGAACTGAACTCCACAACACAAGGGCCTTGTTGCAGGTGAGATGTAAAAACCTTGTCAAGGCCTTCATGAGGAAGTTGACCCTTCTTAGTTTTAAAGTGGACAGCAACATATTCACCCACCTCCCCACACTGCAAGAGAGAACTCCTGGGGGAGGAGAGAGTTTAAGGAGAGAGTTTGTGGATTTCAAACATGGGAAGGTAACATGCTTTTGTTTTCATTTCCTTTCACACTTGATGTGGACAATGATATTAATGATATGCAGCTTGATCTTACTGATCTACACTCTCATGCTGGCAGAGATACTACACATCTCTCAAAGGGTCCGGCTCAGAGGATGCTCATTCTTTATCTCTGCATGTGTACGGCCCTGACAGCATGGCAGACTTCAAATTATTATTAATAATAATAATAATAACTAAATATAATATAATAATAATTCATTACAATTATATTTGCTTTGGATTACTAAGTAGATGAATGAAGGAGAAAATGATGGTTTCAATATGAGAAAACACAAGTAAAGGCCAAACAAACAATCATGGGCTGAATACGGTGGAGCAGTGGGAATGAGCCTGAGAAAGTCAGTGTGCTCACAGAGTGTTTCTGGTTGTGAAGTTCATGGCTGTGTTAAAATGATGATTTCTATCACTGATCTCCATCTACTGAGCAGAGAAGTGAAACTCCACAATATCACTGAAGTGTGACAGAAGCCACAGTTGCTCACGCTGTTGTTTCATACATGATATCAAAAAAAAAAAAGAAAAGACAAGCCTGCCACCCACAGACTGTAAATAAAGATGGACGTAACCTCCATGATGTCACCCGCAGGTTTCTGAAGAGTGGTTTTGAAGCTCAGAGTGAGCTGTTCCACTGTCACCATCTTGGCAGTGTCTGACTCCGCCTAACTCCAAACGAATACAAAAATGGTCAAAGAGGTGGGGCATGGGTGATACCATATTTTATAAATATATTTATCCATATTTTATCAAAAATATACATTTAGGAATGTATAATGTTGACATTTTGGATTATACTGTATTGTACTTTGAAAAATGTTTATGGTTTTATACTTGTTTGTATGTTTCATTTATTTGGTCACTGAATAATGTGGATGCTTCCAGATGGTCTAATTTGTGCATGGCTGGACAAAAATATTATAATTGAATTATAATATTTCACTCAGAATTATTTTTTTTCATTCTCAGATTAGTTCACTTAAGGAGCAGGGGACATGCTTTATTGTGCTGTAGATTTTGGAGTTGGCCATTAATCAAGTCTTTATAGTATAGTGGCAAGACAGATGTCACTTTGAGTGAAAGTCATGTGACAGCTTGGAGTTCACCAAACAGTATTTAAAGGACTCTGAGAGGCAGGCAGGCAGAGCTCCAAACTCTGTGGCACTGCTCATCACCTGGATAATACCATCCCTACGGTGAAGCATTGTGGGGGCAGCATTGTGCTGTGGAGGTGCTTCTTTGTTGCAGGGACATGAAGATCTGGTCAGAACTGAGGAAAGGTTGAATGCAACTAAATACAGAGAGGTCCTGGAGGACCACCTGCTCCAGGGTGCACATCACTTGAGATTGGGATCATGGTTCACCTTTCAGCACAGCAATGACCCCAAGCGCACAGTAAAAACAGAGCTGGAGTGGCTTCAGGACAAGTCTCTGAGTGGCCGAGTCAAAGCCCAGACAAGATAGCAGTTCACAGCATCTTCCCATCCAGTCTGATGGAGCTTTAGAGGATCCACTGGGAACCAGAATCACCACCTTATGGTTGTATCCCTCCACCAACCAGTCAAGCCGCAGGAGATATGGTCACACTCCTTACAGCATTGAATAATGGCCAGAAATGTTCTTACAGAACATTATGTCACACTGAAGTTGACCTTTGACGTTTGGATATAAAAAGCTGCACTTTACAGGACTACTGTGTTTAAGACACCTTAGAGGTCCTTGAAGTCACTAACGACCCCTGTCCTATTACAGCTCTGTTTGGAGAACCCTATGATGTCTACTCTTTGAACAAGCCCCAGTGACTTCTGTACACCGCTGCCTGAAAAAAAAAAGGACAAAAAATAAGGTGGCAAACTCGGTGCAAAAAATTACTGAATGAATGTGTGAGTTATGGCCAAAAACATGTTTTGTGAAGTCATCAAACATCCAAGTGAATGTTTGTGCCAAACCTGAAGAAGTTCTCTCAAGTTGTTCCTCAGATATCACATTCAGGACAGACAGACAACCAGAAAACATAACTGCCTCCAGTCACAGCTGTCGCCAGGGTGGAGGCAGAAAATGGGACAAACTGCCACATCCAGGTGAGCAATACTTACCCAAACCTGGAAGCAGAGGCCTCTACACGGATCTGAATTAAGGGTCTGAATATTTTTTATAAACAACAGATTTCAGTTTTTAAGCTCCTTTTCCCCAAGTAAATACCTGTGGTTGCTGATGGCTGCTTGGCAAAGGGGTCATTTTGGAAAGGGTCACCTACAGGAGAAGAATCAAGCAGAGAGGGAAGAGGAGGAGGAAAACAAAGAGGTAGAGAGGAGGAAGACAGAAGACAGTCAGAGAGCTACTCGAGCTGAAAACAATAAGTAGTCTGGAAGAAAGACAACTTAAGATAAACAGTAAAGAGTCAGCTAAGAGAAGATAGGAGAGTAAAGGAGAGGCATACTGTCGACAGTGAGAGGGTGAGGAAGACAAGGGGAGGCAGAATAACGGATGGCAGAGGAGAGTCACAGAGTAGAAGAAAATTTAAAATATATATCCTGAGGAAAAGAGATAGAGGATCACTGAAGTATAAAAGGGAACAGTGGAAGTAAAGGGTGATGATAACCTTTGAATGGGTCTGTGATGAAGGGGTCTTCAGAGTGAAAGGGGTCAGGGGGAAGCTCCTGAGGCTGGCTGTTGAACACTGATGGCTTCACTTTGAAAGGATCCTCCTGTGGAGAGAAGAAACACACGTAACATTTTCCTTTCCTGCACAGGTATATCTTGTCTAAACTGTCAGAGTGTAGGTCTAAGACTAAAAACAGATTCTTTATAAGAAACACACAACAAACACAATGTCTACAATAACACAATATCAACTGAGCAACTAGTGTGTTGTGGTTCGTGTTCATTAAATCTATATTTAAACTTAACAATAAGTGAATCTTTATTTTAACAACTGCATTCTTTGTTAACAGTGAATGTTTGGCTGCATTTACCATTTTACATCTGTGTGTGTGTGTGTGTGTGTGTGTGTGTGTGTGTGTGTGTGTGTGTGTGTAAATGTGGAATGTGGAAATTCTTCACATGCCATGCAGACTCTGTGGTGGCCTCTACGTTGTTATGGTTCATTAGAAGATCTATACTGTGTTTCATAGGAAACCATGACTCCAATCCCACTGTTGCTCCCAAATATATATATTACACACACACACACACACACACACACAGACAGACAGACAGACAGACAGACAGACAGACACACACACACACACACACACACACACACACACACACACACACACACACACACACACACACAAATATTCCCAGATTATATGAAAACTACTGTCAACTGTGCTAATTCAACATATTTGCACTAAATAAATCTTCTATGTGCAATTCACATATGAACTGACACCTTTGAACCAAATGAAGCCTGAACAGTCTGAAACGACAGGAACATGTGAATCTGTGTGGAATGTCAGCTGTGTGAGGGGCTGAGCCAAGCTAACGATGTTATTCTGAGTAAAGTGAATAAAAGCAGAGCTAAACTGCAATCACATTGGAGCAGAGGAACTCTGCAGGGAACTCAGTGTAGAGTCAGGGAGAGGAAATAATAACCAGGGTTTTCAAAATTGAGGTTGAAATGAGAAAAATGGCAGCTGAGGATTAGGTCTGCTGCACTTTGCAAACTGCTCTAATCGCTTGTCTAGATGATAATAGGCTGGAGCAGAGAGGATGAAGAAGAGAGGATGAAGAAACTATAAATAATAGAGGCAGAAGTGGGAATGTGGGGCTAAAATACTATAATATGGTGTACTTATGTAATACATTCTGAGATCATTTAGGTTTAGTATTGTGTTTTGTCCAGCAAAAATCTAAATAACACCAAAATGGAACCAGTCAGGCAGTGCCCACAAAGAGCCTGGAATCAAAAGTCTGTATTGATTTTATCTTACTGGCATTATAAGTAAACTAGTGCTTTTTGCAGACTACATAGTTTGACAGGGTGTTTCCTGAATATATAACAATATTAAGTGTGCTTCATCAAACTGCTTGCAACATCCAATTGTGGTGGCTTACAATAAAAACAACAACAAAAACTGACAATCCGACACTGACTCCCAATTTTCACTGTGAACACTACTATATTTATCACTTTTCATGTGTACAACACTATGAATGTCGTTGAGGAGAAACTGTCTGAAACTGTGAGCCATTATCATCATATTACAATTGGTTTTCTTTCCAACTTGCCTTCCAGAAAAACACCTATCAATGCTTAGACTTTCAGGGGCCTCCCCCTACATAGTGGCTTAAGGTGTGTGGTGTGTGCGAGGCGGCTGTGGAAAGTCTTGGTTTTCATTTTGGTGCATGTGTGAACAGGTTAAACCGACATACTGGCAGGGCAGCAAGTGGCTGCATTGCATAGCAGCAACATCACATAAACTGACATCATCCACTACAGTTTCTATGTCTAGGCTGAATCTGAATATGACACAGACATGAAAAAATATAAATATATTCTTAACACTTGTAGCAGCTGCATAGGGAGACAGAGACATTTTAGTGACATTTCTGTCCAAAAAAAAACAGAAATTAATTTTTAATATTCCAGTAACCTGCAAACTCTATGTAGAGAGACAGAGCTGCAGCAGCAGACAAACAGCAGGTGTGAACACACACACGTGATTTTCCGCAGCAAGTCAGCCACATCAGCCGATACGATCACGCAACATAGGCAGTGTGTTCCCAGGGAAGTATTCAGACCCCTCCAATTTCTTGCTTTATTCTGTTGCAGATTTAAATGTAAATAGATAATATTACCCAATAATCTCTATTCAATAATGACAAAGTGAAAACATATTTTTAAAAATGTTTTCAACTTTATTAAAAATCAAAAACTGAAATCTCTCATTTAAAAAAAGGATTCAGGCTTAATTCAGTACTTTGTAAAAGCTCCTCTGGCTGCAGTTACAGCTCTGAGGCTTATTGGTTCAGTCTCTACAAGCTTTGCACACCTGGATTTATTATTGTTTAAATTGTAATAAATTATTTTAAGCTCCCTCAGACTGGATGGGAAGATTTTGTCAATGGCCATCTTCAGGTCTGTCCACAGATGTTCTGTGAGGTTACAAGCTGGGCCACTCTGGGACAGTGAGAGACTTGTCCTGAGGCCACTGTTCTCCTGGGACCACTCAAAACTTTAAAAATGACTTTATAACCTTGCTCTATGCCTGACCACAGAGAGTTGCCCAAGCTTAGTCTCAGTCCTGACATGCAGTATGAGTTGTGGGTCCTTATATACACAGGTGTGTCTAATCTATGTCAATCAATTCAATTTGCTACAGGTGAATTCCAACTGGGCTCGAGACAAATCTCAAGGATCATTAAAGGAAGATGCGCCTGGCCTCGACTTAGATTAGATTAGATTGATTTTTATCAATTTAAAATAAAAAAATTAAAAAAATTAAAAGGTATCATATGCAGGACTTCTATAGACTCATAAAAAGTATCAATCATCACTTATGAGCCACCAGATGTGTGTGGAAGTTTGTTTGTTGCACATATAGAAACTCAGTCCACCCGTCACCTTCCTGCAGTTATGTAGTAGTACACTCCAGGGCGTGTCAGTACACAGTGTTACTATGGTTACAGGTGCAACATCACGCATTTATGGTGAAATAGACTTTCAGCCTGACAGGACAGACTGCTTTCCAGACTGGTAAAGAGAGGTTAGGTCATTTATTCCAAACCAAACCAAAGACAAGGAAAATAATAATACATAACAATATGTTTACTGGATGGATGTCAAGTTCACTACTGGTTGCTGGCACTACAGCCTTCCCTCTGCACTACCTCTGGGGTCACAGCTTCCAGCAGGAAACAGTCAGCTATCTCTCCCTCCGGCTGGCTGCAGCTCTCCTGACTCACCTTCAACAACTTAATAAGGACAAATATGGATTCAGCTAAAATAAATAAAAAGCTTTCAGTTCATTTCTATCTCAGAGAAGAGGTAAATTTACACTCAGATACACACACTTTTATCCTTGCGAGGACACTCACTGACATGACCCCAACCTTAACCAACACAACTAAATGTCTCATCTTAACCAAACCCTTAACCTGAAGTTGTGAGGAGCAGTCAGACTGTCCTCAATCCATAACTGTATAACTCAAACTGGTCCTCACAAAGATAGTATAAGTACACACACACACAAACACACACACAGGGAATAATCATGTCTTAACTACAGTTCCCATGATTAGGGGGCTACAAACAGGAAGAATAGTGTTGCTATGGAGTCAGTGAGTTGATATGGGCTGTGGGACAGAACTTTTGTTTTTTATTTTTTTCCATTAACAGCATGAATGAGCTTTTCGCAGGTTCTGTTTAGAGTTAACTAGCTTTTTCTAAGTGCATTTATGGACATCGGAGATAATACATTTTTTATGTAATAAATAAAACTATCATCTGTCTCTTTAAATCTGACTGATATATAACTCCAAGACAATTACATTTGACAAAAATAAATTATGGTAACTCCCCAGGAGCTGTGTCTCACAGCTGCTGCTGCTGCTGCTCCAGCTGTTGGCTGTGCTGATAAGTGAGGCAAACTCTGATAACTAACCTCCTCTTGTTAAAAAAAACCAGCATACACGTCTCTTTCACCTCACACAGAATCTTTGCCTCCCATGTTTCCACTCTGTTCAGCTTTGCTGCGCCCTTAGTTTGAAAACCTTCTCTCTTCTAGCTGCCATGTCTAATACTGATTCTTTTCCTCAAGCTGTATTTTCCTCTTTGTATTAGCATAAACAGCCATCTTGTGCAACATAACCCAAGTGTTCCAGAAGTCCTTTACAATGACTATCTACTACATTACCTGCCATACTGCTTGAAGAAGTCATGCATATGTAACAGAATAAATACAAATAGTGTTGCACCCCTCCCAAATGCAACACAAACAGCTTCATACTACTTGGTCTCTACACTGGTTACAAATACGTTGCTATTTTTAGGGGTCCTGTGTTACTTCTAAGTAAAATGTAAGTTATTTGAATACATAATTAGTACTCTTTGAATAACAAGCTTATGTAAAATAAATAAGTAGCCTAAACTAAAGAAAAATGTTTCCACTGCTGACAGTCAATATAGTGTTTCTGTTCTTTATATTTTGCAGTGGTGGGCTGCATCAAAAATCCATAGTGTTTACTGCCCTTGTCTGTCTCTGTACCGGCCTTCTCTTGTCTTTCTGGGTCTTTCTAGGTCTGCCGTTCTGGGTGTACGAGAGCATGTGTGTTCTGTGACACTTCACCAAACAAAGCAGGTAAAAGTTGTGATAGAGTTCCTGACCTGTGCTGCTCTCACCATGGCTAGGAATCCTCCGTTCTCTCTGTCACTGAAGCCCTCACTCATGTCAGCCAGGTTGGTCATACTGCCGCCATGGGTCCCATTCAGGGTGCTGTTGTACTGCTCGATGCTTTTAGACACTTCCTGTTGGCTGTCCTGAATCTGGGACAATTTACTGCGAGCCTGCAGGACACACAACACACACAGTTCAATAACAGGGGCACATGAAAGCTGATGAACCTGTTGGAGTTGAACCAATACACACATACATTCACATGTCATCTGATAACAGCAGGGAGACCTCATTCACATCTCAGGTGTACTGCAGTGTCAGCGGTGTTTACAGTATGAATGCAGAGGAGATGCAACAACCACAGTCAGCTGAACCACATGAACAATATCTTGAAGAGTCAAGTGGTGTAGTAGTGGTATTGGTATCAAGACATGCAGATACATTTGTTTTGATCTGTCCAGGTTTGTCCCATTTCTTCTTCTGCACCAATGAAATGAAGTTTTTTGTTTGTGGTGCTCACTATAGGTGTACTGAATAATATTTCAGTGCCATTAACAGACTCCATGCAAAGTCCTGGTTACTGTATATTCCATACATCACAGTACAACAGCAGTTTACCTGAAAAAATTTGGCCATTTAATAATCAGCCCAACCTCTCACTCTTCATCAAATTTCTTCAAATATGGCACTTTCCCATTGTTGAAGAGATCGGCCCCCCAGAAGTGTTTTTACAGAACATTATGATATCACAGTGAAGTTGACCTTTGACCTTTTGGATATAAAATAGACATTTGTGTTCAATTGCGTCATAATTAGTGAATGAATTTTGGCCAATAAAGTGTTTTGTGAGGTGACAGTGATTTTGACCACTAAAATCTAATCAGTTCATCTTTGCGTCCAAGTGAATGTTTGTGCCAAATTTGAAGAAGTGACCTCAAGGCGTTACAGAGATATCACCTTCATGAGAATGGGACGGATGGACAACCTGAAACATTAAGCATGTAGTGCTTGCTGCCTCCGTTGCAGAGGCAGAAAAAATAGTCCATATGAAAACTGTGTTCTGTGGATTATTCCACAGTAATGAGGAAACTGTAGAAAGAAATATTTGTCATTTTTAAAAGTTTTCAGTTCTGTGAGCACCACACATGAACTCCATCCTGCTCTATTGTACTGGGGTAAACTAATTCTCACACAACTAAGATGAACACAGTCACAACACCAATATTGTTTGATTGAAGATGCTGAGGATATACTGCAGGAGTGACTTTAGAAGTTTTGATACTTCACTAGGACCTGGTGGCCTGTATTACCCAACTTCATGAAAACTCAGTTGTAACTCACATGAATCCAAGCTCACCACAGCAGCTCTTCTCTGTTGAGAAAGAGAACACCGTCTTTCTACAGCCACCTTTGAGATCTAGAGACCTTGAGTCTAAAGCTTTGGGCTTTACTTTACTGTTTCCTCTTTGTATGAATGAGATTGGCATGAATTCAGACCTATGATGTTTCTGGTATATGACATGCACTTTAAACACTTTTAACAACATGAAAATCAACATGACTGTTCCTAGAAACAATACGACTGGATATGAGCTAGGAAATGATGAACTGCAGACACTCCTCAACTCTCTATGTGATCTTCTGGTTGGAAGAGGGAGCAGTGGCAAGGTACAGCCTTCAGTCTGTGTCAGAGTGTAATCCATAATGGATGTTATGAAAAAAGAATGGGCCAATTACAAGCCCTGTGTGTCTGCATTCAAGATGTGTATGTTAGCTGCAGAAGGTTCAATGGTGTGTGTGACACAGCAGCTACAGCTAAATGACACACCAGCTCCAGATAAAAGACACACACACACACACACACACACACACACACACACACACACACACACACACTAGTTGTGCTTCTAGCTTCGTGAGGACACTAGCTATTATGATGCATTCCTTAGCCCCTTACCCCAACCTAAACCTGACTCTAACACCAACCCTAAAACCAAGTATTAACCCTTAAACAGCCATTTGGACTTGTGAAGACCAGACAAAATGTCCTCCCCTCCAAGGTCTAAAACTCAAACTGGTCCGCACAAAGATAGAAGTCCAGGTACACACATGCGCACACACACACACACACACACACACACACACACACACACACGTACGCACGCACGCATGTACGCAGGCAGTAATAAAGAAGCAGATTATAGAGTGCACTGGCGCCCCCTGTTGACAGGCCTTGTGTCCTACCTGGTTTATCTCATCCTGTGTGGCCTTCAGAGACTTGATGATGGTCTCCAGTTGGATCTTCCCTGCAGCCAGGCTCTGCTCCAGCTGGTTCTCCTCCTGCTGCAGCCGGCCCAGGTCGGCCTTTGCCCGGCTCAGTTCTTCCTCCTGGCTCTGCAAGTCTGACTCCTGGGAGTGGATCTGACTCTGGAGGGTCGAGATCTGGAGGCAGAGGAAAATGAAGAAATGAAAATAGGATCTGAAATTAACACTGGGCCATACCAGCACTAGGTGGTAAGTTATTGAGACCATATGCAACCATTTCTTCCCTTCTGCACCATCTCAGCTGAACAGTTAAACAAAACCAGATTCCAAAATCACCACCATTAACAATAACATACATTTAATAAGTACATTTTCATTATTTAAGATTCCGTGGTCCCTGTGCATCACAGTGTTTTTAGTTTCACCCGAAACCCCAGTTCCCCCGCTCTTCCTCACCATCTGAGACTCTTCCTGGCACTTCATGCGGACTTCATTGAGCATGTCTTCTAGTTTGTGTTTCTGCTGGTCCATCTCCTCCAGGCGTTCCTGGGCATCCTGTTTCTGAGCCTCCAGCTCTTGCAGGCTGGCTGTCTCTCTGTCCAGGTCGTTCTGCATCTCCTGATGGGAAATTAATTTAAACAAGTGTCACATCCAATAGACAAGTGTTCACCATATTACAAGCAAGTAAAATAAAGCCAAGCTGTTGTGTGCACTACATACACACTGCAACCACAGGCCCTGTATAGAAGCGCAGTGTGTTTGTGTATGAAAGGCAAAGAGCAAGCAATTATGGTTAAAATATTATAACTTAGAATATAGAAATAGAAGGGTGATAGACCACAGTGTCATGATTCAATATTAGTTTAAACAGCCCACATTCAACAGAGCTGTGTTTACACTGTAGCTGATGTAGCTCTCACCTGAACCTCCGCACTCTTATATCTGATGGCCTCCTCTGTCTCCCTGATGTCCTGCTCCAGAGTGTACTTCTCCCTGAGACACAAACACACACACACACGAGCAAAATTATAACAACAGAAAAGAAAGTAACTTCTATCCCTCTGCTGTGCACACACATCAACAAGTCAGAGTCATAAGACACTGGACTGGGATTCTGTCAAATCTTTCATGACACAAACAGAAAGAAACTAAAAACTGTGACTCTGTGTGATCAGTGTGCCTTTCTAATTACTTAAATTCATTATCTGAATGAATAATTGATGACTTATGAATCAAATTAATCAAAAACACACACGTCATCTAAACATGTGTTGTGTTTATATATTCAATGGAACTGGAGAATGGAGAGACAGAATAAGTTGTGTCCAAAGCACAATCAGAAGATCAATACATCAAGCTCAGTTCCCAGAGAGAGAGATAGAAAAGCAACTTCGTCACAGATACAGAACTCATTAAATAAAGAACAAAAGACTCCGATCAGCAGGAGTCCTGTCAGAAGAAGCTGTCTTGTGGTGGATTGTAAGGAGACTCACAGCAGACAGAATGATATCTCAGTGAATTAAACCCACAGTGAAACATGTTGGTGGGAACATTCAATCCATTGTATATAGGCCACATTCACATGGCGGCCATTTTCCACTGACATCACACTAAGGGTTGGAAGCCCTTAGTGTCTCTGATTAAATCCTGTGTGAGAATGACCAGGTGGTTGAAGACACTGGAAACACTGTGAGGTAATTTTAGGCTAGCAAACATGAAGTTTGCAATTATCATAAATGTCAATGTTAGTGCTGCTAAAGTTGTCAGATGAGAAATCAGTTCATTGGCTTGTGCAAACGTTTAAGACTAACATTATACAGCTTCATGATCAACCTGTATCAGTGATACAGTAATGGCATCAGAGAGAGTGCATCACTGCTAACTTAGCCTTTCATTCCTTTATTTTATCTTATTCTGAGAACCTTGTTCTTCACAAAACATGACAATCACCAGACAGTTCACACTTTTCAGTGTTCCTTCTCGATGCTTTGGTTATTTGCAGTTGTCCATCATGTTCAATATGTCCACACACAAAAGGGGAGAATTACTCCACCGATCCTGAAGGCGGGTAACACCACTTGCTTTTAAGCTGTGTAACAACCCTCATCTGTGACTGACTATACTGGAACTTTATCAGTACCAATTGCAATATACATATCCCGCCAATGGATTAGATAAACAAAGAGAGAATAAAGATAGAAAATGAAGAAATTAATAAATAAAGTTTAAAAAAGTTACAATAATGAAATATTCAGAGGGGTGGTCGACACCTCAAAACTCCATCCCTGAGTATGTTCCATTCCTTTGTTTCCTTGCATTGTCTTAAGACACCGTCTCAACTCGTCAGATAATTTGATGTTATGGATGTGATTCATAAAAATTTGTCAGATTTTTTGTCAGATCTTCCTGTTTCTTCAGAGAATTAAATTTTCTCTAGTTCCAAATCTTTCATTACTTCTCTCATTACATTCAAATGTGTGGGTGGAGTTTTCTGTTTCCAATTTAGTAAAATCAGTCCTTGTGCTAAAAGGCTGGTGAATGATACCATATCACGCTCCCTGTTATTTCTTACTAGGCTTTCATTGTTTTATTTGTTGTGAATGACTGAGGCTTATTCTCGGCGTTTCTGATAGGTTTGACGTTGTGAGTTCATATTAAATGACAGTTGGAAAACCGAGTGACACACTACAAACAGTTTTGATTTGATTTCAGTCAAAGTTGAGGATGAGGGTAACCACCGATGTCAGGGTAAAGGCATCCCCTAGTAAAAACGAACCTCCCTACAGAGAACAGGTTATGACATAAATTATCAATAAGAAGAGGATCTTGTTTTGTTCTGATGATTCGTCAGATTCTCTACGTTCATATGACTAGCATCCTGGACCAGAGCAATACGACATCATCCTCTCAGTGACAGAATTTGAGCTTCCCATCCACAGCATGATGTCAGAGGATAATGGCTGCTGTGTGAATATGGTCTCTTCAAGACTGTTTTGCTACTTTTTGAGTAAGACACCTGCATGGAACTGACTCCACCCTGACCAAGGAGAAGTACTAATCCATTCTTCAGAGACATGCTCCACCTTCTGGTTTGTATCTTTGTAGAGAAACAGGATAACGACCGCAAACACACCTCAAAGCTTTGAAGAACTACTTGAATACACACACAGTAGGATCTAAAAGTCTGAGACCACTTTCCCATGTACAAATGTGAAAGTATGTGATGCCGACTGATCACCTCTATGCAGGAGCAGTGGAGGACAGAACCACCACTCACTCACTCTGTGTGTGTCACAGTAGATCTGACAGAATACCAGTCCAGGGATATTCAGTGGTTTGTGTTTTTACCTGAGAGTATTCCACTGGGTAAAGGCAAGAGTGCTGAGGCAGCATGGAGAGTAAGTGGTGAACAAACAAAAGATTGATAAAATACACACATCAAAGGAAGAGTGGATGTTTGGCTGGGCGGATGGAGAGATGGATGGATGGATGGATGGAAGAAGGAAGAAAGCAGCAGGATGACACAAAGCCAAGATGAGTGGTTCAGCTCATCCACATCTGTTAGTGCAGCTTTCCTTTTCAAGTGTGCATTTTATCACAGGGGATCCAGTGGACCATCGGTATACAGTCTATACAGAGCTGAGGGCTCTGTGAGGTTAGCTCTGCTGCTGCCCATTGTCTCTGGATATCAACATCTTCCTTGTAAATCCATGCACTGAGGGTCTGGCTCAGTACCCTCACTTTGCAGTAGACAAGTACTTGACACACTGGGACATGTGTGCTTACTGAAGCTCTCTCATAGATTGTTATCATACATGGCTCAGTCAAGCTCAGAGGATTTGCTGGTTTGATTTTAACATAAAAACTAAGGAGTAATACAACTATCAAAGCATTTAGATCAGGAGTTCTCGAGGCACACCCACTGTGCTTAAACGTTCGATAAAAATGTATGTAAAATAATCATAAATCATCACTGAAAATAAGACGATGGATGTCAAGTAGCTAATGCTGAAAACAATACATCAGTTTATATTAAACCTGAATCTGACATGTCATAACTTCAACTTACAGGTGCATTACAGCCAATAAATGGTGTGGTGTAGTGCCAATGGGCTCTGAATCTTACTACAGTATTAGTGCACATCAGGTGTGGGTTAAGTGTACTGTGACAGCATTTTTCAGAAGTGGACACACTTGTTAGTATATGTGAGAATATAGTGTGTGTACTGTGTGGTTATCGAGAAACACATTTTCAATGCCTCAGAATTTAGCTAATTTGCTAAAGTGTGACTTCATAAAGATGAAGGCTGACAAGGACAACAGGAGGTTCTTCTGTTACTGTATGTAAACACTGGAGTTACAGACGCATTGTAAACTGCCACTGAAGCTGACTCAGACACCTTTTTAGGCTTATAAGGTTTAGGAAATTGGAAACTTTCCTTGTACAAAATGTAATGACAATGATGATCAATTTAAAAAGGTGACAAAAAAACACAAATGACTCCAATAAGTGTCCACCAACAGTCCACCCTGTCAGAAGACGTTTATCCTGTGAAGACTTGCATTCTGTGTGGGTTCATCGGGATTTGCCAGGGTGAAAATGTCTTTTATCCAAGTTTAAAAATTGTGCTGTGATGCAGTTTTTATGAAACCAGTGAACTATACTAGACTTTTTCCATCTTGTGATCATGTTTTTAAAAAAGGCAGGTACATTTTAGTTTATCTAATTGTAGTTGTTAATTTGACTTTTTTGTTTGTTTTGTTTTTTTTGGTTCTGAAACACAGACATAGCTACAAAGATTCAGGTCCTATAATAATAGTTAAGTCAGTGTCTTTCAGTAAAGATAGTGATAAAAGCCTGGATGCAGATGATGACAAAGGATTAGTGATGGAGCTAATGTTAGAGTGACAGGAGATTTGACAC
The DNA here is from genome assembly GCF_002260705.1 of Seriola dumerili. Taxonomy (NCBI): domain Eukaryota; kingdom Metazoa; phylum Chordata; class Actinopteri; order Carangiformes; family Carangidae; genus Seriola; species Seriola dumerili. Next base: position 1,734,168 of record NW_019174574.1, on the reverse strand, counting down.
ATCAGCAGGTACATTCATCACAGAGTGAACAGAAGCTAACAGTGAAACCAGAATTGAATTCCAGGCTGCATCTGGTAAATATCAAGGTTATTACTTACCAAAAACATGGTAACACTGCTGCTACTGTTACTGTTGTTACTGCTGTTACTGCATTATGCTCTAGCTAAATGATTCATTTTCTGTGCAGCTTTAAAATGCTGTTAAAGTAAAAGCGCTCACACTTCTTGTGCTGTCATGTTAGTCCGATGCCGCAGTGACACTATTTGTTACCTCTGTAACTGGGTTATTTCCTGACTGATGTCATCCAACTCCTTGATGCCAGTGAACTCCCCTGACCCCACTGAACTAGAGCTGTCCTGTAGAGAGAGAGATGAGCAGAGAGAGAGAAGGAGAGGAGGAGGAGGAAGACAAAACAGACAACAGGTTGGCAAAGTAAACCATATTTGTTGAAGAAGGTGGGTTGATGAAATGGCACCAACTGAGCCATGGCAGACCAGGCCACAGGAAGGACAGAGAGGTAAAGAGAGGACAGGAGAGAAACCAGTGGTCAATAAGAGGAGCACCACAGAGGTGGAAGCAGGTGGGGGCTGGGCCAATCACCAACAGGTGGGGGAGTGTCACCACCTCTGCCATGGAGAGGAAAGATTCAGGATTTTACAATTTTATGACTTATATTTTTTCACTTCGAGAACATTCAAAATGTTTTCATCATGGTGCTTCAATGAATTTCCGGAACTTTTCTACTAGCATTTCTTTGTGATGCTAGTTGCAGAGAGTAGAGAAAAATCAAAGACCACAGCCCTTAAAAGCTGGAGTAGTATTAATGGAACTATACAGTATGCTCTTGATTTGATTGATCAAACTTATTTACACCAGAGCCACAAACAGCTGCCACAACAGACTGTACCTGCTTTGTCAGCGATACTCATTCTTGAAGTAACTAAATATAATCTTGAATCTTCCCTTGATCAGCAGACAGTTGATGGGGTGAGACTGTCACTGCACTGCACTGGAATAGAGAGAAACTCTTTTCAAATGCTTTCCAGTAATCAGCCTGAACAACCAGCCACTGAAAGCATTTATAGCTCATACAGTGTAGGTCCATGTTACCTACCCACAGCTTGAACATTATAGCCTGAGAGAGGAGGAAGAGGGAGAGGCAGAAACATCAGCAGCACAAGAAAAACACCACAGTACAACAGTGCGCAGTAAATGTGACTGGGTGAGTGATCATGATGTCACTGCTTTACCTCTCATCTAATTAGCCACTTTCATGTCTACATGTGTCACATTATAAAGTTGTGACAGGAAAGAGTTTGTGAGCCTGCTTTTCAACACTGATTGGTCAGAACCAGGGGTGGGCATGAGTACTCGAGTACTCGTTGTTGACGTCATTTTTTGAGTAGCGTTTCACTACTCGTGCACCTGCGCACATGTTGTTTTGGCTACATTAGTCAACTCAGTTGTTCAAAATAGGTTCTGCTTGTGTTTCCAGCCGGACACGGACTTCCCATATTTCTTTTTTTTTTTTTTTTTTTAGTAAAAAAAATATATACATACACATACATACATATATATAATTTGGGAGTAATCGAGTACTCTTTCATAAGGTAATGAGAGTACTCGAATATTGAAAGTACTGAAAATCCCCATCCTTAGTCAGAACATGTCACCTAATCATCTAAGCCATAAGTACAGACAAAGTTAATATCACACAGCAATCATCAGCAGTTATCATCTTTTGAGCAATTAAACATTCACAGTGCTGGTGGAAAAAGTAGGTGAACCCTTTGATTTAACAACTGGTTGAACCTATAACCTGAAACCAGCTCTTCAGTAGCTGCTGATCAGAGCTGCTCAATGTTCAGGAGGAAGTTTGGACCATTCTTCTTCTAGAGCTGCTTCAGTCAGACATGTTCTCAGCATGTCTGGTGTGAGCAGCTCTGCCCTCAATCCAGAAGGAGGATTTCTGTAGTAGATTTACTTTGATGTTTAGGGTCACTGTCCTGCAGCTTCTCCTGAGCTTCAGCAAGTGGACAGACAGCCTGACAAAATGAATTTTCCCTTCAGTGATGTGGAGCTGTCCAGATCCAGAGGCAGCAGAGACCCAAATCCTGATGCTCCCTCCACCCTGCTCCACCTGTGGGAGGATGTTTTGATTTTGGTCTGCAGAGCCCTTTTTACACCACACATAGAGCTGCATATTCTCCACAAACAATTAAACCTACGTTTTCCCAGTAGTGTTGTGGAGAGGTGAGCTACTTGGACTGGACAACGGGCCCTCGGTCCGCGATGAGGACAGTGGTTCAGGTTGGAGGATCATTGCAGGTGAACAGAAAGGAAGGAAGAACTCCTGCAACATCCTCATGCCTCGTTCAAATCATGGAGTAACAGCTGACCAATCTGCGCTGGCCACAGATGGAGGACATAAAGTGTTGATAGAAGGAGCCATAGCTTGATGGTGTCCGTTGGCTCTTACGGAAGCAGGATTGCAGAGGCATCACCAGGATGTACCAGAGCCTCATCCATCAGAGACATGAAACTGTTACAGAGAGTGGAGAAGCCATGTCCCCCTCTGAGCTGTGGTGCATCACCTCTGAAAAGACAGCTGAGACATCAGGGTGGACAGCAATCGGGCCACTGGTGTAGCAAGACTGGAGGACTGGACAAAGGAAATCTGCTTTGCCTGGGCAGCAGCTATAGAAACGAAGCCGTGGATCAGCTGATCCTTTTTCAAAGTTCCAACTTCAGGATATCCTCCTCTTACTGTCATTATTGAAGTTTGCAGTCCACACACAGCCATTATAGCTGAATTCAGTTCAAGAACAACTCACAAAATAACATGACTATTAAAATAGAAAACTTAAAACCAGGTAAAAGTCCCATGATGAGACCTGCACAAGACAAGTCCTCAACACAACTTAAAATCTACAAACAAAACACAGCTAAAGTCATTCATCCAGCTAAAAGATGTAGGTAAAACGACCAAGGTCTAAAAATGTATTAGAGATATGACTGAGCCTCTGATATAGACACAAACGCGGGGGTTTATTAGTTAAATTAAATCATGTTTGTTCATAAATGTAACTTGGATGAAGCTCTGACCATATTTCAGGATTCACTTACTTTCTCTGGCTACTGTGGGCAGCTTAGGCACATTGGAAAATTAGTACAGCTCAAGAAACAGGATGTCTACAGACAAAACTTCACACCTTAAAGCACCAATATGCAAAGAGCAGGAGAAAGATGAGAGAAGAGAGAAGAGAAGAACAAGAATGGACTCACCCGTCTCATCTCAGACAGAGCAGCCATCTCTGATCCAACTGGGGTCATGTATCCTGACATACTCTGCAGCCACAGAGAAATCACTTAGTTTCTGACTATGATGATAACAACAGGAACAGTTATAACATCCCACACTTCTTAAGACATGTTGAAAAAATCATCAGTCCTGAACAAGTTCTGTTCTTTTCCTGTGTTATCTAATATTAGTATTATCCCACGTTAATAGGACTCTGGTTTAGCAGCTGACAGTCATACAGTCATACTGACGACATGAAAAAGGTTGAATTAACATTTCTATGGTGCTCTGAAGAAATGATGATATAAAGACCACCTCTGCTACAAACACAAAAAAATGAATTACTCTCTGGGAAGAAGAGCAGAGGTGCTGTTGTATGATATTTCCCTCCACCGAGGACATGATGTTTTCACCTGTGTCTGTTTGTCAGCAGGAAAACGTACTGAACACATTTGCACCAGACTTGGCGGAGGGATAGACCAGGGAAGACACGTTACATTTCAGGACAGATCCAGATCGTTTACTATGAATCTGAATGTTTTTCTCTGAAGTCTGATGTGTTGTTTGACACTGGCTCTAGTTAATGAGTGTGCCTATTGTTTAAGCCATAAAGTCATAACGTAAGCACAGGGGATAGTAATATTAACAAATATTACATGTCTCAAAACACATAATACTAATGTTGAATGGATGGATGCATTTATATAGTGTTTTTATGCAATGCTCTTTACAATTTTCCCTTTATTCACCCATTCACACACACACACTCATCCTGCCACTCACACCACTCATGCAACGTGCTAGCCTGTCCTGAACCATCAACCCTATGATTAGTGGAAGAGCCACAACCACCCCATGAGATACACAAACATACAGGAAGCTCCCTAAGCTGTAGTGAACATGCAGTGTTTGTGTGTGTGGGACCTACTGGGACAGGAGTGCCTCTCTCAGAAGGGGGGATCATGTCAGCCGTGAGGGCCTGCGGAGGGTCGATGCCCTTGCTGACTTTCTGCTGAATGAGATGCATGGCGAGGGCAAACTGCTCCCTGGTCAGCTTGCCTATCTGCCTCGTGTCTGCCAGAGCCCTGCAGGAAACAGCAGGCAGTTAACAGATAGTCAACAGACAGACAGTCAACAGGCTCAGTTGTACTGAGCAGACTGACCACAGTGTGAATAAGAAGAATAAACTGCTGGAGTTCATAAACTCTCTTCAAGATATCCGTTTACCTTTCCACAACATTTGAAAAAGTGAACTTCTCCATGTTGCATGTTGCAAAACTGAAGTCAAAGAATCAACTGTGGCTCATTTATTTGAATAAATATCCACAATGAAACCTTCAAGGTCACCTTTCACCTTTATTGCCACTGGTTTGCAAACACATTACTATTAAGCGCTTAAGCACTAAGATGAGGTGATAGCTGAGATGAGGGTAAGTGAGATTTGTTCTAATATGTGACAGGGTGTTAAATTTGACCTCTGACCTGTTGAACATCAAATACTAAGCATGAATGATCCATTTTATAAAAAATAAAAACATTTTATGAACACTGGTAGATCTAACGGTACCGCTGTCTTAATAAGGCACCCTTTATAAATAATGGCTTTATCAGTGGTTAATAATAGATTTGCTTGAGTTTCATGGATCAGTGTTAAGGCATCAATAGGAACAACTTCTGGGTTGTCAGGTTGTGAAAATCCACTCGAATGATTAGCTCATATGAACACTTATTTCCAGAGAGGGAAAAAAAACAGCATTCCCACCTAACACAAAATTTCTTCTCATGACAGGTGTATAACTGATCTTTAAAGCATCAGTAAATGATTTATTACCAGTTATTAAAGACATTACTTACAACCTAAAAATCCTTTATAGAGGCTGTCTTATTAGAGCGTGATACCAGACTAATAATAAGCCAAGAAATAAATTATAGCAGGTATTAACGAGCTGATCTCTACCATATATGGGCAAGGACATTCTGAGAAAGTCCAGACTGCATGAAGATCTCCTTTACTTCCTGTCCACTGACAAAACCATCCAGGTCAGCATCTGTCTTCAGGAAGATGTCGTCATAGCGACCACGGTCTGACACTGGGACCACCCAGTTCACCACATGCTGAGACAGAGAGAAACTTATGTTACACACTGTATAAGCTGTCAGGATAAAAGCAACTGATGTTAGTGTTCTATGGAGGGAGGTTGGACTTTCTGCACTACAGGCTTTTCTGTGCGCAACCACCTGTGAGACGTTCAGGGAACATCTGTAAATTGTAGCCTGTATTGACAATCTGCAGATGAGGTGCACCTGTAAATTGTTTATTATTATTTATGTTTTATTTATGTCTTTGAGTATTTCAATATTTTTTCATATTCCATGTGTGAATATTCTTTAGAATTAAAAGGTCAATGCTATTTAAAAGGCTGTCCTTACATTATTACAGTATTATATTATTATATCAGTGGTATTTCAGTGGTCTTGACAATAACATGGTTTAACACACTTATTTTTGGGAAAATATATCATCCAACTACAGTGGATATCATGACAGGCCTAAATATGTAAATCACTGAATCATATCAAAGGCTCCATTTAGTTGTTTATCCACAATGTCAGTGTGTGTATTCGAGTGTAGTGTATCTGTTGTAAATAACTCAGTATATGTTTCCTACCCAGACCCGGTGCAGCAGATCTTAGAGATCAGTATCTGATCCAATCCGGGTCTATTCTAATGGATCAGTATCAGTTTAAATAAAGCCATTCAAAGTCCTTCCATTGATCCTTTCTCTACTGTACTACACTGTGTTCTGCTCCCCTCAACCTTCTGCTGTTGCAGTGTGGCACTCCTCTACCACAGCCAGGTTCTACAGTACAAGTATTTGAAAATGTGAGAGTGTGAATGTGAAAAGTATTTGGGTGCATCAGTGATGGATTCTGTTCTGACACCTGGATTGGTAAAATACACTGATTCACTGAGCTCCTCTTGGCTAGTTGTAGGTTCATGCGTCTGTACTCAAAAAAACATCCACTCTTTTACAACACTGTACACTGTACTTCTTCTTTTACACGCTGTTATAAGTACTGGTGTCTTACCGATTTTATGCTTTCCTGATTCATTTTTCACGTACCCAGTAATTAAGGATAATATAGGGATTGGAATATTCCTTCCTTCCCTTTATAAAACTAAAACTAAAACAAACCTGTTACTTGCCTTTAGTTCTGGACACAAAATCTATATGGATTATCTGCTCTTACTGATACTGACTGAATATTCAGTACATATTTCACTCACACTATGTATATTTAGCCCACAGTCAGCCTTGATCAGAGCTGAGTAGTTGTTGCTTAGTAAAATTCCACTTCTGGCTGTTGTTAATTTATTTCGATTAGATTTTTTCATTAAAATGTTTAACAATGGTTTGTGTATATCAGTGTAGCGTTACCTGTCCAGACTTGAGTGTGTGTTTGGGCGACAGGCTGCCAGTGCTGTTGAGTGAGTTCATGCTGCCATGGGAGGGTGTGGAGCGCAGCGAGTCTTTTGGTGGTGGGGGGCTTGCAGGCAGTCCAGGCACAGAGCCAGCCACTGAGCCCAGACTCTTCTTCCTCTTAGACGGCGGGATGAGGGCAGAGGGGAGCAGTGCAGGAACAGGCTCCTTCTCCAGGGCCCTGTACACCAGGTGCATGGCCTGGGGAAGCACGTCCTGCTATCAATACTGTCGTGTCCCCAGAGGGTGTCTTATAGAAGAGACTGAAGCTGCAACTTGTAGATTCAAATGAATTCACAATCCACAATCCACACTTAGGCACATCCACTATACCATAATACACATTCACTGGCTGCATATACTGTATATCTTTTATAAAAGTCATTATGTCACAAACCTTTTATCAGTCAAATAAAGAATCAAAAACTGATCAGGCTATACAAAACCAAAGCTGAACCACAACACAATTACAACAGAATGCACGTATTTCAAGTCATTTCAATGTTTCACTGTTTTTGCATCAATATGACTAATTATGGATTATTGAATGTTCACTGATTAAGGTGAACCAAATACTTGTTTTCAAATATCTGACATATGTGACAGCAGCTTTAAATGTGACTTGCCTGAACAGAATCAATAACTGAATCCATCAGTTGTTGTTGCACAGGCGCCCTCCTGTGGCAGAACTGTGCAGATGTGCTGTCGAGCACATGGAGCTGTGCAGTCAGTAGTAAACAGCAAATAGATGTTTTAAGAGGCACGTTGTCAGAACAGAGAACTTTCCAGCATCCATGTGGTGTGAGTTGTGTGTGTGTCTCTGGTATTTCTGACTGAACAGATATTTATGTCTTTCACTGCCTTTTGGTTGACAGATGTTAAGCTAATCTACTTACCATGTGGCTAGTATACACTAATGCTAGTGTCACAGCACGTATCAGGTGTAAGTGTTAGATTAGAACAATGCTGGTTGTTCTGTGTGGTGGAACATTGTTTGCACTGAAACTTAAAGGAGCAGTCAGTAAGTGATAGATTCCTCCCACATGATGGAAATTTAATTTGTACTCCAAGTAAGAAGTCATTTCATTTGAGTGTATTTGGTTATTTGAAGCCTTGTAATATTTGGCTTCCTTGTATTTGTTCTTGTCATAGACCATACATCGCTCTCTCACATGAAGCTTTTCAGAAGAGTTACGCGAGTCTGAGCACCATGTGTTCTGACCGACACCCTGAGGCGAACATCACTGTCATCCACCTACACAGTCCTAAGTAATCACTGATCCAATAATTCTATTAATCATTATGCAGCACAAAGACATACAAGGCTGTTTGTGACTGATATATCAACTTCATATAGGAAAATACACTAAGCAGACACACCTCCCTGTTAATGCACATATCTAATAAGCCAATCATGTGGCAGCATGTGGCTTGATCAAGAGGTTCAGATGTTCAGGTGTTTCCTCTACATTCATTTAGCAGTGGCGGCCCGCGCGGCCTTGAAAGTGACGTCACATCAGGCACCAGGTCAGAGACAGAGAAGTGTAGTCGTGAGGAATAAGGCAGCGAATTACCGGAGAAAAGGTAGACTTATTAGCCAACTCAGTGACGCTGAAAATCAAGTGCTCTGAGCCTGGGTGCAAACTTTGCCACTGACTCTACAGCCCCATCTAGCTGATCTTTATATGTTTATTTATTATTTTTATTTATTTAATGTTATTGTTTTATTTATTTTTTACTTTTTACATTTTCAACTGGTTAGAGTTGAAGTAACATTTATTTTTCACAAACCAAAGGTATTTATTTTTCTTGACATTGTATATGGCTGAGATATATATTGTAAAAGTTCAATGGTAGCGATAAAAGCATTTTCAACTGGCCAGCCAATAAATAGGTTTTGAAAGTAAAATCTGCTGTCAACTGCTCATTTGGTCATTTGTGTATGTGCCCCCCCCCCCCGGAGAGCATGCCCCCCACTGCTGAAAAAAATCCTAGAGGAAACACTGGATGTGGTATAAACACAATGATAAAGAAACGTGATCTAAGTGACTTTGAGCAGGGAATGATTGTTGGTGCCAAAGAAACAGAGGGACATTCTACACAGAAGAGCATGTCTGAATGACCAACACATGGAACATTAAAGTTGGTTGGTGAAATCGGCAGAGACCACAGCAGGTTCTACTCCTGACCACTGAGCTCCTCACTACTGAGAACTGGACAGTAGAAGATTAGAAAAATGTCACCTTGTCTGACGGATCCTGATATCTGCTGCGACTTTCAGTGGTAGAGACAAAATATGGTGTAAACAGCATAAATCCATGGATGTATCCGGTCTGTGGCAACGCCTGAGGCTCATGGTGGTGGTGAATATTTTCTTGGCACACATTTGGTCCCTGAGCTCTGTTTAAATGCCACAGCCTCCCTGCATGCTGTTACTGACCATGTTCATCCCTTTAAGGCCACAATTTACCATCTGGTAATGGCTACCTCCAGCCTGATAACACACCATGTCACAAAGCTCACATCGTCTCAAGCCGCTTCCACCAACATGACAGTGAGTTCAGTAAACCTTAATGATCTCAATCCAATAGAACATGTTTGGGATGTGGTGGAACGACGTCAATATGGACCAGAATCTGTTTCCAGCACCTCATTGAATCCATGAGATGGAAGAATTCAGGCTGTACTGAGGGACTAGAGGGTCCTAGCAGGTATCAGAAGGCTGTACCTAATAAAGTGGCCACTGCATATCTATCTAGTTATCCACAGTTAGTCCAGGCTACAGAGAATAAAAATCACATACAGTAACAATGAAGAAAAAGATAACACTCACCACTGCAAACTCATCTTTGTCCAGATGGCCATCTTTATCTATGTCACTCAGGTCCCAAACCTAACAGCAGAAGATAAGCAGGAGGATCAATGAGGCTGTTCAGCGTAGTTCCAGGAGAAACTAAAATATCACACATATCTACTTAGCTTTGAGCTTTATTCATCTTTGCTTTCTCAGATTAGTTTATAAATGTATCAACAGTTCAGCTCCAGAGTCTCTCTCCAGATATATTCAAAGACAAGACAGTAACAGAGTAACTTGTTTCTCTGCATGGTGAATGACAGCTGTAAACTATCACAACAAAGATCTAAATTTGGACAATCAGCTTTTTCCATAAAGAGCTGTGAACACATCACCAACTGGAATCAAATTAACTCCAGATGCTCCAGTGCTAAAATCAAAGCAGAGCTGTACCCATTTCTAGATAACTGACATCTATTGTTAATTGTCTTTGTTTGACTGTTTGTAGTTTGTTGTTGTCTCTTTTTAGACTGAACATCTGTATATCTTTAGCTAATCGTAGGATATTATCAATTTTGTTTTGTGTTGTTTTTGCTTTTGACTGTTTTAATGACATTACACAAGTAAAAGCCCAACTAGGGACAGGAGTGGAGAATTAGCAACAGCTATGAACTCTTTGTACAACACATTAGTTCCATGCTTTGTTTTGAAACTATGTTAAACTGCATCGTCTAAATCAAATCAACAAATAAACTTAAAAAAAACTAAACTACACACTATAAATCCACTTGGGAAAAAAGTCAGTCATGTTACTTCATATATTAATCATGGAAACAAAAAGTGTGATGTAAGACCTAAGAGACAGTTGAAGTCAGTACCTTCCCAAGGATGTCCAGAGGTAGCTTGGAGTTGATTAGGACTGGTTTGACCTTCTCCCCTGACAGCAGCCCGTTGACTGGAGCCAGACTTTCAAAAATCCCATCAAACTTACTCTTTTCCTCAGGCTACACACACACACACACACACACACACACACACACACACACACACACACACACAGTATGTTACACTGAATGAGCCTGACTGTCTTTTAACTTAACAGAGGAGCTCATGCTGATTCACAACTGGAACATTTCAGTGTAAAACTTCTGCTGGACTAATACCAAAATATACTAAAATGTTGTATCAGTAAGACTCTCATCTCTCATTACCAAAATGCGTGTGTGTGTGTGTGTGTGTGTGTGTGTGTGTGTGTGTGTGTGTGTGTGTGAACACACCCTGACAGCCCAGTGTAGTTCAGAGGAGGCAGAAGCTGTGCTGCTCAGAGATGGACTACTGGTGTCCTTCTGAAATCAGACAAACAAAGATGGCCGTCATAGCACTGTCAGGATTAAACACATTTTCTTCTCTCATACTGATCATACTCAGAGTTGACACATGGCTGAATAAAAAAATAACAGAAACTGTTTTTGTGCATAACAAGTATAATGATTGTAATGTTAAAAAACATGGATTGATTTGATTGGTTTGAGCTTTAATGATGAAGTGACACTCACAAACTTGGGAGGAGGGACTGTGAGGTTGAGGCTGGAGGAACTGACTTCCTGTCCGCTCTGAGCACAGGCCACCAGCCGCAGAGCCACATAAAACCCCTTAAAGAGACAACACAGTGGTACCCATCACCTATGTCATTCTCTACCTAACATATGGAACAATATTCTTATTTAAGAAAAATAAAAATATTCTCTATCTTTGCCTGCACAAGTTAATGTTTGCCGTTTGAGCTGGACATGCTAGCATTAGCTAATTCAGAGGCTTTATTACTAATACAAAGTATTTTATCTGAGTCCAAAGTAATGTAATTACATCCTCTTTTTGTTGACTTGTCTATGTGAAGTCGGCATAGCACATCATCACAGACAGAGCAGCTGATGAGGACTCACCTGTTTGTCCAGGTAACCTTTGCCATCAGGATCAGCCAAATCCCAGATCTGAAAAACAAGAAAACAGGACACACAAACAACTTTACAGACTCCGTCAGATGAACAATACATTTTCCAAGCTTGAATTGTTCCTGTGTAAATAGTTCAATTATGTAACAAAAATCCTTTTTTGAGGATTTTTATATCAAAATGCTTTTTTTTCTTTTCCTGTAAAACCTACAAATGCTTCTGATGACTCATCTTGAACTTGGGGGGTGTTTCTTACATTTTTCTAATCTCATGTAATTTGGGCTGACAAGCTAACCTTTTCCAAAATATTAAAATGCACTGAACTGTAAGCTAGTTGATAACTACCAGAACAAAATCATAGTAAACCTATAAAAACAAACAAACTGGTTGAAGTCTAATTTGTTCATTTAACCCATGTTCTCCTCCAGCAGGGAGGAATGTCTGAACAGTCCTCTGCAGCTCCATCTATGTATCCCATATCTTTATCTTTTTATTTGATCTATTTATTTATTGCATATTTTTCTCTCTGCTCCAAATCTCTTCAACAACATGAACGCTGGGGTATGAAAATAAATAATAATCTAGTTTGAAAAGGCTTCTATTACAGACAGGGAGTGGAAGTGATGAATCATACAAATGTGATTATCAGTGCAGACTCTCTGCTCACAGACATTCATGGCACTGCATGTGCTTGTTCATGTGAAAAGTGACAGCAGTCTTTGTGTGAAGAATCAGAAAGAGTTGTCATCATGATATGAACATGTGCAATAAACCATCGCAAAAGACTGAAACTATTACTATAATTAGAAAAATCGTAGTATTTACAGGCACCAGGCATTCACACAGGGTTTTCACAAAAACAACTACCGTCATATTGCTGAAAGTGCCATCAAAACCTTTGCAAGTAAAAAGCAAATCAGTGTCCTTCAACCCCACACCTGTTCAACAAGATTTAAACACTTAGAAAAAACACATTTTAACTTCTCCCATCCAGGTTGTTTTACATAACCACAGTGCGCAAACATTAAGCTGAGGAGACAACAGACCTTTGTGTTCTTCATTCAGCTTCAGCCAGTGTTTTCATGTTATTTATATGAATATTATCTAGTTAACTGACAGTTTAGCATGACATATCTTCATGGCAATACTGAACAGTGCTAAAAGACATCACATTTCCTCATATGGTGCAGGTCAAGTGGACAGACAGGTTCAAATGTTACTGCTGTCTCTCCTCCTCACACCTCACACCAATCAGTGTGTAAAGTGGGACTGACAGTCCAAATAAGACAGCTTAACTAGTGATGTCACCAGGTCGCTTCTTTAACAAAAAACAAAAACAGGAAAAGTGAAACAAATTAATGCTAGAAATGAATGACCCCAGTAACAATTATAAATCCAGTGGAGGAGCTTGTGCTGTCATTACTGTCATCAATCACTTCCTGTGGAGGGACGTACATGTGTGTGTGTGTGTCTGGAGTAATCATGTCAGTGTCTTTGCATTCATGTCCCTGTGATGTTTTAACTGATTTCAACTAATTACATTTGTTCAAGAGAAAAATCAATTTACAAGGAACACAACAGGAAGAAAGAATACACATCAGCATCATATCTTTTCTCTGAAAGGTCCTGTTCAGCTTTTGACTGCTACTGCTGCTGTACGCTTTGGATGAGCGCAGAGACAGGAAAGATCAGTGATGCTCAAAAAAACCTTTTTATACCAAAATTAGAGCATTTTTAAAACACAGGTAAAAAGGTGATTAACTCCTTTCACACTGCCAGATGAGTCTGTTCAGACTGACAGGACACAGACTCACAACTGCAGTCAGTACACGCAGTTATGGATAACACAAACACGCACACACACACGCGCACACACACACAAGGGAGGAACATCTTCTCAGATCCAGACAGTGAGCTGTTAGCTGCCATGCAGACTGGTAAAATGTTGCGTCTCGTGCCTGGGTTGGTGCTCCTGTCAGTGTCTGAGCCTCTGTGTCGGCGATTATGTGTTTTTAAAACTTATCTCTGGGCTGCTCTCAGAGGAAGGTGTAGCCGCAGTGTTTATGGTTTAACAGCACCGTGCTGGACAGGTGACAGGTGTGTTTACAGTGTTTGTTCTCTGAAAGACGTCACAGCACAGAGAAGGGGTGAAAGTTAGCGTGTTCACCCAGGTGTTATGTTTACATCAATGCTGTTTAGAGCTGGAGCTGATAAACACCTGAGACTACTGCAGAGTAATTTGAGTCAATGCAGGTAGAAGACAAAAGCCTGATATTGGCGAGCGTTAGCATGTTCATGTAAAGTTTGCTCTGAAGACACAAAGTAAAACACACACTGTACATGAAAGATGCATAAAAACTGCACATCATGTAAGACAGCATGTATTTTAAGGTATTTTGCCTCTCACGGGATGCAGATGCCCTGCAATTGTTTATGTGACAGGGATAATAATTACAAATCTAGCGCATAATTATGGAGCAATTTTAACATTGTGGTAGAGTCTGAAATGTATCAGCTGCTGTCTCCACGTACATTCTGATCTGGAGACTGATCTGTTTACCATGTTTACAAGTAACCAGGTTTCTGATTGGCTCTTTACACTGAAACATGTGCGGGACAAGAGTCTGGCAAAGTTGAGTGGTGGATGAAGCAATGTGTTCTCATATTCAAAGTAACTCCATAACAGAGACTGACAAAAACTGACATCAAGTCTCCTCTAAAGTCTAAATAAGTTTCTTTCCACTTTTCACTGATGAAAATGAAACTATTTGCTAAATTCAGACACTTTGATGCTGTGATGAACCCCCCCCCCCATACACACACACATACACACACACAACCCCTCAAATGAGCAGCCTCTTCTGTCATTAATATAGTTCACTAATATACTGTAGCTCCAAATAGCCACTAGAAGTAACCAAATATGAAGACCAGCAACTTCTATCATCACTACTGTTAAAATAAAAAAGCCATGCTTACAGATATGGGGAGGAGAGACACCTGATTTCTGAAATTCTGCATCTATATGCAGTTTTACAGCAACCAGCTCACTGCAATGCATGAAATTGTGATGTGTGATTACCACTGTAACCTGATTAATGAAGTGCACTGAAATCCTCTGACCACAGAGATGTTTTAAAAGAAGAGAAGAAGAGATGCAATGACAGCTCTGCCTCTGTCGTCTCCTTCAAAACAACCAGTGAACCTATGTTTGATTTGTATAATGTCACACTCACCACAATTTAACACAGCCATGTTTATTTAAACTGAAAACTCATCAAAAAACTCACACAGTGATCCTTCAGTCAACAATGTGACTGTGATGGCATCAACAACAATCTGCTGGTCTCCTCCCTAGCAGCAGCAGCTGGTGCTCATCACTGTCACAAACTAAGACCTGTGATTGGACAGCTTGACACACAATGTACGTCTCTGCAGAGCCAGTAAAACAACAGTGAAACTGCAGAGCTAAACCATTACAGTCCTTGATTTACAGGCATGTAACACAAGACTGAAAATAAAAGCCAAAGATGGAGGATGACGATGATAGTTAAGATTGAAACAGTCCACTACTACCACTACTGTCTTAGTTTTCACAGTTTAAAAAAAAGATTAATCTGTCAAATCTTTGTTTACATGCTGTTTACATATTTAGACTTTAACACACACTACGACACCTCTTACAGCAGGCCTGCCTCAGGCTGGCTTAACAACTTCAGCCCCATGTGAAAAAAGCAGATGAGGCCAGTCGGAAGGCAACGCAGTGGGCTCCAGCAAAAAAAACGCTGCTTTGTCCGGCAATAAAGTTGAGATTTAAAAGTTTTAAAAACACAATGACAGATCAAAGCGTCTCACATGGAGGCTCTGACACTGACAGGAGCAACAACCTGAGGATGAGACATGACAGATCTGTTTTACCAGTTTGCACTACAGGTAACAGCTCACTCTGTGTGTGTGCTCTGTAAGTGCATGTGATGACATCACTCCTTGCAGTTGTGTGTGTCCTCAGCCCAAACAGACAGACAAACTGACCGGCAGTGGAAGAGGGGTCAATCAGCTTTTATTAGCAGGTTTACTCATGTTTAAAAAAAACACTTTTATCCTCTAATTTTGGTGTAGAAAGGGTATAATAAAGGATTTCTGATTCTGAAATCAAAAATCAAATAATTGTGCATGCTTAAATATGTTCCAAATGAAACAATTTACAAATTAACATTACATACTTCATATTGTGATTGGCCAGTGAGCCCAGCACACACACACACACACACACACACACACACACACACACACACACACACACACACACACACACACACACACACACACACACACGTTTTCATGCTCACCCTGAATGACAGGCACACAGAGAGGGCTGGTAAAAACTTTATGGACTTTTTTTTCATGGCCCACCATCGCAGCTAGATTTCTCCCACCTTTAACTTCACAAATTACAACATCACAAAATATAACACGGCAACTGTGCTCAAGTTTGAAGCTGCAATAATTGATTTTTTTGCCAGATATGGCAGCAAAACAAGCTGTAAATACAATATGATCTGCTCTTCACCAACTCATTACATAGCTCTTCATCATAGCTTCATCATAGTCATTTCATCTGTTGTTTATAAAAAGTACTAATGCAGAATTATCTTGTTCGTGATTACAAATTGTCCAATGAGCCAAATATCAATGTCCTACGCATATAAGGTCTGCAAAGATGTCAGGACATAATTCTGTAAAGTAGTGTACACATACACACCAGAAGCACTGGAATGTTCACCTTTCACAGACACAGACCAACATAACCACAGACCAGAGGCTGACCTTCAGTCCTTGACAATCAACAACTTCAGTAAGAACAATAAAGATCTACAAGCTGCAGAATTAATTTATGAAACAAACATACCTGTGCAGCTCTGTGTGATGTAACATTGACACCACAGAGAACAAACCTACCTTCCCCAATGTAATGTCAGGGAGCCCAGACTTCTTTAAGAACAAGGCAGCTTCTGTTGGTCCGACCCTCCCTGTGTTCCCAGGATCCACCTCAAAACAAACACACACATGTAGCAGTGTGAGTGCAGCATGACATGCTTCTATTTTCATTTTCTCTCTCAAAATCATGTGATCTGTCTTTCATGTTTACATACCCACAGTCTAGAACTCATATCTGCATATTACAAAAGAATTGGTGGCAAACTGCAACAACCACTTTTTTATTTCTATATTGCACATGTACGTAACAGCCTACATAGCATTGGGCATTGTTATTGTATAAAGTATTTCTAATGTATCTTATTTATTCTAGATTCTGTTTATATTCTTATTTTATTTCTTACTACATTTCCTGTTGTGCTGCTACTCTTTAGTACTGCTGTGTCAAATTTGAATTTCCCCTGTGGGGGATCAATGAAGGTACATCTTATCTTATCTCATCTCTTTTATCAGTTATAAAGAGTTATTACAAGTTATATGCATTGATTTATACACTTACCTGTCTGTAAAAGTTCTCATATACAGGGTTCCCACTCGACAACTGTGGCAGAAAGATAATGTTATTAACTTCACTGCTGATCAGTGTATTCACGTGTGGCTCATTTAAATATTCGTTTAACGCTCATTTCGGTTTTGCTGACAGAGCGACTGAACTCTGATGTTCATCAATGAACTGGATGTCTGAGTCCAGCTGCATCACCATATTAAATGACTGCTGCGCTAACGTAGACAATCGCCATCAGCCTTCACATTCACTTTTCCACTAGTGAACTGTACCAGTAAGACTAGAACTCACATTAGCATCATGAATCAGAGTTCAGTGTACAGTGTGTGTACTGTACGGCCTGCCCACCAGTCCTCCAGCCCTCCAGCCTCAGCAGCGTTCAGCCCCATCCTCTCTCACTACTTGGCATCAAGGCTAGGCTAGCTAACGTTTGCTAGCTTAGGGGCTGAGCGTTATCAGTTTCTGATGCTTTGTCACGTATACATACACATACTGGCCTCTGCACGTACAGAGTCCACGGCGCTTATTATTTTTAAATTTACAATTAGTAAGTTATCTGTATGTTATGTCGTAGATAAGTAGCTACATGGCTAGCTAGAACCAGCTGGAGGCTAACAAGCCCGCTACCTAACGGTAATGTTACTGCAATGGGCCTTCCCCCGACCAGCTGACTGCCTTATTCTTGCTGCATTTGAGAGCGAGTTCGTGTTTCGTTCAGAGTAAAATTAAAATGAGTTGTCACGAATGAGACATACTGTGTCATGCTATTAATTATCTTAATATTATTGTTAGTGAAGAGTCATAAATTGCTGCATCTTTACCTGGGTCAGAGATGTGAGAGCTGCCATCTTCCCTGTTGCTGCGGGAACGCACCCACCCTCCCTCTCGAGGGCAACACTCCCCCTGGCGGGCAAACTAGGGCTCACAGTCCGGAAACAGAAACCCCTTTAAACATCTCCTAACTTCATTTTTCTTAAAAAGTCTGCTTGATCATTTCTTCAAACATGTGGCTCTTATTTAGGGTAACTACGGAAGCGTAATGCACTCACTTCAGAGTGCTGTTTTTCTGAATTATTCTGAAAAAATAGTTTCTGATAGACTATCTCATATCTGAATTATTCAGAAAAACAAGATTTTTTTAGAGAAAAGTTTTCTTTAAAAAAGAAAAATCCTGCTGTTTCTGAATCAATGATACGATTATCTTGTCAGTCAGAAAAACAGATTTCTGATATATGAATTAACCAGTTAATAATCCCAGAAATCTGAGATCATTATCTTGTTAATACAGAAAAACTGGATTTTTTTTTAGAAGTTTTCTTAAAAAAATAACAAATACAAAAGAAAATCCTGTTTTTCTGAATTTAGGACATGATTATCTTAGAATTCTGAGATTATTATCTTGTCAGATTTCTGATATCTGAATTAAGATAATTAAGATAAGATTAAGATAAGATAATTATCTCAACTCAGAAAAACTGATTTCTGATATGAAAAACAGAGGACTTTTTAGAGAATGTTTAAAAAAATAAAAATAAAAAAAAAATCCTGTTTTTTTTTTAATTAACAAAATAATTCAGATAAGGATAATGATCTCGTTAATTCAGAAAAACAGAGCAGAATTAATTTTTCTAAAGTGAACGCATTACGCTTCGGTAGGGTAAACTCTTCAGTGCAGCGTAATCATTTTACAGTTTAAACTGGTTCACTTTTCAGTCATGTTGTTGTCCAAAAACATCTGGATTGACAAATCCAGATATATGGCTCTGGTTTGTTGGAGCTGCATTCGTTTAAAAAAAATGTTTTGAGGCATAATACTTGACTGAATTGATGTTGTCTACACTCTGACTGCCTGTCTACAACAGCTAAAACAACCTGACAGTGAAAACGTGATTGATGATAAAAACCTCATCTGACCTCACCCACTTTGTAAAAGCCATTTATTTTACACAATGGTGAAACAAAAGTTTTTCACAACTATTCAGCAAAACCTCAACTGGTGTTTTTAAGGTTGTAAGTCATTTTTTGTAAACCCAAAAAGAAAACAAAACAACGACAAACTGCGATCAGAGCAACACCATACTGGTGCTTTCATCAGTCCTGACCCACTGCCATGCTATAAATATCTGTAACAATCTCATGCAACCAACAATCCCTCACAGCTACAGCAGCATTAGTCACAGTAAAGTGCCTTTTTTCCCCAAAGTTTATACTGTATACCCTGTGTACAATATGATACAAAACTTCCAGTCATTTCCAGTTCAAACAAAGAAAAATAAAAGGAGAAACAGCAAAGCACATGCTGAATGCTAAAAAAAAAAACACATTTTTTGTTTTGGCTTCTAGCACTTATTCCAATTCCTTTGAGTCCATTTCTGAAACTGTAACTACTAAATTATTAATAATTAAAAGTCTAATGATGATTAACAATCCTGCAACACTCATCTGTGAGATATCTGAAACACTATATTGTAAACTACAACATCAGTAAAACAAAATGTGTTCAAGTCTTTAACTACCAATAAGGCATGAAGGAGCAATGGCTCAAATTGTTACAGTTTTAAGATGCATAGAAGATGTGACATGACACAAACTGAAAAGAACCCGATTGCCTGAATGTAGGAGGTGGACTATTTGTGATCATGTTGAGAAACAACTAAATTTTTCTTTAAAACAAAAAAAAAGAAAGAAAAAAAAAGTCAAAAATTTATCTCACAAAGTCTGTGGCACTTCACAATCAACCTTAAAAAAACCTTCAATCTCCAGATTAACAAAACAAACCCTCCACACTGAACGACAAATTCAAGCTGAGTGCTACATCTGGATGTGCCCACTAAATACATACACGTAACCTTGGTAACAAGTAATCATAATGTACTGCAACTGCCCAACTGATTTATGGTATATGCAAACTGTTTTAATACTTGTGGCGGTAGAGTCAACCACTCACTTACACCAGACACGCTGAATGTCTTTACCTATGGAATCCTATTTGTGCCAAAAAAAGGTCTTAAAAGTCAAAACTTCAACTTTCTGAGTCAAAACGATGAGATAGTTAAACACTGTTAAAAGTCGAATGTTTTATTTTGACGTACTCATGGTAAGTCAAAATGAACAAAGTAAAATATTTACATTTTAGGGCCAAATTAATAATGACTGTGATCCAAGACTAAATTTTGTGACAGTAAATTTTGACTTACAAAGCCAAAATTATGAGACAATCACTTACTATTTCATATTTTGACTTAAATAGTTGTAATTTTGAGTCATTATCTTAACAATTATTTCTAACATTTCACCTCATTTTTCTTTTTCTGGCATGAATGGGGAGCAACATCTCAAATACTTAGTCTGCAGCCTTTTCATTTCCATGGACAGACCCAGAGGCACATCTGAAGATTACATCAGTGCTATTTGGACTCTGAGATATAGTAGAGAATTTGGATTTTTTTTCAAAAGACAAAAAAAGCAGAAGAAATGAAATGATCAGACCTGAACTTTAATATAAAGCAATGTTAGCTCTCAAATAGTGAAGTCGACAGTTTGCATCACACTTTCAGGTAAATCCAACATGGAGGGTTTGTCAACACACATGTTGAAAATTTGTTTTTCTCATGTTTGTATTCACAAGAAATACACTCTTGTAGTGTGTATTCTGTATATGTACAGTAGTCTAAGTTCAACACGTGTCCTGCAGGCAGCCTGTGAGCCGCCTGCAGTGGAAACTCTGAATAAAAGCCTGTTGGCCTGTGAAGGTGATGCAGACTGTTGCATATTGACTTCTATCAGTGGGATCACTCAGCACAAGCGGCAGCAGTAATAATGTAGCAGCAGTGAGGCACAGCTCAGTGTGAGCTCCTACAATGATCATCACAGCTGAATGGAGAGGAGGCAGCACAGCTAACTTTGAACATCATCATCATCATCATCATCATCATCATCATCATCATCATCATCAATATAGTCATCATCATCACCATCATCATCAGACCACAGTCACATGGTGTGAAAAGAAATGTTGTCTTCCTCTCCTGTCCCTGTTAATCCCTGGTGGACCTGGTGTCTTGGTGATGTGTCAGCTGATGTCCGGTTACTCATCGTCCCATGTTTGCTGTAGCAGGAAGTTGGCAGCCAGGTTCTCGTTCTTCTCACAGGCAAAGTAAGCCTGGATGACTAAGCCTTCAGGGAAGCCCAGCGCTTTTAACTGGAACACAACACACACGTTCTTGTCACTTACACACACACAAAAACACAAGTACAGCTGTGTCTTGGACAGTTACTGGGCACACACACTTGCATACATGTAAACACATTATCTATCATAGGTTTGTGTACTTAAGCTCACTATTAACAAATCCATTTTTATGCTACTTTTATGAGAGCGCTAAGTTGTGCAGTTATCTAAAAAACAATTCACTTTAAGTCACATTTTTGGGGCTTTTGGGAGCTGCTGTGGACAGGGTCATCCACAAAAATGTATTTTAGCTACTAACAAAATGCCCACAGAAGAAAAACAATATCAGTTTAAGTGTGTGTTTTATTTGGAATATTTTCACTTCATCTGCCATAAATCAGCCCTTTATTTGGAACTACAGTTTGTGAACCCTTGAACTACCATATTCCTAATGTAGTTCCAAAGTAAAGGGCTGATTTACGGCAGATGAAGTGAAAATATTCCAAATAAAACACAACTGATATTATCTTTTTTCTGTGGGTATTTTTTTAAGGATTTTTTGTGGATCAACCCGTCCACAGCAGCTCATCACTCAGCCTCTGTCCCACTGCTCCTGCTACTTCTAAAAACTGGGAGCTGAACTGAATCTACTACCTTCAAATCATTAAATGGCCTTGCTCCAAATTATATCAAGGACTGATTAACCCCATATGTGCTCTGCTGGTTATTCCTGGGTCTCAGTTGGTGACTAAAGGTGACCGGGCCTCTGCTGTTAGAGATTAAAAACTGTGGGACAGTCGACCTACTGAGATCAGAAAGGAAGCATCATTAGTATTATTAGTATTAGTAATTTTCCCACGATCGGGACAATTTCTATTTTCATATAACTTACTTCTGTTTTATGATGTGTTCATTTTTCTTTTGTTTTTAATTGCTGTTATTTTATTCCCATTTTTCTTTCTGTAAAGCACTTTGTAACTTTGTTAAGAAAAGTGCTATATATATAGTTTATTACATTATTATTATTACTGCACTGACTATAAATAAGTACCTCACAACCCTGCATTAAATAACCTGAACCATCACTGTAATGAAGACAGTGGTAATAGTCAGTGTTTGTGGTGGACTGACCCTCTCAATGGCCTCCTTCTCCTGTGGGGTGACCTGGATGTAGTTGGTGTGTGGTGACCCCTGGGCCTCAGCACCTTCACCTCCCGTGTCTCCTCCTCGTGGCTCATTCAGCATCTGTACAAAACGCTCCTGGTGCTGCGTGATTTGCTGCAAATAACACATTCAGTCAATATGCATCCTGCCATACAGCTGATACACAGTACAGGCTCCCAGAGCAGCTGACTGCAAACTGACCTCCTTGATAGCGTGAGATGTATTTGGTCACAGCTACATCATTCACAATCTCAAACTTATATTTTAATTTCTTCTTATTTGTTTCTTTTGTATTTGAACTAAATTCATTTTTCATGTAAAATATCACATTCTTATTTCATAACAACATTTTTCACTGGGTTCAAATTTCAGGAGAAGATTTATATTTTTTTATTATACATATTTTCTTATTCAAGTAAGTTTAGCAGTTCATGAGAAAATAACAAAAGTGATCAAAAATGCCCTTCAATCTTTCAATGTTGGGTCTTTCTTAAAGAAATACCCATGATCTGCATAAGAAACATTTCTTGGGCTCACAGACTCACTGCGCTGTAATCAGTTTTTTAAATGCAGAGACCCATGGCAGCAGAGTGAGTGTGGTGCGTCTGTACCTGCAGCAGCTGTGGGTTGTCTCTGCCAAGCTGCTGCAGCAGGGCTGGTAGGAGGGCTGGGTTCTGCTGGATGATCTGTCTCATCTGCTGGAACTGAGGCTGGTTCCTCAGGAACTCCAGAGGGTTCGCTGTGGAGACAGAGCCTCCGCCGGCAGAGGGAGGCTGACTGCCAGACACTGGCCCTGCTGGGGAGTGGAAAGCCAGTTACTGTTGTTGTTCTTAAGTGTGATAGAATACAATAGAAAACAGATGGGAAAACCAGTTTCTGAATAGTTCAGTTACTTAAATACTTTACCAACAAGGTACTAAATCCAATTGATGCTGAAATCAAATAAAAAATCCACTGTAACCATGAAGAAGTCAAATCAGTGATTTGCAACATTCCCAATGCAGACCTCCCTCATGGGGACCCCAGGTCTGAGAGCCAATAAGAAGAGCATACAGTCCCCAGGCGTGACATCCCTTCCTCTAGCAGCCTCTTTCCCCCCAAAAAAACTTTATTTAACAAAATTTAACAAGGTAACTGTGGAGGAGCAGGGATGTCACAGGACAAGTAATAAAGCATTTCCTTATTTTCATATTTAATAGGCATTAAAAAATAGGAATTGTAAAAAAAATATAAATGAACAATTAATCCATCAATAAATACTTCAAATTTAAAAATTGATTTACAAAAACAGCATAAAACTCTCAATAAATTAACCATTTATAAATGAATGAAATCCAGGTCTGTATTCCCATATTTAAAATGCAGTTTCAAATAGTTTTTCAAATTCCATTATTTATTCATGAATTATTAAATGTATTTATAAATATAAATATTTATAAAATCATTTATAAATTCTTTTTACAATTCCTATTTTTAATGTCTATGAAAATATGAAATTAAGGAAATGATTTTTTACTTCCCCTGTGACATCCCTGGTCCTTCATATGTAACAGCCAGAGCCAATCCCAAAATCTAGATAAACATTGTCAGTTCAAGGCACAGATTGTATAAACCTCTCCTGTGATGTCATTGTTAGTGTTTTATTTTCTTCATCCTCCTCTTTAAAACATGTTTTACTTTCACTAATTTCTTTAGAGAATGAGATGTAGAAGCAGTGACGTCATGTCAGGGACAGAAAACATTTCACCTCCTGCAGCTGTCTGACCCTTACTGACATGTTAGCAACCATATGTTTTCCATTAAGTCATATTTAGTGAATCGTACTTGAAAATTCCCATAAGTTGTTATTCAAATCAAACCATATGTTTTCCAACCAGCATTACTATACTGTAACTGTCTCATTCTAAACACACAGGAGTATAACGTCCGTATTGTCCATCAAATAGTTCCAGGTACTGAGGAACTAAAAGTCAAGTTAGTGTTTCCACCACACAGTAAGAACAAACATTCATGTTGTTGTTTGCTGTTCAGCTGTTACATGATGACAACTGAGCAAAGTCCATCCACTGATGAAGACTGTGAGATGTGGTTGAAAGGTCCAGGAAAAGCTAGTAAGTGGATATTTGTCAGATTATAAATAATGTCTATGCCTCCTTCTAGAATGTTGTTTAGTTTGTAATCAAAGCTCTGCACAATTTGTAGCAGCAGGTTTATGTTTGAGCAGTGAGTCACATTGAGCTCAGCAGACTCCACCCCAACAGTTCCTGAGTGATGTCCAGGTCCTGCCCCCCAGAGCAGGCAGGAACCTGTCTGGGTTAGACTTAAGTTCCCCGGGTCGAAACGCAGGTGAGGAAAACAAGCAACCATACCACATGACAATCAGACAAACTAAGTGCTGAAGAACACTACACTCACAACACTGGCTCTCAGACCTGGGGTCCCCAGGAGTGCACACACACACACGCATGCAGGCGCGCACACACGCCCCCACAAACACAAACACACACACACACACACACACACACACACACACACACACACACACACACACACACACACACACACACACACACACACACACACACAGAAGTAATAAATGTGTGCTCTTACTGCTAGGGGCTGCTGGGGGCTGCTGTGGTTGTTGTGTAGCAGGGGGGGGAGGGTTAGATGGAGCACTGTGTCGAACTGGCTCTTGAGGTGGCAGATCACTGGCCTCTGCTGGAATACCCTGCAGCACATAAACAGTTACAACACAGCCAGTAATACAGAGACAGGTGGGGCAGCGACTAAAGCTGGTTAATCCTCACCATGAGCAGATACTCCACAGCTCGGTCTGGGTTGTTGTAACTGGCTCTAAGTGCAGCAACCACCTGCTCCCGCTCATAACCCATAGACATGATCTCCGACACCAGGTTCTCGTAGGCTGGACCCGTCACTGTGGAGACAGCAGGACAGGTAGCACGGAGGAGATGAATGCTACAGTCACTACATGACTTATTTTTGCTTTATCTGATAGAGAAGTAGAGAGAGACAGGAAAGAGGGAGAGAGATGGGATGACATACACCAGGCCGCTGCAGGAAGAACTCAGCCTTACTAAGTGGTACACGCTCTACAAGGTGAGCTACCAGGGACGTCCATCCTCTGGGATATTTTGATACAAAACAGTTCATTTGAACTGGGGATAACGTTGGCCAGTGGAAAGAACACTTTGAGAAACTCCTGAACCAAACCAACATGTCCTGAGGAAGGGGCAGGGTCTGACTCGGGGGAAGCCTCACCCACGCAAAGGTAGTCAAGGTGCCAGGGGTGGACAAGATTTGCTCTGAGATGCTGAAGGCTCTGGACATTATCGGGCTCTCAGTCTGCCAGTCCTACAGCCTGTTTCATCAAAATGGTCTAAGTGGCGGCACAGCGGCGGCACAGCGGCGGCACAGCGGTTAGCACTGTCGCCTCAGAGCAAGAAGGTTCTGCGTTCGAACCTGGAACCTGTGAGGAGTTTGCATGTTCTCCCTGTGCCGGCGTGGGTTCTCTCCAGGTACACCGGCTTCCCCCCACAGTCCAAAGACATGCACATTAGTTAATTGGCCACTCTAAAGTGCCAATGGGTGTGGATATATGTCAGTCCTGTGATGGACTGATGGCCTGTCCAGGGTTTCCCCCATGATGTAAGCTGGGATTGGCTCCAGCCCCCCCTGCGACCCTATAAGGATAGGCAGTGCAGCTAATGGATGGATCTCCCGCTGAAACCCCCTGTCCAACTGTGGAATAGCGGCTGCTGCATTTCAGACCTCTCGGTCATGAGGACCCAAGTTCAATTGTGCTTCTTTATCCCTATTTGGACAATTCATCATGTTGACTCTACAAAGATGCATAAAAGACACAGAGTTGTTGGGGAGAGATCAGGGAGGCAGTGAGGAGGAGGAGGAGACTATGACTATGAGCAGGCTTTTCATTCAGTGTGGCCACTCATTACAGGTCTTAACACATGGCTGAATGACACGCCATACAAACTACTTCATTTGATTCATACTGACGCCTTTACCATCAAAGAATAGTGCTCTCACTGAAATAGCAAATAGTTCTGGTTCCAGCAAGCTGAGTGCTCTGGTTCTGGACATTGATGCAAACTCTATCAACCAGGAACGAAGGGTTAAAACGAAAAAGAAGAAAGCAAAATATACCAGTATGTTGGTACATACCCAGTATTGATGCTGCTTCTTCGAGGAGACCCAGTTCATCAACAAGGCTGAGAGAAATGAACAGAGAGAAAGATGCTGATGTTTAACAGGTATAATGCTGAGCATGTTCGCCATGTTCACTTAATTTACTATGTTAGCATGCTAACCTTAGCTAAACACAAAGTGAGGCTGATGATGTTAGTTTTGGAGGTATTCAGTCATAAGCCAACATACTGGACAAATTAAAGGTTTGACCTGATGATGAAGCTCTTCATCAAAGTTCATCCAAAATCAATCACCAATGCTTGAACACAATGAAACAACAGCTCTTCCAACGCTTGGACTGACCACCAGAGTCATGCTGCTAACAAAACTACAACTAAAAAAGGATTGACATCATCTCCATGAATGAACAGGACTTTGGCAACAGTCATATTACTAAAGTCTCATCCAGGTTTCACTGATTATTATCGAGCTGTAGACACATTCCAATACTTGAACTGGACAGTTCTGCTCAGCTACATGCTCACAGTTTGAGCTGACCTCACTAACCCAGATTTCCTAACTCATTTAAACTAGATTTTTGGAGACCAGATCATGAATTAAACTCTCATTAAACACAGGTTTCATCCAACCTGGAAGCAGAAGAGTGGACTGGTGCTGTGGCAGATGGTTGACTCTCAGGGTCTTCCGTTGGCTTCTCTTCTGGCTGGGTTGCAAGGGTGGGGCTGTCTGCAGTGGCTGAGCCTGTCTGAACAGGTTCAGCAGCTGGGGCTGGGGCAGAGGCTGGAGCAGCAGCTGAGGCCACAGCTGGAGCTGTGTCTGGGGCTGCGTTCGAGTCCAGAGCTGCTTCTGCTGCTGCTGCTTCAACAGAATCTGACAGGGGGTTTTCTGGGACTGAGGAAGGGGATTCAGACGGAGGCACTGACTGTGGGGCGGGCGTGGGTGCAGACACCGTGTGTGTTGGCGTCGAGGGCGCCGGTGCTGGGCCAGAGGCCGGTGCTGTAGCTGAGGCTGAGGCTGGTGCTGAGGCTGAAGCTGTTTGGGGGGTCGACTGAGGGGCTGAATGTGGAGGAGGGGCTGGTTTAGGCTGAAAAGACATTTGAGAATTGATCATTAGTGGTGTGGATATTCTGACCAAACAGGAAGCAGCACTAGACCAGACTGTTAATATTATACTTCAGCTAAAACAGGGACAGCAACATTCTGACACTGAAAACGAAACCTGATCTCAAAAAGGAAACAACGGCATTGAAAAGTTGCAATGGTACAGACGTAAATATTGGACGTGAAAAAGGTTCCACTGAAAAACGGCGTTAAAAAACTACAATCTTATCTCATTTCATTTTGATATTTTTTGTGTTGTATGATGTTTTTCAATGTCAATCTTCGGTTTTTTTCTTAATGTCTGTCTTTTTTCAGTGACAGTTATTTTTTACGCTGTCACTACTTTTTCAGTGTCACTGGTTTTCAGCTTCAACTTTCTGTCACCGCTTTGGTGTAGAGAGGGGGGACTTGAGGGGAAGAGCAAGGAGCACTTGATTTATTTACACTCAGACGCCTGACAGATATGCATACCTAGGCAATGGCTTACACAAGTTCACCTGCAGGTAAGTCTGCCTCTCTCTATCGCTGTTTTCTTCAGATGGGACCCATTTAACAGACATAATGTTCTTTTGGCAGAGGTCTACTGGAGCAAACGCTAACTTTAGCTGATACAGTCCTATGTGAAGAATACAGCGGCAGAAAGAAACAGACCTTCCTGCAGTTCTGGAGACCCAGGTGAACTGGTGTAAGTTTTCTTATAGAGCTGCTTCAGTCAGACATGTTCTCAGCATGTCTGGTGTGAGCAGCTCTGCCCTCAATCCAGAAGGAGGATTTCTGTAGTAGATTTACTTTGATGTTTAGGGTCACTGTCCTGCAGCTTCTCCTGAGCTTCAGCAGGTGGACAGACACCCTGACTTGGACAAACCTGGGAATTCATCTTCCTTAGTTTCATCAAACGAATTCCCAGCAGTGTTGTGGAGTGTCAAGGTGCTCTGCTCCACTTTGCTCCACTCTGCTCTGTGCGCCGTGATTCAAGTGTGATTAACCAGCTCCAACGATTCCTTCAAGCCTTCAGCTGTGACTCTGAGCTTTTTTGTTACTGATCATCTGTGCTGAGCTGCTGCAGTCTCAGCTGGACGTCACTTCACTAAATCATCTCCTACAGACAGTTTGTGTGACTATGGACAGATGAAGATCTGAATTCTGTAACACTTTCAGCTTCATGCTCATCAACTCTTCATCCTCAGTCTCTGAGATCTTTGTTGTGAGGCCTGGTTCACATCAGCTGATGTTGCTTATAAGCCAAAGTGTCTCTGTTCCAAACCTCCAATCTGCTTTCATTGAATCTGGTCTGTGCCAAAAGTGATCAGACACAGAGAAGAAAGACGAGGAAGAGGAACAATTTCATTGATTGTAAAACTGAGGTAAAAATCTGCATCAATTTACTTTAGTACAATCACTCTGATGTAAAGTCCTGTTTTACTCTGAACTTGATTTATTTGGACTACAGAGTCTTAATGAGGCTCCACAGGCTCAAACACTGTGATCAGTCAATATTCAAATAGTATCAAACAGTTACAGAATGACTCACAATAAATAATCAGGACATTAAACATGCTGAAGGAAACACTGAACACAGCTAGTTTCCAGCTACACTGTGACTGTTTGAATGATGTTTTCAATATGAACAAGAACAACCCAATGATATGTGTTTTAATAGTTAAAGTTAAAATAGATTGCGTTTGTTCATACCTGTAACTTGGATTAAGCTCTGACCACATTTGACGACAAATTTATACATAACCTGTTAGTAGCTGCTTCAGCCATGAGCCTGGACCAAACACCTCAACATTTCACCTGTACTTACTGTCAATACTCACCACCCTGCTGCTCTGAGTTTCTCTTTTTAACAGTTCTAATTCACTTTTTTTTTTTCAATCACTTGTACTTTTCATTTTTTGCAACTGTTGTTAAACTACTGTCATATAAACTCTATTGTTCTGGTAAATGTTTCAAATTAAAAGCCTACCAGGGATGAGTTACCACTGTCAGTAGCTGAACACAACCACAAATGGAAGAGTAGAAGTGATTGAAATCATTAGTGGATAATAACAGTATTTCTGTTAAAAATAAAAGCTCAGGGCAGCTGTGCGGTGAGTGAGTATGACATAACTGTCTAACAAAAACAATCTGAGGAGACACTGACCTTGGTAACCATGACCACCACAAAGTTTTTCTCATCGATTTTGTACTCTTTCAGCGGGGTGTCATCGTTTAAGATTTTGCCTGTGACATTCAAGCAGAAACAGTAAATGAGAAAAGATTCATGACACGGAGAAGCTGTGATGGTTTTAAACAAGGGAAAGTATCAAACATCAGACACATCAGAGTTATTATCCTGTGCAGAAGTTTCTAGTACTGTGAACGTTTGATCTCTGAACATTTTATATCTGAACTTTATTTATGCCGATGTAACTTTTTAAAGTTCTGTAATACACACTCTGCACTTTGACAGCAGATGTGACACATTCTCCTGTCCATGAAGTTAAATACATGGACTGATAATAAGCCCAGTCATATTACAACTTCTTCTGATGACCTCATTGACTCATATGCATTATGAATTTTCTTGCTGCTGCTTCAGTGAGGATCCTCAATGTGGCTTTAAGTAAGCATCAACGTATGAAGTATGATTTTTTATTTTTTAAATAATTAATGGGGGCCACGATGTGGAGTGCTGCTTTGTGGCTTCATACCAAAGAAAAAACAGCTCCTCTGTTTAAAATCAACTGACATTTTTAATTTATATTTGTAGTAACTTTGACTCACCCTTAGGTTAGTTTCACAACTGAGTTACCTGGTGTGAATTATAATCATCACCTGCCAGTTATACAAAGAAGCTGAAGAGTCTGTCTCACCTGCATAGATGAGTTTTTGTCCTGCAGCAGGAAATGCATCTTTTCCTCTGTCTTCCTCTATTTTCTCCTTCAGGGTTTTCACCTGACAAACATCAACACATCAAACATTGATGTAACTGGGAGATTTTCTGAAAGTGAAACAACTCCAGATGTGACACTGTATCACTGAAAATTACACAATCACAGAGGGGTAGTGTAAGGTCTGTTGTTTTTGTAAATAAGTCCTACCGTCAGATGTTATGGGAATGTGTTACTGTGCAAAGACTGATGTTCTCCAGAGAATAAGCACTGTGACAAAAAGCTGCACTCAGCCACATCTGGTCAAATCAACAGTGTAATAACAAGCTGACTATAGCAAAATGTGGATATTCTGTAAATGGAGAGATAACGTCACTCTGACCATTTATGACTGGTTAACAGCACCGTCTGAAAATGCTTAACTTAACTCATTTTTAACAACCCGTTCTCACCATCCATGTTCTAAGACGATGATTTTTGTGAGCTCAATTGTTATTAGTAGTCTGAGTACTTTAGACTAGTTGTTATGGTGTAATTTGTTCATACAGTTTCTTTTGTTGTTTGCAGTTGAATGTGACTCACTGTTTTTACTGATTTTTTTGTTTGTGTAAAAAAGTTTAAAAGTTTAGTTTCGTTTATTTATTGATTTGATCAATGCAATTTTAAAAAGTTTCAAAACAAAGCATGAAACTAATGTGTTGCACAAAGAGTTTATAGCTGTTGCTAATTCTGGACTCCTGTCCCTAGTTGGGCTTTTACACGTGTAACTTAAAAAAAGACAACAACAACAACAACAACAACAAGCTACAAACTGTCAAATTACAACAATTAACTGTAGACAACTAGAAGTGAGTAAAGCTCTGGTTAGCTTTTAGCAGCACTTAACCTTTTTTGTAAAGGAATATATATCTAGAGTTGAGTAAACGTTTTGAGCAGTATACAGTGCAAGACGGTGCAAACAGGTACACTACAGTGAAAATGAACAATGGACCAAACGAGCAGAGACAGAAACTAACTGTAACTGTGATGGATACATGTAGATTATGCCATGAAAAAGATGCAATGAAGACAGTATCATCAGTTTATTTTGTTTTTAACAGAAAATGTACTGCAGTTTAATTCTACTTATTATGATGTGTGTGTGGCGCCAATCAATGACTGTTACAGTCATTATGGTCACACAGGAAACATTATGAGTTAAATAAACCTAATATAAATGACTATGTATTGCAGAAAGCTCCAAAAGGCTTGGGGTTTTTTATTAATAACGATTTAGTGATCAGTCTTCCCATCACTACATAAACAGGCAAGATTTTTAAAATATTGCATCGTCATTCATGGTGTAACACTGAAACAAGTCAAACACCATCAAGCTAAATTAAGGTACAGACACTTCTGGTCGGGGTTTTCAGAATAAGACCTTCTTAGTGCGCATACATAGTGTAGTCCTGAGGAAAACAGCCAGTGGAGTACAGACAATAACCTCCACTGTATTATTTGTATTACATTTAGCTAGTCAAACGCCTGACGCCACAGTGTTATTAAAGTGTGAAATGCTTGTAATTGAATTAAAGATGTTAGGCTTTTACTTTAAAGGATAACTTGCTTAGTTCCGGTCTTGCTCGAGCTAGCTGTAGCAACATTACCCCACATGAACTCAGTTACTGTGAGATCCTGCTAAATTACTAACTTGTTTGACTGCACATTTGTCACACTGACCAAACGTTACTTTCTAAATAACAAAAAAAAAAAAACTATAGAATGTCCTTTACAGAGTTGAGCAGCCCGCACCGCCGCCATGTCTGAACGTTAGCTAATATTCCCGAATGCTACAGCCTATATGGCAGCCCTCCCTCCCGGCCTGAGCGTGTTTACTTCAGCCCCGTTAACTTCTACTCACCGTCAATTCTGGGTCTATTTCTATTTTGAACGTCTGTTGTTGGAGGGTCTTTAGTGTTATCGTCAGCATCTTGCGACGCGGTGTCAGAGGCAGCTGGGGTCAAGATTCGGTGGAGTTGGGGCAATTTCTCGACTGAAGCCGCTCTTTTTGCTCAATATCTATTTAACTGGGTCCAAATGTATGTGTGACTCAGCTGTCTCAGTGCTGCGGAGCGGGCTGAGCACGGACGCCATCTACTGCTGGAGGTGAGGTACAGCACAGTGCCGCCTTCAGGTGCTGTCGGAAATAAGCCAGAGTCCGAGAGCGCAGGTAAATGAGACAATAAAACGGTGTCTACATATAATTTGTACATATATATTATTGGAAAAAATTTTAAGTACTTGGTATTGGCATTTTGCATTTTTTATGTCTCACCTCTTCATCTCCTGGTTCAGCTTCATCTGACCCTGCATCTTCTTTCATCCTAAATGATGTGATGACCCAGACAAAGCATCCATACTATGTAAGAAAAAAAAAGTTCCACATACTTTATAACTCACGGTGGTGATTCTAGAGTTGGTTGGGGCCCTAAGCAAAAAATTGCCAGGGGGCCCCTCCAATCAGCACTCATCACCATTATGGTAATAATCTGACACTTGTACAAAAAATGTACAAAATCTAAACATTTTTTTTTTTTAAATGTTCACAACAGTCAATTTTTTAAAAAAGAATAAAAACATGACAAAAACCTCTTAATTTTCTAATATTACACATGAAGAACAATAAAACCCCAAGAAACTAAATAAATTCAACATTGTCACATTGTAAATAACCGACATTATAAGGCCAGTGATCATCAACAAATAAAGCATTGATTCTAAAAATGCTGCCACTATTGCTCTCTACTGACGAAGAGCTGGTGTTCACATTGGTAGAATGTAGTAAGTTGGCACAATATAAATATATAGAACAATAAAACATTGCAAATAACTTCAAATAAAAAAATAATAGTAGTGTATGCCATCATGCTATGTTATCTTATGAAATGTGGCTAGCTGCTGTTGATCACTAATATTCTCCCTGAAGATATTTAAGTTGTGAAAGTGTCACCTGTCTTATGGTTCTGTAGGCTCCTGGTTGATCTGACACCACTGTAGCAGATCATTTGGTTCAAACCTAAACCGGGACTTTTAATGACTGTAATGAACATGGATTTTGGCTCTATGATCCACTTGTGCTTAGCAGAGCACACAAGAGGCACTGGAGGAAAGAACAGTGTCCAAGTCCTCTTCATGTGTCTACATCATGAATGAATGAGTTCAAAGATACTTGTCTCATTTTCATACCAATATCACATGGAGGTACTCCTCCTTCTGATACTGTTGTTTGGGCTTGATACTCAACTGTGGTCACACTCCACAGAAGTGAGGCTTCACTGTAAAACACTTTTTAAGTACTGACCTAAATGTGTGTGTAGCATCATGTATCATAAAGTGTCAGTATTAGAATGTATGTTATCAAATGCTTGTGCTCTAATGCTGTGATGAGACATTTCCTGATATCAGTCACAAACCTTTAAACTATGGAGGCTACTTTAATTCATTCTTCTTTAACACTGATGGACTCAACAGTTTGACACATTTTCTGAAATGAAAAACAAGATGTTTAAGTCAATGGAGAGCTGTAGAAAGTTGAGGCTTACAAACCCATATACAGTATAAACTAGATCCATATCTAAACTATTTTATTCCCCTGTACTGGCGACATCAGTAACAATATCTCACTAATGCCTTGAAAGAACTTATTCAAATTTGGCACAAACCTTCACTTGGACTCAAGGATGAATGGATGAATTAGATTTTGGTGGTCAAAGGTAAAGGTCAGTGTGACCTCACAAAAAACTTTTTAGCCATTACCTAAGACTTCACAGCAATTATGACAACATTTCACACAAATGGTTCATATTTTCTATGACTGGATAAACAGGGATGTAACCTGAAACTAGTCTGAGTGGAGGAGGCAGACAACCACCAGGAGAGGATTCTAGTTTACTATTGTCTTTGTAATAATGCGAGTCGTATAGCTGTCTCCACACCTATTTAACACACATGAGAGACACACACAGTGAGAGGTGAGGAGAGGTGGAGCTATGGAGAAAAATAATTCTTCAGGGGCTGTGAGGCTAGAACGGCTGGTGTGGGAGTTGCACATAGAACATGACATGCCACTCAGCGGTGTGAATTTACTGCTTAGGACTGTTGGGTGTAGTTGAAAACTCAGAAAAATCTAGCAAGTGACTGAGTTGAGTAGATTTTATCAAATATTCAGTTACCAAGGTCAAAAATAAACTGATAATATTTAACTTGTTTACAGTAAATTCCCCAAATTAAAGGTTAGGTAATCTTATCTAGGTTATATATCAGGAAACTATCACATCAGTACAGATACTGTTTTTTTTAAAGCCTCTCAGCAAAGATCTGAGTGGTTACACGTTTGTTCAGGTTGTTGTTTGTTTCCATTCTGTCACCCATAAAATCTTTTTCACATCACACTCAAATAAAGCCAACAATGTTCACACAGTCACCACTGAACACCAGGGTCAGGTTGTTGAGAGAAGCTTCAATTTATTCACTGAAACTCAAAAGCAGTGTGCGCCCATGGGACAGTCACTCATCCAGAACAATGAGGAAATGAGAATTGTAAAAATCACAGTTTCTCTGATGCAGTCTCACTCTCTCACTCTCTCACTCTCTCACTCTCTCACTCACACACACACACAAACAGAGTTGGAGGAAGGACATATGCACAAATCAGAGCTTTGTGTTTTTAGGGAATGAATGTGATGATTAAATAAATTATGAAGGGGATCAACCAGAGACGAACAGTACAACTTCACACAGGAGAACAAAAAAGTGCATGAACCCTCGATTGATTGGACATCCCAACAAAGGCAATAATAAAAATGACTTGGCTCTGTGAGGAACTGCAGGGTGCACACACACACCACGTTCAGGAAATCACATTAAATTAGAAAACACACAGAACAGGAGGAAAAACATGTAAACCCTTCTCAACTTTGAACACTAAAAAAAGCAACAAGGGAATCAATAAAAAATAAATCTGATCTGACCCCACCTTCCACCCTTCCCCCACCCCTACACCTGAATAAAAGGCTGCTGTATGAAAGGCCAGAGTCCATAGGGCTTTTGCTAATTTTCTGTCATTAGTCTGAACCTGCAGAGAGAAGCACACAGCAGTCCTCCGGCCAGCTCCTCTACAACTCGTCCTTCTGTGTGACGTCGCCGTCCTCCTCTGTGCCGGCGTCCTCCTCTGTCTCCTCGTCCTGTTCCTCATTGTCCTCCTCACCGTCCTCTTCATCCTCCTCCTCCTCCTCATCACCCTCAGCGTCCTTCTTCTTGCTCTTCTCTTCCTCCTCCCTCAGTTTCCTCTCCATGTCCTCCTGCTCATCCTTCATCTTCTTCTCTGGTTCCTGATGGGAAAACAGGCGTTGTTTTAATGTTTTGAACAGGAGGATGCTGTTGTTAGACTACAACTATCTACACACTGCAGATGATATTGTACATTAATAACTTACTTCGTATTCAATAAATTCATTATAATGTTTTACTGTGTTTCCACTCATCAATGTCATTGTGTGCACTGTCAGTAGTGAGAGCAGTCACTATATAAATTCATTACACTTTACTCTTTCCGAGTTAAGTCTGAAGATGCATTTAAGAGTTCAGTTATGGAAAACAACATATAATAAAATTTGCCTCTGAGACCAAAGTTCATCTTCCAAAAAGAATTACATTTCCCCCTCAAGTCTTACACTTCAGCTTGTGGACAAATGGAGCCAGAGATAAAAACCTGCACCCTACGTTTAATGGGTGAGCCTGAATGTGACCATGACAGGTCAGCAAGAACCAGTTCACACGAGAATGCAGTGAGAAAAGCCTTTCTACTTTTTTTCCTCTGCCTTTTCCTTTACCCATTTATCTATTTTTGGGATGGCCAATCACTCTCTCCTGATATGCTTCACCAAGTGACCTCAAACAACAACTACAATGATGTCAAGTCAAGTACATTTATTTATATGATGTCAAATCATAAGAAGTTCTCAGGGTACTTTTTGTATAGACCCAACACTCCCTCACATGGTTCACTTGGCTGTCACTGTTGTGCGCATTGTGTTGTGTGTGTGTGTGTGTGTGTGTGTGTGTGTGTGTGTGTGTGTTAATACGCTTATAATATAAAGTGCTACTGGGAATCAAACCCTGCAGATGTTTTATTTTGTGTTGAATACACACTTCTGTGTTTTGTATTTCAAAGTACAGTCCTACCTTAGTAACTCCCCAGGTTTCCTTCCCAAACTCCTCAGCTTCTTTGACGTCATCGGCAATCAGGAAGTTGTCAAAGATGGTGCCAGATTTAACCTAAACAAAAACACATTCACATTATTTATTCAAGAAATAAAGACGTGAAAGAAGTGATTATTCTTCTTATCTTGACTCGGTGCTGTCATTGATTTCAACACATACAGTAATTCATTATTACAGTTCTCAGTGGGTTAGTGGAAATTACCTGCCACAAATCCAGGCCCAGGACACCAATGCTGTCAAACTTGTACATTGTGGCATCTTGAGTGTAGTCTGGGTTGTCGATCTCAGGGTGGACCCAAGATCCCTTGTAGTCAGGGTTGTCAATCTGCTTGGGTTTCCACTCTCCCTGCGAAGACAAGACGCCAGGAGTTAGAACTACTGATGGTGTTGGTAAGTTAGATAGAAGTAATGCCTTCACAATATTAAATGGTGATCAATCACAGCTCTGCCCAGGCCCTGTACCTTATACTCTGGGTTGGTGATCATGGCAGCTTCCCACTCTCCATCCATGTCCTCGTCCCAGTCATCAGGCTTCTTGGCATCAGGGTCAGGGATGGTCTCTGGCTTGTCCCAGTCCTGGAAGACAGCAGGACCGGAGTTACTAAAAGTACTTTGTCATAACATGGTGCACACTGGGCTATGTACATGAAAACTAAATTAGCTTAATTTGACCCTTGACTATTCGACACAAGATTATCAGTTCTTTAAAGCTGGTTTCGAATTAATTTTGAACAGTTGTGAAAACATTCAAGTTATTTAGACTGAAATATGATTTCAGATGAGAACATGTAAGATGTAGAGGAATCATCACAATTAATTGATTACAATCAAACAAAAGCAGAAAAGATCAAACACACTGATTCTGAGCTTCAGTGGTGACCAGTGACGAGAGGCCAGTAGAGCTGTGGTCACGTTTCTTACAGTGAGAACCTCACACAGTCTTCTTACAGTTTGAACCAGCTGAGACTTATTCCTACAAAGTTCTGTGACAATTAAGCAAATAAAGGATGAATTTTCGTCTCCAAATCTTTAACAAACAGGAATCATTTATATTCACAAAGGCCTATGAGCGCTGATTGTGTTGCAGAGTTGTCTGCACCTCAGTTTTATTCTAGTTTAGCTGAAATACAGGATTTTTAAATCCTCAAAAATTATTTATGCTAATATATACCATTAGCCTCAGCAACACATTATGTTCCCCTCACCTGGTTCACTGTGGCTGTCACTGTTTGTGTGTGTGTGTGTGTGTGTGTGTGTGTGTTTGTGTGTGTGTGTGAAAATACGCTTATAATATAAATAGTATAATATATTATAAGATAATATAATAATAGTGAAAACCCTGCTGTTTATTCTGGCATCATGCTAAAATATTGGTGACACTTTTGAGGTCAGCAAAAAAAAAAATCTAGGTTTTTTTTTTTTTTTTTTTTTTTTTTAAATTATGGTGACAGACATACGTAGAACAAGAAATCAAGACTAATGTCCAGGAATCTAGTCCCAGTGCATGCTGGGAGACTTCACACCTTGCACAATACACCTAACTAATTGTGCTCATCCAGACACATGATTGCTGATCATGCTTTCAACTCTCTAATCATTTTGCTTTTATTTCAAAATAAGAGCACATGGTCATTCTAGACAACTTTATCCATCCAGGATTAACAAATCAATCCCCAAACTGTGTTAAAAGAACCAAATTATCTGTATGAGAATTAACAGGATTAATTAAGTATGTTTTAAATAGAATCAGGTCAAAAACACAAGCCATGACACATGAAAAGGAAGGGATCTCCCACCTCAGGCTTGGTGTCGCTGGGGTCATCGATCTTGGCCCTGTCGTCCCAGTCACTGGGTTTCTTGGCCTCGGGGTCCTTGATCTTCTTTGGGGGCAGTATGTCCCAGTCCTCCTCCAGGGAGCCAGACTCAACCTTCTCATTGTTGATCTTCACCTCGTATGTCTGGTCTGGATTCAGTATCAGTGTGTACAGGTGGGTCAGCTCGTCATCCTGGGGAAAGGGGGTAGGAAAGTTAGTCAGCAAAAAACTTCATGTTCAGAAGACAAAAGTTTAAATAATTCCAGATGCTTTATGCAGAGACTACCTTGCATTTGATGTCTTTCTTGATGAGATGGTTTTGGCCCTTGTAGTTCAAGATAACATGAACCTTCTTTGTGCTGTATCCACAGATGTCAGGCCCTGGAGACACAGGTCATGGTATATATTTAATTTCCTTTATTTAACACTGCAGAGGAGGCACAATAATGACTAAACTTCAAACAGCTGAATATAGAAATCACTGCAAACATCCCTCCAAATGCTCGCCAACAGTTGTGTTCTATGGTGAACCTCGGTTGACTCTACAAGACAAACATGACTCACCAAACATGATGTAATACTGAGAGTCTCCGTGCATGTCACTCTGGTCAAGGGTAGAGGGGAAGATTTTGACGTAGCCACCTCCGCAGTCAATCTTCTGCTCATGCTTGACAGTGAACTGAATGACCAGGGGCTTTCCCTCATTGCTGAAGGGCTCAAAGCGGGCAGACATGGCGTAGAAGCGGGCGTCTTGGCTGGTCTGAACACCTAAATAGAAGCAAACAGCTGTTAGCATCAAGATCTCAAGGCTTTGTTTGCAACTGTGTAGTAGTAGTTCCAAGTTTTATAATGTCTGTAAAGAATTATTTATTCCTTGGACCTTATCAGATCACATCTCTTCCCCAGTTTGATGTTTGGAATTTCTTATTGATCAGGTTTCCCTTGTTTTTAATATTTATCAAAAGTGATCATGAATTTTTGTGTGCCAGGTACTCAGTGAGTGAGATATAACCAGCTGGGCAAACTGGGAAGCTGCCTTAAAAGTTCAGGTTTATGCTTCCTTCAATAAATATTTGTTTATGAATACACATCACCGTCTCTGTTGACTCTTCCCATCTTAATCCTTCAGTTAGATATGTTAGCCTTTACCTCTCTTTTGGAAGATGACATATTTTACTTTAATGGAAACCTCCAAAAGCTCCATCTATTTCTCTGTGGCTTAAGGATGTCATGTATTTTCTTAAGTTAGAAAAGATAATATTCTCTGTGAAAGGTGCCTCAGCAAAGTGTTTTCATAAATGGAACTCTTTCATAGATTACTTATTTGATATTTGAAATATATATTCATACATTATAATCTATTATTGGTGTTATTTTCTATACAGAGACAGTGTTTGTGAATTCTTGACCTCAAGGCCTTATTTGAGGGCCTGGTGGATGTTCCTGCCATAAAAAAAAGGGAAATACTTGTAATCATATATTTCTATATTCATTGTTGTATCCCAAATGAAGATATTAAAAAAAAAAAAAGTACACATCACTATACTATAGTATAGTATAGTATCAGCAGACATCAGTGGGTTGATGTGGAATCTTGAGCTTGTGTCCTAAAAACGCGCCTCGTCAAAAATGTAGTTTTTATGTTAAATATTCTTTGATTCATTTGTGTTTAATTAAACACAAATCACAAATTCCACAAAGCAAGGAGCCAGGGAGAGGTCCAGAAAATTGTACCCAATACATTAAGAGGCTGGGCTGTTAATAGGGGCCCAGGGCCTCTGACAGGTTATTCCAGTCCTGGAAATAATCTCTGCTAAGAGCAGGTCATACACCAAACCTGTTTTACCTACATTTGCATGATAAGACACTATCACCAAGCATCTGACATATGCAAACATGCTAATTTCAGACAAATCCATTAGAATCAATTGTGTCTGTGACAGAGTAAGAATTACCTTTATCAGCCTCGGCGTCCCCGTAGAACTTTCCAGCGCTCAGTTTCCATTGGCCGTAGTCTGACTTGTGCTTCGACTCCAGCCACCGGCTCTTCCATCCATCTGGAACACAGCAGTCACACTCAGCTGGTCACTCACGGCAGTTGCCTACTTCTGCTAGTTAATGCAATATTACCAAACTACATTACACATCTATTGTACTGCATGTTTCACATCTACATTACATTGCTGCACTGCTTTTGCAGCACAGACTTCATAATCAAAGCTGATGTTTAAAGAAAATAAAGTCTGAAAGAGGTGTTCGATGACAGGGGTTTTGATTTGACACCAATACCATTTTCAGTCTCCAGTTTGTACAGCTCACATCTGATCTTGTTAGTTTTTCCATTGAAGTTCTGCTTCTATTCTGACTATTTTATTCTATTTTAACAGAAGAGCTGAAGCAGCCCAGCTCGATTTCACCTGAAAGACCTCAGCGCTGTTCAGAGAGATATCAAAAGTGAAAGGAACTTATGAGGATGTCACTTCAAGAATTATTTGGTATTCTAGTTGCTTGACAAGATAAAGAGAGCTTACAATTTAAAAGCAATATTAGAACATTTACTTTATTGCTGTATTAGGCTACTTTACCTGTATTTTTAAGCTAACATTATCTCTCACTTGACTAATAGAAATGAGATGGCCTAGCTCCATTTTAACATGCTAAAGTAAAGCAGTAAGGTTATTTTATGTAACAGAGCAAACACTGAGGAGAGAAATTACACTGTTGAAGTCGGTTAAAGCAGACACTTTGACAACACAATCATTCAA
Source organism: Seriola dumerili (assembly GCF_002260705.1). Lineage (NCBI taxonomy): Eukaryota > Metazoa > Chordata > Actinopteri > Carangiformes > Carangidae > Seriola > Seriola dumerili. The sequence goes on along the minus strand of NW_019174574.1, from coordinate 1,692,799 downwards.
AGGCCTACACAGACTACATGAGACGTGGAATTGGCTGTACTGCACCTCCATCCTGAAACTGTTCCTTGAAGTAGACGGTGGCGTCAATAGTGACAGCTATCGATGCAAAAACTGCAAGAATGGCCACTGGAAGCTTCATGTCTGCAACTTGAGTCCAGCTCCTTGGGGTGAAGAGAGCAGAGCCGAGGAGGAAGCAGCTAATAAAGACCGGAGGAAACGTAACCCGAGAACTTCAACTGCACCGAGCCCTGCACAGATGGCCGCTGCTCATTGGACAAACGTCCAGCCAATGAAATGAGACCACGAGTTATATTTCGGAAGCGCTCGGGTGTAAGCGGACGAGATCGGAGAAGGGTGGGGGCGAGAGAAGTCCAAAATGTGTGATTCATTCGTACCTGAAAATAGGAGCACCTTTCAACCAAACAGCAAACACACATCGGCCTTAATACTACAAAATAAAGCTTATGTTGATCTGATAATGATATTATAATGACATTATAATGCCAATGACAGGAACAGGATTAACTGGTTTATTCAAAAAAACTGGTTCCACTGAGTAATAAGTAAACTCCTGATTCATTAGTAACGACTGCGGATGACAGGCTGAAGATGTCCCTTTGTTTGGTTTGTTCAGTCCTATAAAAGGTGTGTTACAGGTTACAGATGTCCACATCCTCCACACAATGAATATCATATGGTAACCACCGTGTGTGTGTGTGTGTGTGTGTGTGTGTGTGTGTGTGTGTGTGTGTGTGTGTGTGTGTGTGTGTGTGTGTGTGTGTCATCATGGTAAATGTCCCTGGACACACGTACAGTAGCAGGAACTACTACTGAGGTGGTTTTGGGTACTTGGGCAGCAGGGTGTGAATTAGGGGGGCTTTGGGGGAGTCTCACTTGGACCACTTTACTAAGTGGACCATACAATTTCTAAACCTTGATATTAACTTTTGTTTAAGTTACAGTTAATGTCAGCTAGTTTCTAACTTTAGCCTTAGTTTTCAGTTTAGTTACCTAATGTTAGCTAGCTAGCACCGTATCATTTCCAATGTTGCCTCAGTCATTAGCAGCGAGACAATGGAGGATTAGTTGTTGTAGAGATATGTTTTGACATCAATATAGAGTTTATTATTTCATGTTAATAGTCTTTTGTACAGCTGTGGTGGGTTAGTTATTCTTTTTGATGGACCACAACAGCAGGGGCCAGCCCTATAATGGCGAATGTCACTGACTGACTGACCAAGTGATCATACTGGTCAGCCAAATGCCACGAGAGAGGAAATATTGTACTTTCTACCCCACAACAGCCTGTGGACAGGTTTTGTCACCATGATACCATCACAACACACAGCTTTACAAGATACAGTCACGCTGAGATCAAAATGAAGGCAGAGTTTGGAGATGGGTCTGGGTCGGCCCCTGACTCATTTAATATACTGTATATGTAGTACATATGTAGTAATGACTACTGAGCACTCATATAATAATCAGCCTGTGCATATTCTTATTTGTCCAGGTCATAGTATCCTAAAGGAGTTTAAATCGAAAAAAACAACTGGACTTGATTATTTGTCTGGGAAGACGTTTCACCTCTCATCCAAGAGGCTTCATCAGTTCATGTACGCATCTGACCAGGCTGGGACTGGTCCAACTTTCTGGTGTGGAGACCCAGGTATTTAACCTCTTGTGGGCGTTCACAAGGCTGATGATGTCACTGGTTCCCTTTTGTGCTCCAAGTGTCAACGACAGTCGTTTGCATGACTGTCGTTGGTGGAAAGTTGGTTTCGACTTCGTTAGTTCTCTATTGTGTTATAACGACAGTCGTTGGAGTCACTTGCCACTTGTGAACAGTTGTTATTCTTTGAGGCTAGATTGTTGAATCTCCTGGGAAGGGATGAAAGGGCAACATTGTAAATTGGAGATAGATGGTGTCTGAGACCTCCTCCCCTGTTGAGGGATGGTTTCTCTACTTTTACATAGATGGCCTCTTTTACTCCTCTTTCGAACCACCTGTCCTCTCTGCTTAGGATGTGAACATTGCTGTCCTCAAAGGAGTGGGCTTTCTCCTTGAGATGTAAATGGACAGCAGAGTCTAAGCCTGAGGAGTTAGCTCTCCTGTGTTGGGCCATGCGTTTACGCAGTGGTTGTTTTGTTTCTCCAATGAAGAGGGCATTGCATTCCTCGTTGCACTGGACTGCATACACCAGATTGCTTTTGCGGGTGTGTGGTGTTCTGTCCTTGGGATGTACCAGCCTCTGTCTGAGTGTGTTGCTGGGTTTGAAATACACAGGGATACGGTGTTTGTTGAAGATCCTCCTGAGTTTTTCCGATATAATAATGCAATAATGTAATAATATAATGTAATAATGCAGTTCAGACACTTGAAATTTCAAGTGCTTGAACTGTATTATTACATGATGCAGTTGACATCACATAGCAAAGTGTATGAATACTAATGTCAATGTGATATTTCAGTTTTTCCTTTTTAATAAATTAACAAAAATTTCTAGAATTCTGTTTTGACTTTCTTTTTATTATGCTGTATTGACTGTAGATTGGTGAGGGGAAAAGGATTTTTTTAAATTTTATTTTGGCATAAGGCAGCAACATAATAAAATGAGAAAAAATGGAAGGGGTAAGATTAATTATAATTAATGATTAATTAAGATAATTTTGGGCTTAGCTTTATAGAGCCAAGTTCTATATACATCTAAAGGAAAATCAAATTAAACTGACAACATTTAAGAGAGCCACAGCACAGGGTCTGAACACAAGTCTAAATGACAGTTGATTGACTGAAGATTTTTCTAATGGGTTTTCTGTCTGATTAAGAGGTTTTTAAGTGACTTAACTGAAAGGCATCCATACAGTGTTTTTTTTTAAGGGACTTATTTCTTTTTATGAAAATGTGAGTTCAGGGTGTACTTATCATGATACTTTATTTAAATTTTAAATGTTGGTAATATTTAATCTGTGGATCTTTAAATTCTTAAAGGTCTGTGCACAAAACTCATTATAGCAAAATCCCCAATGTATTACAATCCATTTATTCATCCATTACAGGTCCCCCAAGTCTGGGGTTTTCAGTGGTTAAACCACTTCATGCACTTGAAAATATTTCATTCATAAAAAACAGCATCTTATTGATCATATTGATTTCTTAAAATGAAACATTATTAATATAATTATTTCTGTAATAAGAAGAAAATTAGATAATAGAAAAGAAATAATTAACTCTTTATTTATGCTAAAACATTTTTCTTTTCAGCATCTTGCTGACATCTTGAGTGAAATTAGCAAAAAAATATAAGTAGAGTACATGTCCTGACTTAAAAACATGATCAGATTCTTCTTCTGTCACCATGTTGACAGGTTATACACAAAGTTTCAGATTGGACACGATAGAATTAGACATTGCACAACGTTTTAATGTCTGATTGGATGTGGGGAACTAGAGACCAACAGATAAGGCACAATACAAGTATTTGTGTAATACTTCCATCTTTGAGGAAGTTATCACTCGAACCTTTATAAACTGCAGACAGGCTGTGATTGAGTGTGAGTGAGTGTAATGCATGTATTGTGGTAAAAATGACTAAAAATGACCAAAGTCAGAATATTTTATGGCACAGAGTCTTTCAATCAAACTTTTAACTTAAGAGAGTCAAGAAGAATGTCAGCCATAGGGGATGAGTTGTGTATAATTATTTCAGGATGTAGGTACAGCACCTGTTTGTATCTGTCTGTATGATACATAAATGCTTCTCTCCATATAAAGCAATAGGATTTACAATGTAAAAGACTGAACTTTGGTTTGAGATAAAATTATACTGACACTTCAATAAGTTTGTCCAGGCAGTACCAACAGTGGCCACAGATGGTCCCCATAGTCTGTACTAGAGGTCAGAGTGAGTTCATGATAAATGAACAACACTGATCCCTGCATGGAAACTGAAACTCAACCTTGGATAACTAATTAGTTATACACTCAAATTCAGATTTTGTTTTGTTAAATGACAAAGATAAATTTCAGGTTAAAGTTCACAGCAACAGAAACAAAAGATAGTGTGAAGAATTCTGTCAATACACTGTACACATGCCAAGTAGATAGATAGATCGATGCATAGATAGATAGATAGATAGATAGATAGATAGATAGATAGATAGATAGATAGATAGATAGATAGATAGATAGATAGATTAACAATAATAAGTAAACAATAATCTGTTCTGCAGCGCAGTGAGATGAGATGTTTGCTGCAGCTGTAGCTGCTTCTCTGTCCTGCCAGAATGTTGTTGGTATTGTCCAAGATGGCCTCCATCTTACATTGCATGTGTCTCTCCACAACAGTCCTGAGTGAGTCCAGACTCCTGCCAAGCACAGACCCAGCCTTTTTGACCAGCTTGTCCAGTCTCCTTGTGTTCATGTCGGACATGCTGCTGGCCCAGCAGACTGCAGTATAAAAGAGTACACTGTCCACCACTGACTGATAAAATATGTGCAGGTCAGGATCTGAAGCTTCTATAGTTCCAGTACCTGATTTATCCTGTCAGGCCAGAGGCAACCTTCAGCTCACAAGCTCAAATGAAGGAAGCAGGAGCAGACAGCTGCAGACAGGTGAAAAGGTTTATGATAGGGTTCAGGGAATCAAAAACAGTTGTTGACATCCACATTTTCCTTCCCCACCAATCAAAAAACATTCTGCCAGCTGGACCCACACAAACTACTAGCTAAATAAGACCATGTGACTCACAAGTGCTCCTCCTTTCCCTAAACTCAACATAGGTAACCTCAGCGATGGTAACAGGTTGGTGCAAGAGCAGCTAATGCTTATAACCACTTTTAGCATTTAAAAGCTCCTGCTTGCTGTATTTCTGCTCCTTGTTTTTTTTCTTAATCTGACCATACACGCTTTACTCATCCTCACTTAGCAACAGCATTTGTGAATGATGTCAGACCATTGACCACCAAAATCGAATCAATTCGTGCTTGAGTCCAAGTGAATGTTTGTTGCCAAATTTGAAGAGATTCCTACCAGGTGTTACTGAGATATTGTGTCCACGAGAATAGGACAGGTGCCCGTCCTGAAAATAGTATGGCTCCGGCTCTGGCTGTTGCTGGCCCAGAGACATAACAAGCAGCAGGAAGCAGCCGAGACTGAGGAATGTTACCAGAGCAGAAAATGAATCCTGGTCAGATATCATGTTTGTGATGAAGTGTGAAGGTGAGACCACAACAGATTACACAAGAACAATGTGTGGATGTATGATACACCCTGACTGATGGCATGTTGTCCTCCAGTCATGAGTGAGGTTAAGTAAATTCAGACATCAAGGTGTCAGAACACCAACTCTCTACAGGAGGTGTGTAACACACAGCAGGGAGCTCTGTCTGGAGCTTGTTTATAATTACAGCTAAAACAAGGTCACAAAGTCCAGATGCAGAACACTAAGAGACAATGTCACAGTGCAACATACCCGGTCCTCTGAGGGTCTCACACCAAGACAGTGTCGGACCAAAGAAAGAGTCATTAGAGGAATCTAGAAAACACTGTGGAACTGAATGGAAAATGATACAACCTGCTGGTGGAGTGAGAGAGTGACAGCTGGGTGGTTTCATGTATATGGAGCATCCCCATACAAGAGACAGTAGACTGCCTCATCACTACTAGACTACTACTCCCTCCATCAATGTTTTCATCTGAAATTATTACATTATTCATTTCAACCACAGTTACTTGATGATATTGATGGATATGAGATGTTTTATTAATGAATGGATAAAAATAAAGAGCGGTGAGCTGCTTTACATGTGTGCTAAACTCACATGGACACGAAACATGTCAACACAATCTTTTCTACAGTTTCTATTCCACAATTACAATTTATATAATAAAAGCAACACTTGCAATGCTGCAGTAGGATTTCAATGTAATTGAAGTTAAAGCAGCAGGTGGATGCTCATAATGATGTTAGTAACTATGTACCAATCTTTATAACCCTCCCTATGAACTTAAAACTTGTCAACTAATATGACATAAGACCAAGCATTAACCTCCAAGGCTGAAAAATAAAGCCAACACTGAAGTGTTAAAACCTGCAGTTCCTCTAATGGCCACTAGAGTCTCGCTCAATCCCCATAGACTCCCATGTTAAAATGTCCAACTTTACGGCAGAAATAAACATGTTTACAGCCTGGTACAAAAACAATTTTGGTTCTATGACTAATTTCCTCCTTCATGACAACTGTTTATACAACTCACCTGTTTACATTTTATTAAGGCTTGAAGTTATAGAGAATTGAGGGCGTGGCCTCTTTGAGTGACAGGTGGGAGAGCGCTACATACTGATGTCTCAGCTCCACGGAAGCCCCACCTTTTCAGGCACTGCCAAGATGGCTCTTCAGGAACCTGTGGGGGCGTCACAGAGACTACGTACAACTACTTGACAGGCACTAGTGGAGGAATTATCAACTAAAGTAGAAAATAATGAAAATAAATTTGGGTATTTCTTGAACTCAAAAAAGCGTTTGGTGGCTACAATAACACTTGACAATCAGACACCTAACAACATGTACAAAGGCTTCCAGGTATGAGCCTTAATTCAGCAGGTATCTTATTTGACAGTTATCACTTTGTTTGTTGCTATTGTGGATGAAATTTAATTTATAGGTTTACAGTTCAACTTCATATCTATCATTACTCTTTTTGTTGAAGTCAAAAGCATAAAATTTAACTAACATTTGTAGATGTGGTTTCTAAATTAGGCTCAAATATTTATGACGCCAAATATTTACATATTGTCTGCTGAATGTCCACCTGGGGCCGCAATCAGGCCATAACTTTTACACTTATGTTTTAGTTTTATTTATGTTTACACTTACATATTTTATATATGGAAATTCAATATATGTACATATATTATGTTTGCGTAAATGTAGGTGCAACAGAATGTCGCACATCTAATTTTGTAATCTTGTGTGTATGTTAGATTGTGAACTGAGATTAGATTGTGAGTGATTGTGTTGTGCTGACTGTGTCAGCTCAGTCACTATGGAGAAATGTGAGTTAGTGATTGTACAAAAAACTGGAGGTGCAGATTTAAGACCAAGGGCGTGGTGAGAAGCAACAGACCAGGATCAGGAATTATGTTTCGTTTAATACTGTGACAATGACGTGCATGTACCTGTTATGTGATGCTGATAGCATCACATAACAGGACTTCAACTTTTCAATGATCATATCCCAGCACATTTAGAGCCATGATAACAAAATGACTTTGGTGGTGAACAGGTTGAACGTTGTTCTGATGAGGTTGTTGATTCCTGCTCTTCCATGTTGTGAGTTCATGTTTCCTCTGTGCTCTCATGAGTTTCATCCCACAGTCACATGGGAGGATGTCTCCAAACCAAATAGTCATCAGACAGGCTTTGAATAGGAGAGTCTGTATTTCTGTGGTAGCCCTGTGATGCATCAGAGACTTGTCCAGGGTGCCCCAGAGCATGCTGGGATTGACTACCACCTCCTCCACCCCGACAGAGGAACAAGAATGCAGTGAAATCTCTGGTGATCTCTGCGTTAGTAACAACAGTCCTATATGTACTGTCGTTTCCATTCAACATCAGTGCATCACCACTTGAAACAAGCAATACCCGTTTTCGTTTGCGTCAAGGTAGCTAGCATTAGCAACACGAATACCGGAAGTTCTCAAATGTTATCTTCAGAATAAAATAGTAGGTGTGGACATTTGCTTTTGTTGTTGATGCATTTTCTCTAACTTTGGTGAATCTGTGAGGAAAATGCTGAATTTTGTAGTTTTAACTTCTCTTGACTGATTCTTTCTTTCTGATGTGACTGTACAACCAAAACAGCTGTGGCTATTATTATGAGAAAAATGATCAAATTGGGGAACATCTGTTGGAGCAAGTTGCCAGTTGTGTCTGAATTGTTTTACCTTAACTTAAATAGGTACACAAGTACGTAGTGTAGACTCATAAAATACACCCAGTACAGCCACCTTATTATAAAAGCTTTTGGGACATCAGGAAATTGTCTATTAGGTTTTGTAATTGACATTCTTTAAGGGATAAAATACTTTCCATTAAATTCATAAAAAAAATGGTAAATGGACTTGCACTTAAACAGTGCTTTTCTAGTCTTAATACCACTCAAAGTGCATTACAATACTTGCCACATTCACACACTGATGGAACAGCCATCAGGGGCAATGTGGGGTTCAGTATTTTGCCCAACAATACATACATACAACAATATTACATAAATGCAGTAAATTAAGCTTTTCAAGCTACTAATTTGTTATTTTGTATCATGAGTCTCTCATAATTTTTTCCTTTTTTTTATCATACCTGTATATCTAAATGACTATGATATTCTAACTTAAAACTAGTGTACTGCTTCAGTACTGTATCTCATTTATATTTTCTGGGATATTTTTATATTTATGTAACCCTTATGTCTTAGCGGTTGGTAGTGTTCTCCAGTCTCGCCAGGCTGTGGGTGACTGCTACAATTTTCTTTTAACTGTCTAATCACCACCAACACAGCAGGACAGTTGACTCCACTTTATTCTTCTCACTTAGCAGGACATGTGCATCCACACCTTTCCCACTGCAACAATGCCAGGTGGGAACCAAAAATGTAAATAACCAATTTAAATGTTAAAACTACAAATTATATATGAAATAAAAAAGTACTGCAACTGATAACAAAATTATACAATAAACTAAAGAAGACGTAATCTTAATTAAAAACTATAATAAACTCAAATAATATTGCACTACTTAATATAGCCTACAACACAAATTAATATGGTAAACTTATAATTAAAATAATCCAAATATGTACAATAATTAAGGTACATTTACAAAACGGATGGTACGCTTACACAGTTGGTGAGAGGCTTTTATTGTGAAGGCGCTGATCAGACCCGGCGTTTATCGTTGTTGAGAGCTTGACGCTGGTCTGGCAGGAGTGACTCGTTGACTGCGGCGACCGCAATTTCGGCAACATGGGAGACGTTGTGGGATTTATTCTAAACGGATTTTAAGAACCGTCGGGAAAATGGCAGAAAGGTGAGTCTCTCTACATCTGAGGTGTGTTTTTCCCGCTCGCTGTTGTTTTCGATGTCTCCTCTGAGAGGGAGGCAGCCAGCCCAGCGACGAGGTTAACAGCGGTTCGTATGGTCGCTGTGCTGAAGCGGGTGTTAGCTAGCTGGTCACTTATCCGCTCACACGCTTCAATTTGAATTTCATTACTCATAAAGGGAAACATATGTGTGAATCCAGGCTTGTTGTGTGTCCGCTCGCCGGGTCGCTGGTTGCTGGTTTGGGCATTTTCCTCAGGATATTCATCAAGGTGGAGGGAGCGGTAGAGGGAGGCTGTACGGCTGGATGATGATGATGATGAGGATGATGAGGATGATGCTGTTGCACCTGTCGGTCTAAATTGCCGTCTCTTTGCTGGAATGCAGCTAACCTGCTTTCCTAGCGGGACGCTAACAGCAAACCCACCGAAGAACCATTATCAGTGCGTGTTGACGCTCGGCTCGCCAGGTTTATCCAAATCCACACTCGCAGCAGCATCTCTCATCCTCATGATGGATGGAGGCGCCTCCCATGAGAGGAGCCACTCGAAATGGAGAAGTGTGGCACCATCCCGTCATCTTTGTAACACCACCTGATTTAGCTCTGTAGTTGTCAATATGCAGAAATACTCTGGCTTCCAAGTCTGTGCCGTATAGAGAGACCCGGCACCAAATTCCTTTACAAATCTCTGTTTCATATGAAGTTGCTCTCTGGCAATCTCGCGTGTTTTATAACACGTAACCTAACAGCCATATTTGTATCAGCACTTCCCTGTGGGAAGTTCGGCATTCACATTATCTATCAATGGATGAAATTACTAGTAAAATGTCCATTTTCAGATTTGCATTGTTCGCTCTAACCTCCCGCTGATGAGGGCGGCGAGGCAACGACTAAAAGTCCAACTTGTACTGGATGAAGTGTTGCCTGGTTTACTGGATCATCCCGGTAGTGGAGAGAAGATGATAATGATGCTGATTAATGCTCCCATGTTGTATACAGGGCATGTAAACCTGCTGTTGGCCAAGGAAACTTTAAAACAGGCGGAATTTGAATTGAGTTTGGTGTTAGAGCAGAGAGAACAGGTCTCTTTTTAAATGATGTTTTTACAGTTGAATATAGACAATGGCAGTTTCTCGGCAGCAGCAAGCTGCTCACAAGACTCTGTTAATATTTGATGGCTGTTAAATTTGTAGGGCTCATGTAAATCACCACGGCAGGTCTGCCCTGTGGGATCTGGAGCATTATACACACACTGACATGTTTGTCAGAGGCCTATCACACAGATGGGCCAAATCATTATTAACAAATGTAGTGATGACTGACGACTGATTAGACAGCATTTGGTGTGGTCACAGATGTGGGTCAAAATATTATCAGCTTGCAAGGTCCGTTGTGGAGATAGTGGCTTTGATATATACTTTATTTAATCAGGAAGTCACATTGAGATCAAGATTTCATTTATTTTTATACCTGAGAACATAAAAATAAAATAAATAACAAAAATAAATATTAATAGCAGAAATACAAATGCAAATATACATTCAGGTATTATTACAAACAAGTGGACACATGTTAATATAAACAACAATCAATATTGTCAAAACAAATGATGAATCATGATGAATCAAAACAAGATGATGACATAAACACTCATAACTGCAAGTTAGAAAAGAGAGTTAGTAAAACAATTGCACCCCAAGTCAGTAAGACTTCTCATCAAATTTTTGAATTTTCCTGTTGGTGTCAGTGTGTCCAGTTTTAGTCTTTTCTGCAAGTTATTCCACACAAATGGGGCGTGGCTCTGATAACAGTGTTTCTGCACTTGGACCTGCGGTAGCCTGTTTGTGATTTTTATCAGAAAAATTTTACTATTTATGGATTTTGAACAATCCAGAAGAAAAGCATCAAACCAGTCTGTTTCAGACCACCTGCTCCTCACCAACCAGAGGAAGGAAGCCCACAGGAATAATAGCAGCATATGAAGTCAGTCAGTTTCACTGTGAGCATGCTGATGTGTTGGTTGAGGTTGGGTTATAGTGTTTGTATATTTACATTGTTGTATTGACTGGTAGTGCCGAGATGGCTTTGCTTAAAGGTCAAGAAATGAACCTAGTAAGAAGTGCTGAAAGGATTAATCAATTAATCAGTGGTGAGTAAAGGGATAAAGCATTTTGATAATAGATTGTTGGTTAAAGTCATTTATTAGTCAATACTGTCAAACAGTGTCTGGCTCCAGCTTCACCAGTGTGTGCTTGTGTGGCTTTCGCTGTATTATATGAGTGTAAACTGAATGTGTTTGGGTTAGCTTGGGCTCTCAAACCTCTGCTGAGCAGTTCTCACTGTTTCATGAGACTTGATGGACAAAACAATCCAAGTTTTTGTGATTCTGGTTGATGAATTGTCAAAAATAATGAGTAATTGTTATGTGAAGCACAAAAAAAACAAAACAAAATATGGAGCATTGAACTTAATACTTCATCTGTAGCAGTGAGTATTGAAAACTGTGAAGCACTGCATCTTTGTTAAGATAGTTCCTGATTTCAATCTAATCTATTATTTAGACTAATTCTTGTTCAGCGGCTTGTGTTTGGACTAACCCTGCCCCAGAGGAGTTTTAGGGCCAAATGATCATATGACAACATTTTAAGGTGGAATCACAATCCAGGATCTGAATCGCGAGTCTCCCCACAGGTTTTGTTGAACTCATGTGATCACATGATTAGTTGTGCATATGGTTGCCTGGACACACCCTCTCTGATTTTATTCTGAAAGTCCTGACTGGAAGTTGTGATTCATATCTTTCTGCTGCTTTGACGCTTGTTTTGGATGTTTGTCCGCTGACAATGCTGTCTTCAGTTTACGAACTGTCACAACCAATCAGGCTTTTTGCTTAGTTCACATGGAGTATTCATTTATTAGTTATTTATTTATTTATGAGGTATTTATGAGGCAGTTCTCTGGTCCTGCAGGCCGACTCTAACTCCACCATCTTGAACTACCGCTGGTGACGGTGGTCCTGGTTCTGCTCAGGTGGAGAACTGGTTTATGTGGAGCTGCACCAAAGTCACTGAGGCTGCAGAGCAGAACAAGGACTGCTGTCTCTAGCTGCAGTTAGTGGGCTAGCTGTTAACAGTTAGCAGCGATTGGACTAGGGAAATGAAATATCTAAATATATTAGCTTTTAATGACACTATCTGTAGATCATATGCCAATATCACCCACCACTAATTACATTCATGTTGTACTAATTTGTTTTCCCAACTATGTTGTGGATGCAAACGGATTCACTTGCCAGACACATTAATTAAAACATCTCATTATGCTGAAAGAAAATGTAATTTGTTTGGCAACATGTTTCCTTCAAAATGTATTTGGTGTTACATGGAATTGGAATTAACAACGTTGGTTTGTGCTTAAATGTAACATTTGAGAAATTTGGCTTCTTTTGTTATGTGAAAAAAGGGTTTTGTAATAAGAACATGTTTATTGTATGTCTCTAGAAATAGTTTGGTATCAATACCTTTGATCAGGTTTCGTATCAGCACTGGTATTAAAAGCCCTACATCATGATCATGAGGACTGGGACCATGCCTCCCTGGGAATACTTTAACAACATATAAATAAAACAACAGACTTGGCATAAAAAGAAAATCAGTCATTTGTGAAAGTTGTTGCACCCAAAATCTGAAACTGGAAAAATATGTGTGTGCTTAAACTTTACACCAGAACGGTGTAAAATCAAAACTCAGACAAAATTCCTGGTTTTATTTTGTTGTCTTTGCATGTAATTGGTCAAACTCACTGTGATAATGAGGGTTTTGTGATGTGGGTTCAGTCAGTAATGATGTGAGGAAGGTTTCACTAACTTTTGCAAGAAACCACACAACTCCAAAAGTATTTTTTTCCTAGGGGAAAAGAAACACTGCTTGGTTTTGTGTGGATATCTAAATTTGCAGTTATAAAACCTTTAACTTGTTTTTTACCCAAACTTGCCCCTAGTTAGCAGAATGCCTTTCAACAACTGTGCATGAATTTATGAAGTTTTTTTTTTTTTTAAGTTATGTGCATATGAATAGTGGAGCTTAATGTGATTGCAGCTGCTGTCCAAACTCAAAGTCTCAGCATGTGTTGAGGTTGCACTGAATTCTAGTCTGCTGAGCTGCTGTGGGTGAAGAAATGATGTGCACTCTTTCTCTCAGTGTGATTGTTAAATGGTGCCACTAATTAAAGGCTGTTTTAAACGAGGCTGTAAAGAGGAATTTCTCCTTAAACTCTGTGTGTGGCTGCAGTGGAAATATTAGTCACCAGAATGAAAAGAAACCAGGTGGTATGAGGGTACGAGGTCTAGCAGCAGCTGATGATTTACTGCTCCTGATTGGTTTAACGATCAGTGCTGAACTTGGAGCAGTCCACACACACATGGCGTCTCCACAGTGCTCCGTCCACATGTCTGGCAGTCAGCTTGACATTTGATCCCAGCTGTAGGGTGGGGTGCTGAGCGTGTGTGTTGTGCCAGCAGCACATGGTTGAAATATTCATATGATAATGGTTGAGCCACTAGGCTGGTGCCATGTCTGTCACATACGCTCCTGTTGTCTCCAGCATCTCCTGCTCGAGGACATGAAGAGGTCAGGCCTGACTGCTGAGGGAGGGGCGCTGGACAAGTATCCAGCTCCAGACACAGTTGTGTCCTCGGCGCTGTAGTTTGTAACCAACTGACTCAACATGAAGAGCCATTATTAACACTGCTCACATATTTACATCACATGTAAGTCTCACTGAGATTTGACATAATTATTATCATTTCAAAATACTGTTCTGTTACACTATGACCCCACCAGATATTCACTTGTGATGTGCACCAATCAGACTGTAAATAAAGATGGACGCAGCCTCTGTGACATCACCCACAGGTTTCTGAAGCTCAGAGTGAGCTGCTCAGAGTGAGCTGCTCCACCATCGACATCTTGGCACTGTCTGATTCACAAGTCATATTATCATATTATATTTGCATGAAAAATCCTCCAAGAGCCACCAACACCACAAACATGGCCAGGAGCCAACTGTGATTGCACCCACCTGTCACTCAAAGAGGCCACGTGACACAACTTTAAGTCTTAATAAAATGTAAACAGGTGAGTTATATAAACAGGTGTCATAAAGGAGGAAATTAGCTCTAGAGACCAAAACAGTTTTTGTACCAGGCTGTAAACATGTTGATTTCTGCTGTAAAGGTGGACATTTTAACATGGGAGTCTATGGGGACTGACTCACTGTTGGAGCCAGACTAACCCTAACCCTACCAGTTTGAGAGGGTCAAACAAAACACACACTGTTCAGTTGCATTATGGGAAATGTAGGATCCAGGACTTTTGAAGCTTATCAAAGGGAGTGTTGTAATAGTGTTGGCAGTTTGAGCCTCAGCTCCTTCACTCCATATGTTTGAGTGTCCTTTAGCAACGGACATAGTAACGTATATAGGCTGAATGGCGATACATGATACGTATCTTGGTATTTTCTATAAAGTGGGCTTAAGGTTTAGTTATGTCACCAGCACTTTTATTAAGACGGATCAAAATATAATGCAAAGACAGGGTTTCCTTTCCTGTTTGAAAATAAACAGCTGCAAAACATGTAAATGAAAATTTATATAACATAAATATCCTATAAATATTCAGTGTTTCTCAGAAGTTGAGAATTTAATTGTGGTGGTAGGGGTCACGTGTGGCTCAAGCAGTTTAGATGGGAGGTTATTTTCTGTAGCTACAATTTACAAACGCCTCACATGCAGATGATACAATGTACAGATGTTCCCTAAACGCCTCATGTAAACTATCAGTAGACACTAGGTGACTGTGCACAGAGGAGACTCTAGTCCATACTCAGTTACTTAGGCACACACAAGTCAAACAGGCATGTGGCCAAAAATGAATTAGTTTGAAAAGATTGAAATAAAACGTTCTGGTGTAACAAATGGAGTGATTTTATCTACCTGGGTGGGAGGGAAACGCTGCACTGCCTCTGCCTCCATGTTGCAGGAGCACGGTGGAGTGTGTGGGGCTGGGTTTCCGTGCAGAGGGAGAGTGGGGGCGGGGTCTCACAGGATTGTGTGAGAGAGGAGAGATGCTCACACTGACACAAAAAGAACAAAACAACGGGTTATGTAAAACTATATCAATATAAACGGTGGTGTCTCATCCTGTATCTTGTTTCAAATATTTCATCAGAGCAGCTGCTCATAGTGTAGGAAGAGATCATTCTGAGCTCGGACCGCTCTCACCAGTGACCGATGTCACTGTAACTACCAGCCATGGATATTTGCCTCTTATCTTAACCTCAACCATCACATCTAAATGCCTGACTGCAACCCCTCCCTCACACCTGTGTGAAATTACAGTGGAGCTGTGACCTTTTCCAAACAAATGATTTTCACATTTACACTGATTGCTAAATAACTCCAGTACGGGTGGGACGGCTGTTAATGTCTCTGGTTTAGTTCCTGCGCATCTGTTTTGATGTGTATATGTGTGTGTGGTTATAGAGACAGTGAGCACTGTGTGTGTGTGTGTGTGTGTGTGTGTGTGTGTGTGTGTGTGTAGTAGCACACACCAGGCTGTCGGCTTCATAAACTGCTGATATGCGCCTCGTGGTGGTTGTGTTTTGCTCTGTCAGGCTCCATGTTCGTCCCACTCCTCCCTCCCTTATTAACCACATGACAGGATCAACAGACTGTTCAGCTCCTATTGATGTTGTGACATGAAAGGACAGCAGTTTTAAAGGGCTGCAGTGTGAGCTCTTCATTTTTCATCCATGTAATCAGTAAACAGAGTGGTAGGAAGAAGCATCAGGCATACACATATCACTGCATCCTGGAAAAATACAGGAGGTTTGACTTCAGTGTAAAGGCCAGTGAAGGCCTCACTGTGCTTCAGATGTAGTGGACTGTATGATGTGCGGGGTGAGAAGCCTACTGCCTGCTTGAGCCCTCTCCAGTAGCCGTTTCCATCTTGGATCTGGTGGTTGGTAAAATAGCCACATTAGCTAACACAAGCAAATCTGTATTAAACCTTTTTGCCTCTCGCCACATCTTCTGATTAGTTAAAATGTCAAACAGCAGCTTCTCATCTTTAGTCCAGTTAAAGTGACAGACATCTGTGGCCAAAGGTGAGGAGAAAAAAACTGTTGTGTGACCAACAGAGTAGAGACTCTTCTCTACAGGAATTATAAAGCTGTGGCGTCACATCAAACTCATTAGAAGTCCTCACATAAAGCTTTACTCATATCACAATAGAGCTATGCAATAACTTGAAATATTATTATATACAACAGACCATAAATGAAGTGTCGTGGTGCTACAGAGACGCCCTGACCTATAAATGATATTCTCCAGATGTAAAGGAACATATTTGTTTGGTACAGAAAGAAATATGACATCGTCCCCATTTTTTTTTTTTCAGTGAAAGTGAAATACAAAAAATGACCAGTCCCACTATAATCATGACTAATATCACAATCACAATATCTGTCAAAATAATTGCAATATGATTTTCTTTCAGCCCTGTATCACATCAGTATTTGAAGTTTATCAGCCTGTGAACAATAAAGTGTAAAACCAGCAGTTTTTTAACTTTAAGGAGGCTGCTTTATAACTTTACCTCAGCGTCTTGCAAATGTTTGTTGCTGAACTTAAATTATTAGATCAGTTGAGGGATTTTAGCTGATTTGGATTCAATGAGCAGATTTGATGCTAAACCCCCCAACTCTACTGTCCACCAACTCTGAGTCTTTTGTGTGTTTGTGTTCTTGCCTCAGGGAATTGTATAAATAGCACATATTTCCAAAAAGTGTCTCCTTGAAGGCGTTAATCTGTTTTTCACATGAAAAGTGACAGAAACAAGGGAACAGAGTTTAAACTTAGGTAAAGTCATTATCAGATTGTTTGTTTTGTCAAGTTACAAAAATGCTAGACACATTTTCAATCATTTTGATCCCAGCAAATGACCCACCGTCTGTTCAGCATTTCACTGGAGCGATTTTCCCTAAACTCATGGTTGTGAATTTGACTAAATGGTATGATGATCTTGATTCTGAGGCGTCAGAGGGACCATGAAGGAGAGGAGGAGACTGAGCCAACATTCATGTTACTGAGTCAGAGACAAGTTAGATGGGGCAAGAACCATGAAAAGTGATAGTAGAAACCAGAATTCTCCTTTTACCCACTTACTGTTGATGTTGGTGTACTGGCTGTAAGTCCTGAGCAGTCATGTGCATTAAGGCTGTTCATGCAAAGTGTCATTTTCCCTGTTCCATCAGTCAGAGTCAATGCAGAGGTGTGAGGAGCGTGTGTGGGTGAATTATTGACCTTTCTGTATTCACATGCACTATGTGCAACAGAACGATGATAATGAATGGTAATCAATCGAGCACACTGTAACTCTCAGAATAATGATGAGAACAGTGAATGGTGAAAATGTGCTGATACAGAATAGTGATCATATACTGATACCAGTGTTTAAGTTAGTTATGTTATAATTTGCAGAGCCACAGTCACCACTGCAAACACTGGCTTTACAGATGTTCCTGGAAAACTTGTTAACTTGTTAATGACAACAGGGATCAGCTGTTCAGGCAACATCTGTCTGTGACTGACTGAGTGCAGCCAGTTCCTAACTGCGACTGACCAATCAAAACTGGTCTATTAAGACTTCTCTCATTGACTGTTTTAGTCTGTGAACCCAGTTGAGTTCTGCTCGGCTTGTGAAAACAGTTGCGTGATGTTTTCTGTGTCTCTGGAGGAACTTTGTCAAGTCTGAGAAAATAATGCTGCTGGTGTCGTAGTGATGTAACTGTGAATGTGTCAGCTTCGGCTCAGGGAGGAGTTTATAACAGAAAGCCTGCATCAGTGTTCTTGAAGCTTGACCCATACTAGAGGCTAAATGTCTGTATATCTCAGCCTCTGCTCCTTTGACTTTGACCATTCAGCCCCCCAGCATCATAGAGGTGCTATACTGGAGCACTCATTTAAATAGTGTATGTAGGTCGGGTTCTAGTAGCAGACACACAGGGGCAGGCTGGGTGATGCAGGCAAGAACAATCATAATGTGATTATTTTGACAGATATTGCGATTGTGATATGAGTCACGATTTCCAGTTGGAACGGTAATTTTTACATTTTATTTTCACTGAAAAAAAAAATATAAAAATGATGATGGTGTGATATTTGTTGGGTTTTGTACCAAGCATGTTTCCTCACGTCTGGAGAATATCATACAACACCACGATGCTTCATTTATGGTCTGTTGTGACCATTTTTATCAAAGGAAAAATTGCAGCTTGTTCGACTTTGATATTACACTTGGCCGTATCGTGATTTCGATTAAAGGTCCAGCCCTAATGAGAAGGCAGGTGAGCAGGAGGATACACAAGATACATGAGGAAACAACCAGGAGGACGTTACCACAGGTGAGAAGAGACCAAGGCCCAATTCCAATCTGGTGACTAAACTCCCACTCAGAGACGGAGTGTAACTGTGTGGAGTCACACTCGCGGCTGTGGAGGGTCTCCTCGTTAAAAGGGGAGGGTAGCTTTGGGGCACCCTCACCTTTCTCTGATGGAAACAGGAAATTCTTTGTTACCCAAAATATTTCAGAAAAATATTGTAGCTAAGGTAGTAAAGGAAAATGATAAATTGAATAAATAAAAGTTCACTCCCGTGCTTCTTCGGCTGCATTTCTTTATCGTTGAGCATTTTTTAATTTTATCTCAATCTGATTAGATCCTTGTTGTTTCATTAGTTCTTACAGTGATCAAGTCAAATAAAAAACCCTGTCCTGTTTTCTCGCGTACACAGCACCATGTTCATTCCAAACTACAATGTAACCTGTAATTTCATCATGTGTGTGTGAAAATAGTCAAATGTCTGTTTGAGGTCATTTATGACTTCTCCTTTGGAAATAAACACACAACTCACATTAGTAGGTTTGTGGCATTTCATCCATCCTGGACTCAAAGCGATGCTGCACTCGTCTGGGAGTGTGGTTTGTAAGTCTGCATCGATGCAGAGTCTGTGTCGGAGGTTTTATAACCCACTCCAATTTAAGGGTCGTTAGTTTGGAACGACACTCCGTGGCGGACCCTTCACACGAACGCACAGAGTGAGAGTGGGGAGGGGGAGTGTGTAGGGACCGGATTGGAATCTGGCCTTAATACACATGGATGGCGAGAGTGAGGGGGAACAGGTGAAACTAAGTGCGGCGGGGCAGCCGATCACAAAGATTGGAAACACACAAGGTCAGGAAGTAAAACAACCAATAGACACACAACAAAGTCATTTCAAAATAAAAGAGGAAAAAGTCTGACAGGAAGTCACACAGAGGGCAGACTTTCACAAAAGGACACTCCTGCTCAACGGGAGGGGAGGGGTGGGGTGGGGGGGGGCATGACAGGATGGACAGGAGGACAGAGGGAGGAGACACAGAGACAAAGCCATGAGCGAGTATTGACAGGTTGCACAGTGGAGGAGTGAGAGTTGTACTGAGCGGACTACAGCACAGTGAGAGCAGCGTGTGGCCTCCATCACTTTGTGGCCCAGAATGAATGTGACACAGTGTTGTGCGATCGAGCTCTCTGCTGCTATAGTGGCGCACAGATTGCTTGTGGCTGCAGCAAAGCCTGTTTGAACTAGAGTCTGAAAGTGAGCAGAGATAGCAGCATATTGACTGGCACTGACAGTGGATGGAGGGGGGGTGGGGGGCAAGATAGAGGGAGTATTGACGGATGAAGAGATTGAGAGAGAGACAGCACTTTCTCCCTCTAATAGGATTATTGTGTAAATGTGTTTGATTTAAGGGCTGCCCCCAGAGGCTCTCAAAGGAGGGGGGAGGGTGTAAAGAGGGGGAGGGGGAGGGGGCACGAAGATAAGGAAAGAAGACAAGGAAGGAAAGCAATATTGAAGTATAAAATGGAGAACAACTTGGATGTAATATAAAGTGTGACTGGGTGTGTAACGTCCCCGTCAGTGTGTGGGAACCTAAAGATCCTCCATCCTCAGACACATTAACACTGCTGAGTGTCCTCATGTTGACTTCCTCATTTAAACCATGAGCTGACACTGTTCAGCATGTGTATCGGAAACATTAGATTTTCTCTCACTGTCACTGCACCTCCGTGAGGCCCGCGTCGCTGTGGAGCTGCATTCATCACAAACTGTGATGCTAATTAATGTGAGGAGGAAACAGGCCTTGTGTGTTTTTCCAACACGATCCATCATTTTCATCATCATTTTGATTGAAAAGAAAACTGAGGCACTTGTGACTGAAAGTACCCTGAGCACAGCCACCTCATCTGTAGTGAGAGTATCTGAGGATGCATGAGGGCTGGAGACATTGGCTTTAAACAGAGGTCCACAGAGATGGGTGGACATTGTTTTTGAAAGAAATGCAAAAATAAGCATCACATACCTCCTGCATGGGCTACAGTCTGTTTTATAGGACATTGCATGCTTTCTGTTTACACTGTAAATCTTTTTTGGATAATTGGTCTTGTGGCTGTGGCTCAGGTAGTAGAGCGGGATGTCCAAAGATTGTAGGGTTGGCGGTACGATCCCCGGGTCCTCCTCTGTGTGCTTAAGTGTCCTTGGGCAAGACACTAAACCCCAAGTTGCTCCGGATGTCAGGCAGGCTGCTGCATGCTGCCATTGGTATGTGTGAAGGGGTGAATATGACTTGTAACGTGTTTTGAGTGGTCGATAAGACTAGAAAAGACAGGGTTTCCCTCACATAGACTTTTCTTGGACGGGCCGACCAGGTATATTTGCGGACTCATTTTGACGTTTTATTTGTATGGTTTTTAATCCGTTAGAATGACGCCATCTGTGATGGATTAAGTTTCGTTCTGCTAACATGCAAAGACAAGTGCAAGTACTAGAATTCCCTATGCAGGAAAACCCCTGGTTGTTATCATACACAGACAGACAGACAGACAGACAGACAGACAGACAGACAGACAGACAGACAGACAGACAGACAGATGATAGTTAGGTTTAGCCTGCTGCTGCTGGAGTGGGAATAAAAACCAGCCCTGAACTTTTGAGTTGGACTGACCCACCAGAACCATTTGAAGACACCATCACATACAATCTGTGTCACACTGTAGACGAATCACATAGTAAACAGAGGATGAATTAATGATGATGATTTGTGGAACAATACATGGAATAGAACGACCGACACTTTCCTCTGTGTAAATTAGCAGCTGTAGAGAGGGAGAGATTAGACAGTCATATATGTTGTTAGAGACTGATCCTGGGTCAGAGGTATTGGAGGCAGAAACAATGCATTGATCAGGCTCACTCTGTTTCTAACACCACAGGGGTCTCATATTGTCACTGGATGGGTATTGATTAGTTTAGTTGGGGGGGGGGGGGGCAGGAAGGGTGGTTGAATGTGACCTCAGCTGCAGTTAACAAATCCATTGAGTTTGCCATATGCCGTGCACACATTGCACACAACACTGTGGAGCTCAGACCATCAGGTTCTTGGTCTCCTCTCTTATCAAGGCTCTTCTCCTCTGGTTGCTCAGTTTGCCATAATACAGAGACCTCCTATCTTACGTCTTAAGTTTACACAGGAAGAAAACATGTATCTGACACGGATAGATGTTTTAGAAACACTGAGCTGCCTCTACCACTCACACGTCAAGCTGACAAAGTCAAGTTAATGTCACTGTGAGGCTGAGATCATTTATATTGGAATGAAAGTTTAAATTGTGAGCATGATAAGGTTGTTGGTTATTAAGACATTAGACTGAAGATAACTGCTGCTGTGTTGAAGCGTGATGTCTCTGTTTTGCCAGTCAGCATGGTCGGTACAAGCCCAGTTTAACTATGGGCCAGCGGCCATGTCTGTGAGCATGTGATTAAGTCCCGATAATAATCTGAACAAATGTTAAAGACGCTATGAAACTTGTACTTCACGTGGTGACTAAGGGATGCAACAATTTTAGATGTTGACTTTGACTGATGAGATTATAGTCTGAGGATTAATCAGTTTCACAGTAACATGTTTATGTTGTATTAATTCATTTAACAGGACTACTGATGTATTAAATCACATCGGCAGTCTTTAGAGATTTTAATGTGTTATTTATTGCTGCCTTTTGAAACAGAAATAATACAGCAACCGAATAATATAGTACAAAATAATAAGATAAGATTAAAAAAATGAAATATTAGCGACCTTTGCTCTATAAACATCCATGTCTGTGTGGAGTCAAAGGCTGCAGGACGTCTGTCTGCAAATATACCACAACATTATTTAATATTTTCTGTTGTTGTGTACCTTTTCAATTAAAGAAAGAACATCTCCTTTTCAGTGTTATTAATAACTGAAATGTAATTAATTAAAACCTGTGGTATAGTGCTTGAAGTTTACAAGCACCTAGTGTTAAGTTAGTAATTTACACCTGGCATATTTACCTACCATAGCATTTAGTCAACACAGATGGAAGGAAGCAACATAATGTAAATGGTCACAGTGACTGAAGCCCTTGAGCGAGCTAGACGCCCTGTTTACTTTTCACTGAAAGCCCATCTCTCCCTCCCGCCTGCACAATTAATTGAAATGTAATCAAAATCACAATATAAGTGCAATATTCAAACGCGTCACAGGGTTGTTCATTGTTAGCACCATAAGTGTCGTGGTGCTACAGCGACGCCCCAACCCACAAATCAGGTTCTCCAGATGTAAAGACACAAGACCCAATAAAAATCACGTCATCATCATTTTTAAAACTTTCAGTGTGAATTAAATGAAAAAAACAATCATTCCAACTGAAATCGCAATATGATTTTAATTTTTTGCATATCATGCAGCTCTGAACTCTAAGTAAGTAAGTATTAAGTAACTTGCCACTAACGTAATCTAAAGTTTTCATTTAAAATTCAAGTTTGATGTGTTAGACCCTTTAGCCGTGACTGTGTTCCTGCAGGTGCAGACAGGTGTCATATCGGACCTGTGTTCAGTTTATTCCTCCACAAAAACGTGTCTCTAATATTTAACACAACACTGTCAGCTGTTTGTGTAAGACACAGGACAGGCAGTCAGGGAGGAAAAGAAACTGTTCAACTTCAATCCTCCTTATCCCAACAATATGAACATTCAGGGTTTGTAGGAGATTTAACAATGTAACAGGACACAACAGAGGTAATCCTGGCCAGAGCGGAGCAGCACATCGCTCCTTTTGTAAACACATGTTCAATCCATGTAATCCATGAAATCAGACCTGAGGATGTTCTCTTACTGATGATTCAATCCAGCGTGACAAAAAGCTGTTTCATTAAAAACGACGTGTGCAGCAGCCGGCTGCACGTCATGCATAATGACACAGACTCAGCCTGATGTCGCGGTGATAAAGGGCCAATTCACTTTTTAAATAGGATTATGGTAACTTCTTTGATGCTGCTTGAGTTGTGTCTACTGAATGATACAGTGCTTTCACATTTTTACCCAAGTACACTGTCAGCCTAATTACCCAGATAGCTTCAGTGATGAAAACATTTGTTTCTAACTGAAACTCCACTTCATCCGGAAGGTTTTATTCCAACAGAAAGCTGCAGTATCATTTCCCCCCAGTAAATTTGTATCATTCATGTAGATGATAATCATGATCATAATAGATACTGAAAACATAAAGGGTCACATCAAAAATCTGATTAATCAGTTTTTTCCTGCTCCACACTAACTCTAACAAATATAGCCATTTGCGTGTGCTGTGTTTTGCATGTGCTGTGTTTTGCGTGTGTTATATTTTGTGTGTGTGTGTGTGTATGTGTGTGTTTTGGGCAGGATGAATTAATGATGAATCGGAGTCTGTGGTCTGGCAGGATTTCTGGTGAAGCTGGAGCCTCAGAGCTTTACTTTGTAGAGGGTGGGTGGGAGCGTGGGGTTTACAAGCAGGAGGCAATTTTAATTAGCCATGCTGCTGTTGAAGAACTAATCAGCTTTATGCGGGGATCACACACGCGCGCACACACACACACACACACACACACACACTCAGGATGCTGACAGCTTGTGGAAATAAAACATCCCCGTCAGGCATTGTTGTTTTTCTTGGGGAGAGGGGGGGTTTGAAGGCAGCAGAGCGAGACAGGAAGCTGGGGTGGGACGCTTTGATTTGTACACAATTAACACACACCAACAGTTTTTATTTAGTCCTCAACCTCTGTGCATCATTGTTGTTCCCCTCCTCTCTCATTGTTGGTTGGTGGGGGCTTCTACAGTGTGTGGCTTCATTGCACAACATGGCAGCAGTGAATTGAGAGTACATACAGCTCATATGTAGTGTTGAACTTGACCAACATCTGAACTCTGGGTTTTTTCATGATGTGAGCCTCAGCCATAACCCCACTGTTCAGGGAGAAGTGTGATCACAAGTGTCATGGACTCGTGCTCAACAACTGATTTTAATTGAATTAATATTCTATAATGATTTGATTCATTGTTTCCGTGTCACCTACATTTCATCTTCTATGTCAAAGTGATGTGTGACTCCTGTCCATAATGCAGTATAGGGTTGGGCATTGCCACTGATTTCCAGATATGATTCAATTTACAAGGTCCTGATTCCATTCCATTCGATTTGGATTCAGTCGGAGATATATCACTTACAAAATCAATTTGCCTTGGATATGAATGAGATTCTCAGAGAACTGATGCTGTGAAGTGTTCCTCTGGTGCATTATTAAAAATATTAATGTTTAAATTACAGATGGACCCCAAAGCAGTTACATTATTTATTTCTATTTTGCATTTCTATTTAACATGACCAACAGTTAAGACACTGTGTATGAACAGGTACACATGGCTTCTTCTTCACGTCTTACATATAGCTTTGCTTTTGTCCAGCTTTTCTCTGTCTACATAGTTAGATAGAAATCTAAATCTGAATGCAACCACATATCTGTCTTCAGACCTGCTGGTGACTTGCTGCTTTTTCAACTCAGCCCTAATGCAGTACATTCAGTGTAGAGGCCCAGGCCAATGTGAGACATCGTGAGGCCGACAGCAGCAATAGTGCTGCTTTTTTTTCACAATCAAATATAAAGTTTCACAATCGAATGTTGGGGTTTTTTGGTAAATTTGTTGTCAGCCCTGTCCCACAGTCCCCAACAAAACCTTCAAATTTACAGATTTATCTAAATAGCAGTGTCGTGTATGAGCTGTGACCATCTAATGATGGATATTTCTTTGTACTGATCAGTACACACAGTAGTAGAACTGAAATGATCGGTTGAGAATTGATAAGCATTTTATCGATTCCTCATTTTTCAAACTACACTGCTCAAAAAAATGAAGAGAACACTTAATCATCACAGTAGAACACCAAGTCAGTTACACTTCAGGGATATCAATCTATCCATTTAGGAAGAACAAGTGATTGTGAATCAGTTTCAGCTGCTTTGGTGCAAATGAAAGTGACAACAGGCGCAATGGAGGCAAAAGCAAGACAACCCACAAAAAGGTAATGGTTTTACATGTGGTGGCCACAGACAGTTGCTCTCTCCTGATTCTTCACTAATTTTGTCTTTTGCTAGTGTCCTTGTCACTACTGGTAGCATGAGGCAGCACCTGCAGCCCAATCAGGTTGCACAGGTAGTCCAGCTTCTCCAGGATGGCACATCCATACGTACAGTCGCAAGAAGGATTGCTGTGTCTCCCAGCACAGTCTCAAGAGCATGGAGGAGATACCAGGAGACCAGCTGTTACACAAAGAGAGCTGGACAGGGCCAAAGAAGGGCATCAACCCAGCAGCAGGACCGGTACCTGCTCCTTTGTGTGAGGAGGTACAGGAGGAGCACTGCCAGAGCCCTACAGGATGACCTCCAGCAGGCTACTGGTGTACATGTTTCTGACCAAACTCCATGAGGGTGGCATGAGGGCCCCACGTCCTCTAGTGGGACCTGTGCTCACAGCCCAGCACCATGCAGCTCGGTTTGGCATTTGCCAGCAATTGGCAGGTTTGCCATTGGCGCCCTGTTCTCTTCACAGATGAGAGCAGGGTCACACTGAGCACTTGTGACAGGCGTGAAAGAGTCTGGAGACGGCGTGGTGAACATTATGCTGCCTGTAACATCATCCAGCATGATCCAGGGTCAGTGAAGGTCTGGAGAGGCATATCCTTGGAGGGTGGCACAGACCTCCATGTCATAGCCAGCGGTACCCTGACTGCTGTTAGGTATTGGGATTAGGGCTGTCCCAAACGATTATTCTTTAAACGATTAATGTAGCGATTATTTTTTCGATTATTCGACTAATGTAACGATTATTTTTTTTATTAACCTAACAGTAATTTTATTGCAATTATTTTCCAGTTAGTCATTTAATATAACAATTTGCCCCGTCCAGCACACACACACACAAAAAACAAACATTTTTAACAGTTCAATATTTATTAAAACATTTCTTAAACACCACCATGAGCTCTTTATGTGCTCGTGCATGACTGTCGTGCTAGAGTGATATGCCAGATGCACTTTGCAGAGTCTGCAGACTACCGCACTGTTGGTGTCAAGATTAAAGTATTCCCAAACTTTGGAGGACCGTGTACGAACCTTTTTTGCCGCGTGTTGCTCCACACGCTCCGTCGTACTGCTGGTAGATGCCGCCATGTTGTTCAAATAGATTACACAGACGCAAATCATTCACGTAGTCAATGACTTCAATTACGTCACCGCGTTGTCCCAGCCCTTGCGCTGCGTTTGTATCCGGGTAAACCAAAGACGATGGATATAAACGGTCCCATTAGAAAGTTCTGGTTTTGTTCTATGAACATTTACCCTGTGTGGTTTTACACGACGCGTCAACACTAAAATTCCACGTCGAATAATTTTTGTAATCGTCATCGTCGATTACATCGGATAATCGTCCCAGCCCTAATTGGGATGAAATCCTCAATGATTGTCAGACCTGACGCTGGTGCAGTGTTCAGGCTGCCAGGGTTCCTCCTGGTGCAGGACAACGCCCGGCCTCATGTGGCCAGAGTGTGTAGGCAGTTCCTGGATGACGAAATCATTGATGCCATTGACTGGCCCTCACGTTCCCCTGACCTTAATTGAATTGAGGATCTATGGGACGTAATGCATCGGTGCATCCGACGCTGCCAAGTCCAGCCACAGACTGTCCAGGAGCTCACTGATGCCCTGATCCAGGTCTGGGAGCAGATCCCCCAGGACACCATCTGCCCTGTGGTTTAAATTTTTCACTTTGATTTTCTGTGTGATTGTGAATACAGCCCTCAATAGGTTGATGATTGATGGTTTCCATTGACTGTTGTTCGACATTTTGTTCTCAACAAATTATACAATGTACATCAGTAAAGATTTTATACTTGAATAATTTGTTCATCAAGATCTCATGTGTGATTTAAGTGTTCCTTTAATTTTTTTGAGCTGTGTATTTAACAACTTTTCTGCTTTTTATATGGTCGCAAACTGGATATCTTTTGGTTTTGGACTGTTGGTCAGAACAAGACATTTGAAGACATCACCTTGGACTTTGGTGACAATATTACACTGACCAAGCACTTTATTAGGAACAGCACACTAACACTTGCTAGTTCCTCAGTTCTTCATGTCATGGATCCTCCAGATGTTGAAACTTTCCTCTGAGACTCTGCTCCATGTTGACATGATGCATCACATCATTTCTGCTGATTCATCAGCTGCACATTCAAGCTGCCAATATCCTGCTCTACCACATCCCAAAGGTGATCTACTGGATTCAGGTCTGGAGACTGGGGGGGGGGGGGGGGCTCACTGTCATGTTGATGAACCAGTTTGTGACATGGAGCATGATCCTGCTGGAAGGAGACATTAGAAGATGGTGAACTGCGGACATGAAGGATGAACATGGAGTACACTGAGACATTCAGACCATGATTGATTATTATTTATCCCCTAGGGGAAATTCATCTGTCCATTAGTTCATTGTTGATAACAATAATAATAATAATAATAATAATAATAATAATAATAATAATAACAGTTATTAAGAAATAAACAATAATAATTAGATTAGTCCACTTCCTTTGGCTGAGGTGTTGTATAGCCTGATGGCAGTGGGAACAAAGGATCTCCTGAACCTCTCTGTTCTGCAGCGCAGTGAGATGAGATATTTGCTGCAGCTGTAGCCACTTCTCTGTCCTGCCAGAATGTTGTGGAGAGGATGGTTGGTATTGTCCAAGATGGCCTCCATCTTAGATTGCATGTGTCTCTCCACAACAGTCCTGAGTGAGTCCAGACTCCTGCCAAGCACAGACCCAGCCTTTTTGACCAGCTTGTCCAGTCTCCTTGTGTTCATGTCTGACATGCTGCTGCCCCAGCAGACTGCAGCATAAAAGAGTACACTGGCCACCACTGACTGATAAAACATGTGCAGCATTTCACTGCAGACGTCAAAGGACCTGAGCCTCCTGAGGGAAAAGAGCTGGCTCTGCCCCTTCAGGTAGATGGCATCTGACTTCAGGGACCAGTCCAGTTACTGCCCAGGTGCACACCTAGGTATTTATAAGTGTGCCCCACCTCAATGTCCTTCCCTCGAATGTTGACTGGCTGAAGGTGGGCCTAGACCTCTGAAAGCAATTGGTATTAAGAATAAAATATTCCCCACATCATCACACCACCACCACCAGCCTGGACTGTTGACACAAGGCAGGTTGGTACAGGTGTTCCTAATGTGCTTGGTGAGTGTACATTATTATTATCAGGGTTTACAACCATGAAAAGCAGCAGGTAAAGAAACTGAACTAATCGATCTCCTCCATTCTGTAACAGTCCACAGCTACAACAGACAGGACTGCTTATGGTTCTGAAACAACAGCTGAGATACAAACCTGTTTAAGACACAGGTCTGTGCTGAAATACCAGAACTAAAAAAAACATAATGTAATGTGTGTCTGCTTTTCTTCCTTTGTTTTGAGGACAAGTTCCTAGAAAAACCTCATTTTATTTTTCCATTTTGAGGACAAAGCACAGAATGATGTCGTCCTGCTGTTACTGAAAATACTTCTGTGTCTGTAAACGGCAGTTACAAAGGTTGTATTTTGTTGTTTAATTTGGAGGAGAGCTGCAACAGTTAGTTGATTGAAAGAAAATGAATCACAGGTTATTTTGATAAATCCTATAAAGTTAAAATGTCACATTTGATGGTTTCAGGCCTCAGATCAAAGACTTCACCACTTCTCCTGTGTCACAGTAAATGTTTGTTTTTGTTTACCTTTACACATACTGTATACACATCAGTTATTATTACCATTAGAACAACCAGTCTGACAGTGCTACAATACAACAGTTTATACAGCTGTTCCTGTTTTTGTTTCTTTCCTCTAGTCTCAGCCCAGCTGCTTACGTTTCTTGGTGGTTTGCCAGCTGACTTCTCAGTTCTAACATCCATCTCCTTATACCCACAATCCCTTGTGTTTTAAGATGTTTTCCTCTGGTTGCTTTAGGTCAGGTACTCCCTGCTCCAGACTTATCTCAGGTGAGGACAGAGACTCATGTTACTTGGTGCCATGCAGTCTTCAGTGAACTGAAGTAGAGTGATGCTGTGATCAGTAATGTTTAACTGGTTTAGAGCGCAGCCTTAGCTAACAGCCTGTATTTAAACATGGTGAGGGTAACGGTGCAACTATGACTCTAATTTCACATGTCCATCCATGCATGACAAACGCCTGTGTGTGGATGTGTGTGTGTGTGTGTGGGTGTGTGACTGACAGTTTGAGTTAATACCGTCTGTGGCAGGTATTCAGTTTCCAGACACACCACACGTGCAGCACTCACAGGATCACAGAATTGTGAAGGCCATGGTTGCTAGGAGACCATCTCCCCACGCTTTTGTTCAAAAGCCTCCAGTATAAACTACTGCATCACATCTACAGAGACACACACACACACACACACACACACACACACACACACACACACACACACACACACACACACACACACAGTGTGAACAGAGACAGATGGATGAAGAATGGCTGTGATGGAGATGTTTCCCTGCTGCAGAGATATCTGTGGTGCAGTGCTTAGTGAGGCTGTTAATATTATTTAATTAACAATAGGTTTATAGTTGGAGAATCATTTGAAAGTTAGTCCTGAGTAGTTCGGCTAACCCTAAATACAACTGCAGTCATTACTGGGCTGGAACTAACCATTACTTTCACTATTGATTACTGCTGATCATTTCTTTGATAAATTAATTCATTGTTTAGTTTATAAAATGTCAGAATGTAGTGAAAATATCAGAAAAAGAAAAGCAGCAAGTCCTCAGAGAAGCTGGAAAAGAGTAATGTTTAGTTATTGATTCATTTAAGTAAGAAAGAAATTATTTTAGCTTTATATGGTATATGTAATTTTATGTCACAAAAGCATTTTTTCATGGCAATCCAACCATTGTTTAAATATCGGTTTTGATTTAATAATTGACAATTTTATATATATATATATATACTGTCAATTATTAAATTATTATGTGTGCGCTACAGTCTGTACTTGTCGAGTGTGGTACAGAGTAACCTTCAGTCTTGATTGGTTATTACTAATCAATTTGTTTTAGTGGCAGTTAAAAAATTATAATGGTGGTAATAATAATAATAATAATAATAATAATAATAATAATAATAATGATCAGAGCTGGTCAGAGCTGAAGGTGTGTGGACTTCATGCTGCTGTTGGGAAACTGTGTGTCTCTGATATTTGAACACACTGCTGTTTCTTCTGTTGCTGCTGCAGCTATTTTTAGTGTGTGGGTGTTGAGAGGTCCAGATCACCCTACCAGATCATGGAAGCTCTGTAGAGACTCCACCACCACTGGTGCAGGAACACACACACACACACACACACACACACACACACACACACACACACACACACACACACACACACTGTGTGTGGGGGTGGTGATGATGAAACAAGACAAAATAGCAGCACTGCAGGTTCTCCACATTCAGAAATCTCCAGTAGCTTAGATTCAAATGGGAGAAATGGGAAACTCCACCAACACCTGTAGCATAAAAAGCAACGTTATTGTCAGACCAATGTATTTCATGCTGATCCCTGCTGTGAAGGAGCTGTGAGTGTTCTAACATCTCCTGTGGGAAAAATGAATGAGGCTTTCACTTCCAAACACCTCCCACTGTAACTCTATTAGCTTTTATTTAAATAATGAATAACAACACAGTGGAGCACAAGATTCCACATTAATGAAGTTAACTACATAAATAACTTATCTAAATAAAAATGTGCACACATCCTTCTCTGCTCTCCTATGCTGGAAGCAGTGTGTTTTTGCTTTCTGTCCCTCCCCCTCTCATGAATGTGATGTGTGAAGAACACTTTGCTGGACTTTTCTCAAACCTAGTACAAATATTCACTTGGACTCAAGGATGAACTGATTAGAATTTGGTGGTCAAAGGTCAAATGTAGGGCTGGGCGATATGACTTTAAATTAGTGTCACAATCCTTTCAAACTTTGACCTCAGTTATGATTAATTATTGATTACTTTGGTACTTATAGTTTCTCTTTTTGAGCCATTGACTCTTCATATTTAGCAGTGTGATTGTGTCCAAGTGACTAAACTAATTGGTGGTGTTACCTTTGGCCGCCATCCATGTTGTATTCACCACTTTCTGTTAGTCATGACTGTTAGGGGCCAATCAGAAGGTGAGGCGGGTGTCTGTGTTATCGCTTCCAAAGTCTCCGTTGCTGCTCGTCCAGACGACAGCAACACAACCCCAGAGTTTTTAAACTAAAACGGGCTCAGTAGAGTTTTTGAAAGTCTCTCTTTTAGTGGCTTGAAATACTCTGGAGTCATGTGGACATCAGGAGTAAATGTAGGAAAAGAGATGTGTTTTAAAACTAAAACGTAGTAGTGTGGATATAGCCTAATGTTAGTTGGACGGGTTGAAGGCTCAGCAGTTGATAAACGGACACATTGAGGAAAGTGTTAACTTCTCCACATTAAAATGTGTAAAAACAACTAGACCCGTGTTGTATATGTTGTTGAGTTGTGTTCTTACATTATCACAAATGTTTCCATCAATTCTCAAACCAGAGAAATCTGTGATTTTAATGAAGGTAACGCTCCGTTTCATTGGTCGCCTGTCAGTGACATCATATCCTCTATGATCATGTGTCAGTGTGTTTGTCTGACAGAAGCTCAACATTGACTTTTATCTAGTTTTAAGCCACATACACTTTTTCCACCTTGGTGGTTTTCAGCTCTGTATTTGAAGCAGATGAAGGATTTTAGTCGTCGGACGTCTGGATCTGAAGTTATCAGAGAAACAAGCTGAGGAAATGTTAGACAGCTCAGCTCCCAGCTGCTGGAGACGTCCTGTCCTGTGTCACTGAAGAGAGGAGGACACCTCTGTGGATCATTCAGCTGCTGGTAAAAACCTGCTGAACGTCTGCTTCATAAGTTATCAGAGAAACAATCAGAACAAAGGTTAGCATCGATCTCAGCTCCAGCTCTTCCCTGAGTCTCTGTCCTCCGTACAGCGTCGCTCAAACACTGACTTTAAATGTCAAACTGCTTCATTCAGTGTTTTTAATGGTTAAAATCACCGGGTCTGTTTGATTTTCTGAACCACTGACACTGAAGGAATCCAAACCAGGAGGAGCTTACAGTAATGGTGGTGAAGACAACAACTCCCATGATATCCCACGCTATTTCATGACGTCACCCAACGCCATCTTTTGATTTATAGACTCCTAGAGGCAGAAGTAACAGACTGTGTTTAAACAGGTAGTAATAAACAGACAGTAATAAACAGATAGTATCTGCCTGTGTTGCTCCTGTATGGCCCGTGTTAAGTGTTTGTGGGTTACAGTTTGTTGTGTGTGTGTTTCCAGTACTGTATCTTTTCTGTGTGTCCTCTAAGGAGGACGTTAGTGGTGGGACCACATAATGATGTTGTCATGTGTGACCTGAAGTAATTACATCGTCACGGTGACAGAGAACACCAGAGACATTCACACTCTTCACTGTGCCTGTCCTCCAGGGACCAAACCCTCTGTGCTTGTTTTAATTCATTGGATTTCACAGCTGGCAGCCACAGGGAATACTTAGCAGGATAATATGATGAGGATGAGGAGAGCGAAGAGTTCACTTGACTTCTGAGCAGACAGACAGGCAAGCATGTGCTAGCATGCAACACATAGACAAATACAAGATGTTTCCAAGCTGCCAGCGTCAGCCTCTAGCCTGGCTGCAGTGTCGAGGACAGCTGCTGGCCTCAGTATCACACATGTAGCTGTGAGAGCTGAGCAATACATGTTCTTCATCATGTTCCACACTGACACCAAGCTTCTGAAACCAGGAACTGTTTAAATGACATCAAATAAAGATGCTGTGCATTTAATGAGCCAAAACTTACACGTCAAATCATTTAACAACTTTAACATCTTTTAAAACATGCCTCACTTCAGACCCCGTTCTCTCTCTACCAGCAAGACAGATAATAAGGGCAGCAGCAGCATCTCGTCTTTTGAAATTTGTTGAATCACTATTTAGATTTAGAGGCAGTGTGTGACGGAACTTTAGTCTGGAGTATCTGGAGATCAGGTGATGATGGTCAATCAGGCTGATAATTCTACCTCCAACTATGACGCAGGTCACTGTTAGGTCAGTACTGACTAACAAAAGACATCAGTCATGATTACCAATATTAAGATAAGAGGGTGCTTGTGTGTGGGTAGAAAGTGAAAGAGCAGGCCATGCATTTAACATGAGGCAGCTTGAAACTGGACAGAGCAGCCATGAATGTTTCATTAGATCTGCTGAGTTTATTAGTGTGTGTGTGTGTGTGTGTGTGTGTGGGAGTATGTGGGAGTGAGGGAGCAGTGGGGTGTGGTGGCAGCAGTATCTTCACCACCAAGATAATGAGGAACCGTGACGTTGCATCATACTGTCTGCTCATGTTTTACAGTGTTCTCCTCCTGGTCCTGTATCTCGCTGTCTGTGGTGCAGTCTAATTGCTGATGTCACATCATGGTGTGTGTGTGCGTGCGTGTGTGTGTGTGCACGTGTGTAAGAGAGAGAGAGACCAACACAGGCCTGCTGACCTTTCCAATTTTAAACTGCTGTTATGTTGTTTTTGGAAAATGGGCTCCTGAGGGATCACGATGATGATGTGGAGGACGAGTGTCACATAGACTAACTAGCATTAGCTCTGGTCTTCTCCACTGGCTCTGAAACAGCCCTACATTAACAAACTGCAGCAGGGCGCGGTGCTGCAGTTTAAGGTTCTCATAAGACGATAAGTTACAACCCAGACAGTCCAGTTTGGGTTAACAGGTCCATGACTTTTATCATGAGATTTTCCCACAGCAAAGCACTGCACAGCAGCTATAATACTGAGAAAGGAATTACTTTGTTCACATTGTAAAGTAATCTACCAGGAGTGAGCTACTGCATTAAAGCAGCAGTTCCTCTGAAATGAATTAGGGGGCTGCATTTTTTTCGTGCAGTGCGAATGTCTGTCTGAACACAGCCTCACAGTATAAGTAACGCAAAGTAGCTTATGGGTTCTTCAACTGTTGCTGTCAATCATGTAATCTCCGTCTAGCACGTTGTAGCAGTATCTGACTGACTGAAGATGCACCATATTAACAGACTGACACAGTCGCACCATGGAGGCCAGAACCCAGACAACGAGAAATCATATTAATATCTGGTGCAATTACAAAGTCTACACAATCAGATGTATAGACTGTATAGACATAGTCGAGATAATGTGTCCACATACAGATCACATGTTGATAGCAGGCGGAGATGGGGTCATGCATCAGTGCTATCTAAAGAAAACTGCTTGCAATGTTGCAAGCCAGTTGTAGAGCTGCATGACGGTTGTTAGGTGAATTTATTAGATGATCGACAGGAAATAAATAAAATTAATAAAAATGCCAAACAGCTCCTCCAGTATCTTATAGTTAGAATAGTTCAGGATTGTTGCTCAGACAAAACACGACATGCTTCACTATTTTCTGACAATTTATGGACTAACAATTAATAGAAAAAAATATTGACATATAAATAATGTAAATGATTATTAGTTGCAGCCCGATTTTAGGTAAGCACTCATTATTGCAAATATTGTATTGGTGGTACATCGCATCACCGTCCAAAATTTGTCAACTTCCATCCTAAAACCCTCATCAAGCTCTGTCCACGTGGGAATAATTACCTCGGTACATCCAGTGATTAGTCATTTCTGAAGTGTGTTGGTGATTTAATTCCATGTAAATCTGCTCGGCTTGCAGTTTCATGAAATAAAGATTTTAACGCTTAATTAAATATTTGTGAAGACTGACATCCCCAATAATACTAATCCCAGTGATTCAACTGTCAGCTGTTCCTCCTGCTCCTCAGGGTCCACACTCCTGTTGATTACCCATCCTACCCGCCAATAGATTGAATTCATCCGGTAGGAAAAAACCCCTCAGTCAGGATTAGAACTTAGTGGGAGGAGCTGTCTTCAGACGGCAGAGGTCGTTGATTGTTCCATTTGGTAAGGTCTGGTCTGATACGGTTTGTTTACACTTCTTTGTTGGACTGAATCCAATTTTTGCTTTTTCTACGAAGAGATTCTACTGTTGCACAACTGTGGCTGCCCTACAGTCAAACTGGACTGTCCTGCTCATGAACGCCTGCTGTTGTACCACCAGTGGTATCTGCTGTGAGCACGGGCTTGTTTTTAGCCAAAGTAGCTAGCTAGTGCTGCAAGGCAGACTTTCACTGGGATGAATCCTACAGCTCAGATCATCGGTTGAGAACATTGCCTCCCTCACTCTAACTGAAGTCAACTGTCACTTGTGAGAGGAGTTGAGAAAGAAGGCTGAGCTCTGAGCTCCCGCCAACGCAGATTGCTCTTGCCCGGTAGACGAGCATCACCCAGGACCTGGTATGTCCACCAGGGCAGTTGTTGAGGGCAATCATACCAATATTCCCCCTGTACTTGTTCGGTCATCCATGGTTCATCATGTCAGGTGTCGCACCTCCTGCCACCCATCAATGATGTCATTATGGTGACAGGCCCATGGGTTTGGTCATGCGCCTGTTTAGATCAACATGTGGCAATATTGTTATATAGTTTTTAATTGAAAGATTTATGGCATATCCCTTGGTCATATTTAAAATATTTAGCCAAATCATTTGTGTAGTGTGTAGCGTGGCGGCAGCTGACTCAGGATCTCAGCTGGAATTCAAGGATGAATTCAAGGAATTCAGTGAGGAGATTGTGGACTGGTGACAAGAATGTGACAGGAATGTGTGGTGTGTGGTGGAGCAGATGGAGGGGGCGGGGTCTCTGCTGTCTCATTATAAAACCTTGTGGTTCCCGGGACAACTCCACAAAAAGAGGAATGAAATCCTTTTCCCAGATGGTAGACCATGTACTTTTAAACATGATGGAGGATGATTCCTCTCCTCCTCTCCTCCCCTCCCCTCCCTCTGTGTTCTAACCCCCCCCCAGCATCAGGCCTGCTAACCCTCACAGGGACACCGATTAAGCCAATTGAGGGCAGATAAAGAGAAACAAAGGGCTGAGTGAAAGGAGAGGCCTGATTCCTACTGGTGCTCGGCCAACAGGGAATAATAACACCGGAGGAGTCTGGATGAGGTCTAGACCCCCATACTCTTAATCCGTATGGACTAAAGCTCCATCTGCTGAAATCCACAAGAAGCTGTTCTGGTTCATGTGGCCTGTTTTTACTTTCATACTCCACTGAATTTAACATGGATTCACATCTCTTACATCATCAATTAATAAGCATTTGTTCATTTAATTTATGATAAAATTACCAAAGCCAGTTGAGACATATGGCTGCCAATGTTTGAAAGTTTTAATAGCATCTATACTCATTTTGTTTAGTGTGCCTGGTCCAGGAAGAATCAGGCCTTTAAACAGGCTGTATTGGAGACGGCCTTTATTCCTGCCCCCTCCATGTTTACATGTAATTAAATTTCCACATCACCGATTCCATCAGTACAACATGATTGTGTTGTTTATTCCATGTGTTTAGATTAGGCAGGCAAAAACAAATGAGAAAGTCAATATATATTGTCAAAAATCTTTGCCTCAGAAGAGTCTACAGCTGGATCAGGATCTCAGCTGGAGGATTCAAGGAGGAATTCAAGGACTTGTCTGCCCGCTCATCCACTGACATGTCTGCTATTGCTTCTCTAGTATGCAGACATAATACCTGCTGCTGGTCAGATGGCTACAGTGCACTAGTGTTAAATGATCAAAGTCCTTTAGGTCCTAGAGCGCAATTTTAATGATCTTAGTGCATGGATCCAGTGCATTTAGGACGTGTGAGCAGACAGCAGGATTAAACCAAACAGGCCCAGGTGCAAAATACTAAATTCTGCAATGCATGTTTTTAGTTCAGCCTCAGCTTATTATTCTGCACCCTTAGTTGAAATTTGAATAAGAAATGCTAATCTCAAGGTGGTAGGAGCACGGACTGTGTGGACATCTCCATGCGGTTATAACTGACCAGAGAATGTATGCAGAGGTGTGTGTGGTTATGGACAGGAGCTGTTTTCAGGTGATTTAATGAAGGTAAACATGGTGAGCGGTCACGTGTAATGGCACTGGCAAATTTCAGCCAGTGGTACAATTATGTCAGAATTCACCCTCAAAATAACTGTGAAATACTGCACCACTGACTTCAGACCAGGGGCCAGATGCGTAAATGATACCAACTTCATGGAGCTTCATTTATTATCATCATCAGTTTTACTGTTTACACAGTTTTATACAAACTGATTGATTAAGGGAGTGTCTTCATCCATATATGGCTAATTGTGGGAGTGGAAGTGAGGCTTGTGCACATGCATCCAATTTATTAATGAGTGAGATTTATAAAGCAGAACTATGCGAATGCATGGCTTTATAATTCTGATGAAAAGAATGTGTATGAATATTTCTGGTTTTGTGCACACACATAGTTTAAGTCATGAATCTACACAGTTTTATGCAGCTGGCTCCTGGTGTTTGTTGGTCAATCGCTTTCCACTTCCTCAAGATAGCAACATGCCAACAATGTGCCTGACCACACCACACCTCGTTTTGAGACCATGAGCGCTCAGATGTTTAATGTTTTAGGGACAGATTCCTCAGTAAGAGATCTGGCAGAAAATAAATACATACTGGTTTTAATTTGTCTTCCCTGTTTCTGTGTGACAATTTGGTCAATAATTTTAACATTTCGGTAACACAAATTATGGATGAAATTGCACCTATAAAAACTAAATAAATTTCCGGTAAAACAAAAGCACCTTGGAGGAACATGGAAAGGGTGAAGGCACTTAAAAGAAGCTGTCGTCAAATTTGAGCGCAAATGGCGTCAAGTCCAAATTGCAAGTCGATTATATTAGTTATAAAGACCTACTCAGTAAATATATCAGAGAAATTAAACAATCTAGACAGTGTTACTTCTCTCAGATTATTACTGAAAATGTGATTAATTCTAAAGTGCTGTGGACTAACCAGAAAAACTGGTTAGTCCACTTAGACCAATTCCTGCTGAGCTCCATTTGTTCAGAGAAATTTAATGAATTTGCCACATACTTTAAGAATAAAATTTCCAATATTAGAAATAAAATTGTCACTTCCCCTGCTGGTAGGTGTGATCACTCTCCTTCCTGTCATCGCCATACTGCTAACACTCTGTCCAACTATGCCCTAAATCAATCCAACGAGCTTCATGATGTGGTGCAGCAGCTTAGTTCTGCAACATGTGCTCTTGATCCAATGCCTGCTAAGTTCTTCAAAAATATTTTTAGCTGTTTGGTGGAGGATGTCCTTGAGATTGTTAATGCCTCCTTACATTCTGGAATCTTCCCTTCAAGTCTCAAACATGCTATTGTAAAACCACTGTTAAAAAAGAGTAATCTGGATCCATTAGTTTTTGAGAACTATAGATACCAATATCAAACATGCATTTTTGGGGAAAATTCTTGAAAAGGTTGTTTACCAACAATTACATACTTCTCTGTCAACTAATAATTTGTTTGATGCTTACCAGTCTGGTTTTAGAGTTAACCACAGTACCGAAACTGCCAGAGTTGTTAATGATCTTAAAATTAGGAAGAACAATCATGATGTTTGTATTTTGATAATTCTTGACCTCTGTGTTGCGTTTGATACCGTGGACAATTCAATCCTTCTTCAGCGCCTTGAACACTCTTTAGGCCTTAAAGGCACAGTTCTTAAATGGTTTTCTTCATATCACAGGACGATCTTTCCCTGTAGCTATTGGTAAATGTGAATCAGATGAGATTAGCATTCCATATGGAGTCTCTCAGGGGTCAATCCTAGGTCTTCTGCTGTTTAATTTGTACATGCTTCTACTTGGGTCCTTAATACGCAATACAATGTTTCTTATCAAACATGCCGATGACACACAGTTATACATATTTGTTTCTGCCAATAACCTTAACCCAGTGAATGATCTCATCCAGTGCATTGCAGATATCAGATTTTGGATGGCCAAAAAGTTTTTACAACTTAATCAGGACAAAGTTATGAGATTCAATCTCTGTTACCTCCTCTATCTTTAAAACCATGTGAGCATGTCAGAAACTTGGGTGTGGTTTTGGATGCTGATCTCAACTTCCAAAAGCACATCTCTAATATTTCTAAGACTGCCTTTTATCATCCTAGAATTATAGCAAAAGTCAAAAGTTTTTTATCTCAGTCAGACTCTGAAAAGCTGGTCCATGCTTTTATTACTAGTAGGTTGGATTACTGTAATGCACTTTTTGCTGGACTGTCAAAGCAGTTCAATAAACTCCAGCTTTTTCAGAATGCAGCAGCCAGATTATTATTATTATTTCCCTTTTAGAATGATGATATTAATAATACTTTCCTATTCTGTATGTTTTTTGCTCTATGTTTTACTTATATGCTATTTTATATTTTGTCATGTATGATGTATTACTTTTATTTTGAAGCACATTGAGTTTACGCCTGCCATATAAAATGTGCTATATAAATAAAACTGACTTGACTTGACTTGACTATCCCACACACATATGCTCTCATAACATCTAAATGCAAAGTGCACACAGGCCAATTAATAACCTTCCCCCACTGTCTTTCGTTTTCTCTCCCTCCTGTCTGTCCATTATTCTTCTGCCTTCTTTATTCATCTGTAAACACCAGTTGCCTTCCCACCCCCACGCCCTCTATCTCCATCTCCATTCTTATCCCCTTTCACCCCATGTCTCCACCAACCTCTGTCTGCTCTATCATGTGACTTTCTCTCCCACTCCTCCATCCACCTCTTCATCACACACACCACCCTCCCCCTTCATCTCTGTTGCTTCCTTCCCCACC
The DNA here is from genome assembly GCF_002260705.1 of Seriola dumerili. Taxonomy (NCBI): domain Eukaryota; kingdom Metazoa; phylum Chordata; class Actinopteri; order Carangiformes; family Carangidae; genus Seriola; species Seriola dumerili. The sequence continues at coordinate 1,652,294 of NW_019174574.1, read as the reverse complement.
TGACTCACTGCAGACCTATTAAGCATACTGATAGTGGATTTAAGGCTTCTTTGTGTGTGTGTGTGTGTGTGTGTGTGTGTGTGTGTGTGTGTGTGTGTGTGTGTGTGTGTGTGTGTGTGTGTGTGCACTGCAGCAAAAATCTCATCTACTTCCTGTCTCCATATGCCTGTTGATTCCAGTAAGATGCTCTAACTGTCTGACTGAGCCCCAGGGGGCTATAACCCACTGAGCAGCAGCGAACATGTGTCTGTTGAGACCAGGGAGGTGTGGACGTACGTACAAATAGATGGTCACCAAAAAAAAGTCCAGGTGAAAGTGAATGCACAGAAAGCTTGTGCATTAGTGCTAATTTGTAGCTATTCTCAGGTTGAAACTTTGGGTGTTATTCTCATTTAGTTAGTGTTGGCAGCATTAGCAGTGTTAGCAGCATTATCATGGTTGGCAGTCCTAGCAGTATTAGCATCATTAGCAGTCCTAGCAGTGTTAGCAGTATTAGCACTGTTAGCAGTATTAGCACTGTTAGCAGTATTAGCAGTGTTAGCGCTGTTAGCCATATTAGCAGTACTAGCAGTGTTAGTAGTATTAGCAGTGTAAGTAGCAGGCGAGAGAGAGTGGTGATGCTGGTGACCGAGGGTCGAAGCAGAGAGTTAACTAGTTTGTTAGTAGTAAGCAGTACATTATATGCGCACAACCAATCCAAGCTGCAAGGACTGCTGCAGTGACACCTTTAAAGCAACCTAGACATTTTTACAGTAGTGTGAGCACCAAGGCCATGGTGGCTGTAGGATGTATAATTTTTTTCAGGGCATCACTGCCAGCGGGAGGGGCCACCATGGCCGTCGTGGCCGCCATGAAATTCCTACCATGGTTGCAGCCGTACAAGACCCAAATTTCTCCAAATGTATGTGTGGTAGAAAAGAAATTAAAAAGTAAGTTCTCTTGGATAAAAGTCCAACTGCTCCACAGTTTGCTCTGTTACAGTTCTTCACAACCGGAAATCAATACAGGGATTTTAAAATGATGCAAAAAGACTGTTTGCAGATGGTTTACAGTACAGTACAAAGTCAGAGTCAAGTTCTAGCAAATTTGAACTGGTGATTTGTTCACTCATTTGAACACAATCCATATCCCTTTTAGTTATCCTAACCAAAAATCAAAGAGGAGTGGAACTAGGCTAAACTAGGCTACACATTCTGAGTCCAGCTCTGTACATAGCACCCATGAGATTGATATCCATCTTCTCATTCCACTCAGACAGAAAGTGAATAAACATATTCTCCGAAGTGCTCTTTTAATTGCGGCTGGTAATTGAGAGGACAGTAATTAAATAGATTTTTAAATCCATTCAACCTTGGCACAAATCTTTCAAGTAGCATGTTCATCTCCTTGACACAGTGATAGTTACAGTGATTATCTGAAAGTCTTTAGTTCTACAGTAGACGTGTGAAGCACAGTGTCTGTACAGGAGACAGTGGATCTCTTTCAACACATTTACTAATAGAGAGAACAACTGAGTGAGAGGAGGAAGAGCTGAACTGAATAGTCCTTTGTTTTCACATGCAGACTGCTGAGAGGCGTTTTCATTCACACACATTAAAGTGTGACAGAGGAGGTGGTGACGCAGGAACCTCTGTGGGTCAGAGGACACAGAGGCCTTCCACTTCCTCTCCACAGGATGAATGGGGACCCATGTACCCCTGCCTACCTCCCCTCCTCCTCTCCTCACAAGGCCACCAGGGTCAGAGGCCATCAAATGCCACTGCCACAGGGTGTGTGATGTGTTTGTGTGTGTGTGTGTGTGTGTGTGTGTTTGTGCTGAAAATAGCAGATAATGACACAGGAGCAGTGAACATCAAATCTGACTGAGATTGTCCTGAATGAGAGAAGGTGAGAAGAACAGGACAGATGAAGAAGAACGAAGGCAGAGACAGAGGGGACATCTGATAGGGCCGCAGATGCTCCATCAGCAGTCTGCCTTGTAAAAGCATTGATTGTGGCTGGTTGTGTTGTGAGGACAGTAGAGTGATGTCAGACATGTTAGAGCCTCACTGCAACAGCTACATCACATCCAGCTCCAGAGATCTGCTGTCCTCTACTGTACCTGTGGACACACCTGTTAGCTGTGTGCAGTGTTGTGCCAGTTCGCACTCAGAGAACTAGTTCAAAGTTCAGTTCATACAGATGAAAATGAACTAGTTCACATTCATAGTTCATTTTTTAAAATTTTGAACTAAGTTCACAGTTCCCAGAAATGAACTAGTTCATGTTTATTTGTTCCGTTTTTCTAAAATAAATGCTGCTGTTCTCTTTCAGTAGAACCTCCTTCTACCCATCCATCACCAGCCCAAAATCATTGCCACTCCCAAACTAAAGGAATTATTGTATATGTCTGAAGAATCACAGACATGAGTGACTTTTAAAATCTGTATATAAATATAATCCGTCTGAGTCTTCACTTGTTTGTTAATAAATATGCTTCAAATGCTCAAACAAACTGGCTTCAGCAGTGGTAGATGTGTCTGTACCGCTAGTACCAGCCATGCCGAGCCGTGTCTATGGAGACATCATGCAGTGTGCAGTAAAACTGTTCACGTTCATCATTTGTAAACTGCTTCATTCAGTTCAACGTTCATAAAACGTATGAACATGTTCAACACTGGCTGTGTGTATGACTGTATCAGGCTTCCAGGGCTAAGGAAGTTAAACTGGTCCCACGCTAGAGAATAATTGGACAACATGTGAAAAATAGGCGGGATACAGAGTCTCAAGATCATGCGACACAACCACACAGGCAGTGTGTCCGCTGTAACATGGGCACCAAAATGAAAACTAAGATGTTCCACAGCCACCATGCACACGCCATGCAGCCAGTGTGTTCCTGGCCTTTGAAGACATCATGGATGTAATTAGTGCAGCATTAAGCAGCAGGTGAATGAACCCAACAGTTTGTGTTTTGAATGATTTCATGTACTGCATTGGAAACATCATCCTGAGGAGAAGCTGCAGTGCAGGCAGAGGTCAAGCTAAGCTAACAGGCTAGGCTATGAAAAAGTGGCGGAGTGTCGTTCTGGTGGCTTTGGCAGCACTACATGTATGTTGATGAAGTGAGCCCAGTCCTGAACCACACATGCTGTACAGTCTCATGTGCACCCTGAGTGACAGACACACAGAGAGGACAGGTAGAGAGTGAAACAAACTTTGTAGAATTCGTTCATTGTCTAACGTGTGGTGTGATTGGATATGTGAAGGAGCAACAGGTTTTCAGGTTAATCCCACCTCCCAGTGCACATCTATCAGCCTTTTCTTCTCTCTGCTCTTCACTGTCTGAATATGCCACCTCTCACAGCACACACACATACTCTCACACAGATTACACTGTTTAATCTTGATTAGAATCACAGAGTCTTGTGCTGCCGAATGCTGCTTAGCAGAGCAGAAAAGATGAAGCGAAGGAGGACAAGGGCAAAAAAGACAGCTATGTGGCGCAGTAGAAAGACTGCAGGAACACAGAGGGAACAAAGGGAGTGCGGAAAGACTCGAGGGCTGCAACCGTTGTTTTCATTATCAATGTAACAGAAGGTTATGTCTTTAATTGATTGATTAATCATCTACTTCAACAAACTGTCAGAAACCTTCACTGAACTGAAGGTGACATCTTCACATGTTGTCCAGACTTTGTTATATTTTGGGATCATGTGATGAGTTTGTGGTCAGGGGCTTTGTCGGGTTGTCTGTCTGTCCTATTCATGTAAATGCAATATCTCAGCAACGCTGTGAGGGAACTTCTTCAGATTTGGTACAAACATTCTCTTGGTCTCAAGGATGAACTGATCAGAATTTGGTGGTCGAAGATCAAGGTCGCTGTTTTCTCACAACAGTGGTCATTCCAGAATCCGTTGGGCCCAAGGCAAAAAATTGGCTGGGGTCCCCTTCAGTCAGCGTTCATCACCATTATGTAATAAGTAATCTGACACCTATGAAAAATTTACAAAATCTAAACAAGTTTTGTTCCAAATGTTCATGTTAGTAGAATTTTCAAAATATAGATATAAAGAACAATAAAAACCTATGTAAATAAATGACCTTCAACGCTGTCATATTATAAATTAATAGTGTGAATGAGCTGTGATGTGGTTCTGGACTGACAGTGTTCAGTGGGCGGGACAGAACAGCAACACTTTCAGTCTACCAATCACCAGCCAGATAGAGACGTGAATGAGGTGTGAGTGGGCATCCCTAACGACCAATCACCAATCCTCATCATTTTTATTCCAAATGGGGCGCTTTTAGGGAGGTTTACTACTGAGATGTCTCAGCAAATCGTCCATTGGTTGTTTAAGGGGAAGGAACAACATTTTGAGACATTGCTGTGGAGTTAAGTTAGTCAGCCCTTGGGGGAACCCCTAACAGCCTGGGGCCCCAAGCAGTTGTCTGGCATGCCTGCGCCGCATGATGCCAAAAATATACTGTAATTTGGTTCCATGTATCAATACTTGAGTAGGTACTCAAATAAGGGTGGACCATAAAACCTGGCTCTGAATGAAAACCAGTTCAGAATCAACGAAGACCTCATATTCTGCTGCTCTTTAAGTTTATCAAATGATGACTCGGTCTGTGTACACAGATATACAGAGCTTCTGGTATGAACAAGCTAACTACATTTTTATTTAGCTAATTTATGACATCTTCTCAAATAGACCTGGAGGCTGAGACCAACCAGCCTCACCTCCCTCCACCCTCCACTAGCAGCACCAGCTCAGCAGTTAATCACATACTGTAGCCGTAATGAGCTGGGCCTGTGGCCAAGAGACATAGAGGAGCCCGTCCTGACCACTACAGAGGTCCCAGGAGACAGAGTAGCACTTTCACTTTCATACGGAGCGGACATGTTTGTGGAGTTCATTGTGGGTATAGAGATGAGGCCAGGTCAGTTACAACACCCTGATGTCTCTCTGGTACAGAGGGGACCGGGCCTGTCAGGTCTGGATCGTCTCTAGATCTGACTGGACTGTAGCTGACAGTAAAATGTGCCTCTGGTTTCGACACAGTCAGATCAGGATCACATGTCTCTGTGCAGACTGTCATCTCTGTCTCGTCATATCACATGCAAAGTGAAAAAGAAAGTGTCTCATGTCTTGGCAGGTTGGAGTTTTAATGTAATGTGTGTGTGTGTGTGTTATAAGCAGCTGGAGTGTCCTTGCTGTCTTTCTCTGCCTGATGTGTCGGTGTGTTCTGTTTTCTGTCCTGACAGCAGAGGAGAGGAGGAGCTGGAGTTTCCATCAGAGTCCATAGATAATCAGATAGAGTTTAGGAAATCTTATCAGGGAAAGAGATTTACTGTAAGTCTTGTACACTGTTTGAAACAGTTACTGACATTGGGATAGAACAAGATCCAGCTGTAGTGTTTGAGAATTGAATTTAGATTTACTGTCAGTGAAAGGTCTGTCACTGAAACTTTCTGTGACATGTTGGAGGAGGAAACAAAGACAAAGAGTAAAATTAAGACTGTTGTAAACACCCATCACAGGTTACAGACCCACTCTCTGCTTCAGGTTTCACCTGCTGTACTTAGTGTCAGTGCTACACCCAATGTCGCCTCCAACCAGGGGCTTCACAACTACATTCTGTAAAATAGTAGTAGCTTGTCATGTGGGACAGTCTAGTTACAGACACCTTGAAAAGAGCACTGTGCTGCTGTGATCAGAGATCCCCCTTATACACTATATCGTGACACTCTCACATACACATATTGTGACCATGAAGCACGGTGGGGGTCACTGCAGCTCGTATGGTCCTCACTACTCTGCCATTGTTTGTCATTTAATCCACTTTGTTAGTGAAATTCAAGGACATTAAAAGTTACACACCAGATCTGTCTCAAGTCTGAGAGTCATGAGGACACTGTGTATTTAGGATTCCAACAGTAAATATGGGCTGATGGCTGTGGATGAACTGGCATCACGTTTTTACTCTTCATGTCAAAATGATGGAACTTTTAATGTGTTTTCAGTGCGGTGTTGGCTCCGTTAGCTCAGTCTGCAGGCAGCATGGTGACTCAGTGGTTATCTCAGTTGCCTCACAGCAGAAAGATTGTGGGTTTGAATCTAGAACTGGTTTGCCACCTCTCTGGGTGGAGTGGATATCTTCCTGTGCCTATGTGGGTTTTCTCTCTCTGTGTGTGTGTGTGTGTGTGTGTGTGTGTGTGTGTGTGTGTGTGAGAGAGAGAGAGAGAGAGAGGTTCATGTCCTAGAGCAAAACTTAGCTATCACAGGGACATTATAACAAGCCACCACATTAATAAAACGTTAGATTCTTAACTAGACATTACATATAGTGATCAAGCATTCTTTACTAGCATTAATTAGCAAAACTAGCAATCATACTGATTGCTGTTGTTAACTTCATCTCATGTCGGCTCTGTGGAACTGGATGTGTGGACTGGATGTTTTCTGCTGAGATGCTGAAGCATTGATGTTGTGCTATTGTGGTCGGCTAGCTCCGTTTTACAATGGACAGAGTTTTCGTTTTATTTTTTTCAGCTTGAAATGATCCAAACTTTCTCTCTCTCTTTCTCCCTTTTCCAAACTGCCCCCACAAATCACGTATCAACAGCGTTAGAGCTTCATATGGATTAAATGAAGCTTTGATGCAAAGAATTTGCCTCTCAAGGAATCGTTTCAGCCCCACATGCAGCTGAACTGTTGACTCTAAATTGTTAATGGGTGTGAATGTAAGTGTGAGTAGTTGTCTTATCTATTACCTCATTTACACTCAGCCATTTACACATATTGGTCTGTCAGGGTTCTCCTAACTGTTCTTGGAGACATGACTGATAAATGATATATGAAATGAGTGTATGAGTGGACCACAAGGATGGTCCACTCCATCCATCCTGTCAGCCAGCCTCATCCCATAATCACGAGGAGGCAGACAGAAGGTCTCAGGTTCAAGCTGGACTGAAGGCCAGCCCACAGTACCTTCTCTCAGATGGAATGAGCTGAATGAATAAATTACACGTGTTCTCTCTCTCTGGGAGAGTGGAAGGCAGCGCAGCATCCTTTGTTCTCATCTCTTTCCCCTCACACGATGGCCACAGGAAAGAATATTAATGTGCTGCACATGCAAGTACAGACATACTGTGTGTGTGTGTGTGTGTGTGTGTGTGTGTGTGTGTGTGTGTGTGTGTGTGTGTGTGTGTGTGTGTGTGTGTGTTACTTCCCCTGAAGGCCTCATGTTGTTTATCTCCCCCTGAACAAGGTAGAAGTGTTCCCTGGCTGATTATTGTGTTTCATTTGCATAATAAATGGTTATTCATTTCTTTTGCATCAGTGTGTTGTTAATGTGGAATCTAAATGAGAGGTGAGGGTTGTCTGTAAGAGTGGAACAGAAGGATGAAGACTGTCAAACAAGAGGTGCAGCACAAACAACAGCAGCTGTTTACAGAGTCACAGCAGTGAGGAACTGGTCCTGGAAAGACAGATCCAACTCTTCATTTTACATATATTGTACTAAGGATGCACTGATCAATCAGCTGGTCACTGGACAAGGCCTTTTTCAGCATGATCAGGTCAATGATATCTATCTATCTATCTATCTATCTATCTATCTATCTATCTATCTGATCAGCTATGATCACTAACCAGCCGATCAGTGTCAGATATCTGATTCTCTTACACTCATTTGCCATACAACAGCACAGACAAAGCTATACAAACACAACATGCATCAGCGTGGACGTTGTTCACTGTTAGTGAAGAAGACACAAAGATCACAGTTTGTAAAACCTGTGAGGTCAAAGTAAGAGTGAAGGAAGAACCACAAAAACATTCAGAACAAACTGTAAAGATGCTGAAACACCAGCACCTGCTGAACAACTCCACTTTCAAGAAGCTAGCAAAGGTAAAGTGGCTAAAACTAGAGCCACAATGCTGACCTCACCTGTCCATGACAGCTACCTGCTGAACTGCTGCTGTAGCTCACCATAGACTGTAAATAAAGATGGATGCAGCTTCCATGACGTCACCCACAGGTTAATGAAAGCAGTTTTGAAGCTCAGAGTGAGCTGCTCCACCGTCGCCATCTTGGTAGTGTCTGACTCCGCCCCTAACTGGCTAATCCAGAAATGGGCAAAAAGAGGTGGGGCTAAGACTTCAGTGAATGGTGGCTTGTGGCAAGCATACGCTCGCCCACCTGTTATTCAAAGAGGCCACGCCCTCAATTCTCCATAACTTTAGTCCTTAATAAAATGTAAACAGGTCAGTTATATAAACAGGTGTCATGAAGGAGGAAATTAGCTCTAGAGACAAAAACTGTTTTTGTACCAGCCTGTAGACATGTAAATTCCTTCTGTAAAGTTGGACATTTTAACATGGGAGTCTATGGGGACTGACTCACTGTTGGAGCCAGACTCTAGTGGTCATTAGAGGAACTGCAAGTTTTTGTTCTTCAGTGTTGGCTTCATGTTTCAGCCTTGGAGTTTGATGCTTGTGGCTCACACTCAGGTGTCCATGACGCCAGTGTTACTGCTGTGTCTTTGATCAACAATAATAATAACAATAATCATACATCGTTGATGAGAGAGAAAGAGAGAGAGAGAGAGAAGTTTATCTAGATATTCAATATTTAATAGTTAATAGTCAGGTTGTGCGATCTTATGCATAGTCAGATCGTCCTATTGTCACTGTGTGAAACTGCCAGCAGCAAATATGATCACAGGGGGTTTACATTAGAGAAAGAGACAGAAGAAGCGACCAGAGAGAGAGAGTGTGTCAAGTTTTTCTATTTTGCAAATCATTTTTCATCAAATTGTGTTTCAATTCAATTTAGAGCTGCACAATTAATTAAAATATAATCAAAATCGCAGTATGGCAAAGTTCAATATCCAAGGAACAGGAGCTGCAATTACAGCAAAACATTGTTGTATATAGTTAGCACCATAAGTGTTGTGGTGCTACAGAGACGCCCCGACCTACAAAACATATTCTTCATACATAATGAACATGAACATGTTTGTTTGGTACAAGATCAACAAAAATCACATCATTATCATTTTACATATTTTTCAGTGAAAGTGAAATGGAAAAACAACCATTCCAACTGAAATCACAATATCTGCCCAAATAATCGCAATATGATTTTTTTCTGCATATCATGCAGCCCTACATTAATTAATAATAATTATAATTATTATTAATTAATATTATTAATTCATAAGCATTTTCATCCTCATCATTTAGGCCTCCTCGCTGATGACAGCCAGAACTGAAAGGCTTTGTTTTCAGGAGGGATGCTCAAATCATGTTTTTTTGCCACCAACACCGATCATCTGTGAGTGAGACTGGCCAATACCAATCATTTTTGTCATGCATTGCAGATGGCGTATGTTATATCAATCTCAATCACAAATGTCCACTAGGACTCAAGGAGGAACTGACTAAAATTTGGTGGTCAAAGGTCAAAGGTTAAGGTCACTGTGACCTCTCAAAGCAAATTTTCAGCCACAACTGAGGAATTCATTCACTAATTATGACACAATTATCTCAAATATCTGTAGGATGAAATAAAGGGATGACATTGTACTGTATATCCAAAATGTTAAAGGTCAACTTCACTGTGACATCATAATGTCAATTTATGATAAATTTATCTTGTGAAGAATGAAAGGATAAAATCTGTTTGAATCAAATCAGCTTTTAAATTAATCAAATCACTCGATAACTCACATCCATTTTCACCTACATTTTTATCAATTAATTGTTGTTTCTTCCCACAGTAAACCGTGTTAATTATTCCTTTGACAGTATAAACGGCTGTTACTACATCAGGGTTTCAACGTGAGCACACTGAATTAGATGATGCAGTGTGACTGAGTCTTCACAACACAGAGCTGCAGCTTGCCTCGTGTTGGTTTCAGACAAACACAGGAAAAATTGTTAATTAGTTTGCAGAATAAAGAGCAGCTTATAGTCGTACACTTCCGCTTAGAGAGATGTTGAAGACTTTTTATTTTTCTGACCAGATTTTCTGACAGTTTAACAGCAAAATATGATGGAAGGTTATTGATTATAGTGAGACAATATCACCAATTATGTGCTTCAGGACACATATATTCCGTATGTTTACATGTGCTGAAGAAACCTGTCGTATCAATCTGTATTTACTGTGTACTGTGCTGTACATGCAGCAGGTCAGTGACCAGATTTCTCACCCAGTCCAACCATAGTGTGGAACCATGACTTACTGATTTTAAGTCTTCGAAACAGTCAGCTGTTTAGTCCTGAACCATGTTCTATCTGAGGATCCAGTCTAGAACCCAAAGTACCATCACATAAGACAGAGAGAAGCAGTGAAATCTAACAGCTGAAAACCTGGAACCAGAGAACGTTTGGCTAATTATAATCAATTATTGTAGCTTCAGTTCATTTCAGCTCTCATCTTAAATTACAGCTTGTGTTTCATGCACTGCATTTGCATTACTGAATGTATTGTAACATTACAGCGTACCTGCTGCCTGATCTCTCTGACATGAAGAGTGAGTGTTTGTCAAAACAGACTGAGAATCTGCTAAAATTAGACATAGACTGTTTGCTCAAAATAGATTCAGTGGCCACATGACAAAGGAAGTTGTTCAACTGAGAATATCAGTGTGAGTTGAAACATGTAAATGATTATGTTGGCGTGTGTATGAAAGTGTGTGTGTGTGTTTGTGTGTGTGTGTTCGTGTGTGTCTGTGTGTGTGTGTGAATGAATGAAGCTAACAGCTGGTGTTTCCTGCTAAACTAATTCATATCCTTAGTATCAAAGGCTTCTTTGTGCAAACCCCTGCTGAGCTGTAGTGAACAAGTGTGTGTGTGTGTGCGTGCGCGCGCGCGGGCAGTTCAAATCTGAAATTATTACAGAAAACAGGGAGGGCTGGGTAAATTCGCCATCATATACATTTGCATTTGGCTTGTTACAGCAGGAAAAGGTCTGACAGGTCACTGATAACATTCACTTTATTTGATTGTGCTGGTGTTGTGCATGCTCAGGTGATTAACAGAGTCACGATTCAATTCAGTCAGAGATATTTCAGTTCAACCAGTTTTACTTGGATGTGAATGAGATTCACAGAGAACTAATGCTGTAAGTTGTTCCTCTGACCTGGTGCATTATTAAATGTTTGAATTACGAATGGACCCAGAGCAGTTACGTTAATGCATTTTTAATTATTGCCAGAGCCGGAGGCATATTGTTTTCAGATATCTCAGTAACACCTTGACATAAACGTTCACCAAGGACAAACTGGTTAGATTTTGGTGGTCAAAGGTCAAAGTCAGTGTGACCTCACAAAACACTTTTTAGCCATTACTCAAGACTTCACACAGCAATTGTGACAAAATTTCACACAAATGGTTCATATGTTATGAATCCTGATAAACAGGGATGTAACCTGAAACTAGTCTGAGTGGAGGAGGGATACAACCATGAGGAGGTAACTCTAGTTTAACATGAGCAACACTTTAGTCACACCTCTCAAGAAATAATAGACGCGTTGCTAACGTAACCTGGTGCACTCAGCTTCTTCTTCTATCAGCTTTTTCCTGCACATTAAATGCAATCACACATCTACCTTGAGACCGCGGTGCCTTCAGTGGAGCCGCGTCTGCCATGTTTTTGTCTCTCATGTGACCAGATCTAATGGGGTCCCAGCTTCACACGTCCACACGAGACTGTACAAGGCATTTATTAAAAGATCGATGTCTTGATTTTATGAATGGATATCAGATCATTCAAATGAAGATAGAATCAGAGAATTTACTTTTTCAACCCAGCCCTAATTTTTACTTACTTTTTACAGATGAATTGAAGTTTTGTGTTTGCTGTTAAGCTGCTATCAATGAAACTCAACACAGATGTTTCACATTAAAAGCCCAGAAAGGTAAAGATATTTCCTATTGGCTACTGGAAGGCCTTTTACTTATGTGTATGCAGAGTATGACATGACTGTAATTGTATAATACAGCTGATGATATAATGAAGACAGCAGGTGAACTGGAGGAAGTGTTGAGTTTGCATGAACAGCAAAAAACAGAGAAGCAGAGAATAAAACATTGAGGTGTCTTAATACAATACAGTAAGTTAAACGGGAAATTCAAAGTAAAAGCTTGTTTCATGAAGGGTTTCTGTGGGAAATAATCTGAGAATTTCTGTTAGTACAAGTATGTTTTTGAGTAATTTATGGGTTTAGACTAAACACTAAACAGTGTGATGATTTCATAAGTTTTTATACTGTGCTTTATTGAATAGGCCTGGTCTCTCTGTCCCTCCACTCCTCATCCTACCTCTCTCCTTGTCCAGGACCCTCATCCTATTCAGACCTTATAAAAGTGTTCTCAGGCCACTCGCTCGTCTCCCAGCAACAGTGCTGCAGTGATTTCAGTGAGAGGATGCCTCTGGCAGAAGAACTACAGCTTGGTTACAGAAAATGTGCAAAGTGACCTTTGTGGCTGGGCCACAGCTGCAGGTCCAGCCCCATAAACACCAACGTCTGCAACTGACTGATTGACTGACTGACTGACTGAGTGATAGAATTCAGTGATGAAGTTACACCATTGGTTGGCGAGTGTTGGACTTTTCCCATTAGTCGTTGGTCTTTCAAAATGGTATAGAGCAAACAGTTATTATTACATCATCAGGGGGCGTTAACAGCTGAACAGTTTTCACTGACTGTATTTCCTCAGACAGTGATCAGAGTCTTTATTTAGCTTGACTGCAGAAGGCAACAGCTCTTTATTTCTAATTCCTTCTGTTTGATGTGTATAATTGGTCAGAGCTGTATTTTAGTACGATTGTTTTGATCCGCTCCTTTTAAAGTTACTGCATGACACGTTAGTACAAACTCAACACTTCCTGTAAACATTTCAAATTAAAAGTTCTCAAGTGTTTCAGGGCTTTTATTGCTGTGCTGCAGTAAGAGTATTGTCTCATTTCTGGTTGCTGGTGTTTCTGTTGCTTACTTGCTGTTCAGATCTGCTAGTTGCATTAGCTTAGCAGTTAGTGATGACTTCTCTCTCTCCCTCCCTCTCTCCTGCCCTCTCTGCTTGGTGTGTCTTATGTTTAGTTATTCCTCTGCCTCCTTTAGAGACAATGGCACATGTGAAAGATGTAGTTTACTTGCCATAACGGAGGCAAAGCTCAGTGTATTCGAAGTGCGGCTCTGCTTCCTGACTAGCTCAGTGAAGGCCTGTAACCAGACGCATCACCCTAAAGGCACAGTTCACGGCACCATTGTGCCAACAAAGTGTTGAGAATAGCATCATTATATTTATGAATTCATTAGATTAAATACAGGTAGAATGCAGTAGAAATGATTATTATGAATAATTATGTTTAACTATCATGCACATGATATGACAGCCACCAGGAGATTATCCCCTTCTGGTCTACATGTCTCTGCCTCTGCTGAAGTATTTTTATCCCTGGTGGGAACAAAATTTTTAGAATGACGGTGGCGGCTTGAGTCACGTTGGTGAGGGATGATTACATATGTACACATGCAGTACACTTACTCTCAATAAATGAATGGCAGGCAGACACAGAGGGTCAGTTCAAACTTTATGGGTCAGTTTTAACTTTCTTTTGACCGGCACACTGGGACTCCCTATTCCTATTATTGTTATGTTGATGTTGCATTTTGAGATTAATTTCTATTAAATATTGAAGTTTATAATTATGTGTTTTGGCTGAGTGGTTCTGTCCATGGTCCTGAAAGGAGGATTTAATTCTGACATGTTAAATTAGCATTTCACCTTTTGTTTTGTGTGAAGACGGCTGCTCCTCCCTGTGTTGATTGTTTCTTTATTGCTCTCACAGTGGGTCACACTTGAACTAAATGTTTCTTTTACTGGTTTAACATTGGACAAAGCACTTAGTTCCTAGTTAGAACTAATACCATTTGCCCTTAATTAACCCAGAACCTATTGTATAATTAACCTTCCTTCAGATGGTTTGGATAAAGAGCTTCAGGTTTAGTATGGAAGTGCTTCCTTCAGATGATTTCTCTGGTTGAAGTGACTGCTCTGAACTAACAGCATCAGACTGTTCACCTGAAGGTTTGATTTGGATTTGGTTTGATTCATTGGCGCCATCAAGGCTAAAGCTGAGCTCAGTGTCCAAGCATCACCCAAATACATCATGTTAGTATGTGCATGCTCAGGCTGTCTGTCAGGGGAACTCTGGATACTTTTGACCAGTATAACTGTTTTCTGAAGGAGGTTTGACTCCTCTGAAATACAGACGAGTGACAAATAAAAGGAGGAAGCAACATAAATGTGTCAGAGCTACAAGCAGCACAGTTTGGTATTTTCCTCACATCATTATTATTTTCCTCCTCTGTCCAGTTCTGTAGCAGCGAGAGGTCCAAACTGGTGGGAGCTTAATTCAAATGAATGATAGTACAGCGACTTGTTGGTATTTACGTTGCTGAGAGTAAACGTCTCAGAGTCACATCTGTTTACAGAGAAACTGCTTATTTGGTGACCAAAAGAGCAAAGTAAATACCCAGAGGACTCAAATTGCACATCAATTATTTTAATCACCATACATAGATTTAAATTGACATGAAAAATGAAAGTTTAATGGGATTATAGCAGGAACATCAGGCAAGCGGTCTGTACAGATCTATAAATTAATATGGATGTTCTTCACTGGCTGCCTAGCAGCCTCACAATGCAGATAAGACTCTGTATCTGGAAGGAAGTTACTGTATCTGGCCAATAAACAGCAGGCCTCATTGACACCCCAGACTGAAATGATAATACTGCTGTGTTATGGATTGTCTCTGATGAGTGCAGAATATTTTAAACTAGAGGTGGACAACATACAGCTAACATTACATCGTATTACCTAATATAAATCCATGAGTTTAGAAGGCCTGATTGACTTGTTATAAAGTGTTCAGTGTTCAGAGTGTGCTAACAGTGGTACAGAGCCTGTCTCTGCAGTGCACAGGGAGGGTTGTCTAAACTGGGTCATTTGGAACACCAACACATCAAGCAATTATGGCCAATTAATCCTACTATCTCCGCTGTGGATCTTTCTATTTAACTGGCTTGTTCTGCTCCATTTGACAAGCATCCACTCTGACAGCTGATGCACCATTTCTTTTTCTCTTCTTTCTCTCTCACACACAATCATACACAGTAGCCAGTAAGAGCTGAGGCTGCCCAGAACTCAACCAGGCTCTGCAACCTGAAGAGCAGAGCTGATTCACACTGGCAGAGGACTCTGAAGGGTGATGTTCAAGTCTGGAATCACAAGGAAACTGACAACAAAGCTAACCAAGATGGTGGTCATAAGTTCAGTCCCTGCCTTTCCAAGGATACATCTTTTTTTTTTAAATAATTAAGAGCTAATGTTTTTTCTCCGGTTTATTATTATTATTTGTCTCTGCTGTGGCTCAAACTGCAGTGTGCTGGAATGAGCTAGAAAGAAGAAACTGTGTCCGATGACTGTCAATGAAGTGCATTTCAAGATATATGAGCCCAATTGGCCACATGGTGGCGCTGTGATTATGGCCCGAATGCAGTTTTGGAAAGGCCACACACTGTTAGTCTTGAAATTCTACACACACAAGATCAGTTCAATGTGCTCTACAAAAAAACCCTCTTGGACCATGAAAGTCCACCATATTGGACTTTTTGCTAATTTACATAATGTAAAAAACACTCAAATGAATAAAACTTTTTGGATTTTTGGAACACCAAAAATGATTTGTTCCCACTGTCAGACTGCTTGTGTTTGTTTAACTTTGCTGGAACCTTGTTTCCAAATCTTAGTAATTAATATCATGAGCTCAATGTTTAATGAACAAAAATTATCCTTCTCATCCAATCTCCTGCTAGCTGCAAACTTGGGTGAAAATTGCAGTTTTAATTCCAAAATAGGTAATTTGTGTGATTCGTGTGGGTCTGGATCTGGAACAAATCAGGTGTCAATGTTTGCAATTTCGCTGAGACGATGAAGTGGAACTATCCTGTTCATGAAAAGCAAAAGAAACACCATGAGAGTGAACTGCAGGAACAGCAGCAGTCAGGTTAACGTGTGCTCTCCTCTTGAAATAACAGTTGGCTAAAGTTAAGTGCTAGCTTGAGTGCATCTTTCTCTAACAACTGTGCCTGAGTGAGAGTTAAATAACTATTTGTTACCTTTGATAAACACCAACGGGCAACAGTATTTATGAACTGCAGCTCCAATAACAAATGTTTCTGCCCGGAGACACACCTTGTGGCGGCTCAGCTGGAAACCTAGATATAATGAAAGCTCACCAGCAACATCTGTTGGTTAAAACACTTTGTCGACCTGCAGCCCTGGCTTATAGAAATATAATAATTTAATTTGACTTAATAACCTGTGCCTGTGGTGTAGCACAAAACTCTGGGCCCATACAAACACTGTCTTTGTGTGCCCCTTACACTTTTCATACATCCATTGCCACGTCTCTACGAATAACTGGATCAACAGTGGTCCGTCGTGGTTATCAGTGATGATGCATTGAAGAAAGTCTGCACAATCTGACACCTCAGCATGTTTCAGCTCTCTTCTCTCAATGTACTGTAATTATTGAGTGAAGCTTTCACTTTGAGGTTTTACAACATGATTTCCGTCACAGTTTACAAAGACAAAGGTGGAGAGTCATCGCACTGTGTTACTATCTGAGATAAGATTTCACTGGAATCATGTTTTATTTGCAGTATAAAAGTAAATTAGTTTCCAGCAAGTGCTGCAACCAGACTGTTGCAACATATAATCAAACTCTGGAAACCTAAAGGGACAATCCAGAAATATAAAAAAAAGAGTTCCATCTTTTCTTCTTCTCCTGTGTTTTATTTGAAGTATTGATCCACTAGAAGATATATTTGTGGTTATAAGAACCAAAAACCATCTCAATGTAGTTTTACATCTCCTCTCTCAGGCTTCTCTCTGGAGCTCCAGTAACAACAGGTCGGTGAGCCAATCAGAAGAGAGGAGGCTCTAAGCCTCTCTTCTGATTGGCTGACTGTTTTCTGATTGATCTAATAAAGGTATAGCAGGTTTCAGGTAAACACTCAGAGAAACCAAATCCTGCAAGGTTGGATGGTGGGTCCAGGTGGGCGGGGCTTTGGGTATGGCTAAGAGGGGTGACTGCTTTGTTGTGACATCACAAAGTTCCAGAAGTCCTGACAGCTGGTTTTAAGGCTCAGTTTCTGAATACAGGCTGTGTGCATTTCTCTGTGGACTGAGGCTTTGATACTTTCACAGTATTAATATAGAACCTAGACCTGCTTTATAATAAAACCGCACATGGACATCCACCCTTATATATATATATATATATTAGGGCTGGGACGATTATCCGACATAATCAACGTTGTCGATTATAAAAATTATTAAATTAAATATTAAATGATTTTAGTGTCGACGCGTCGTGTAAAACCACACAGGGTAAATGTTCATAGAACAAAACCAGAACTTTCTAATGGGACCGTTTATATCCATCTTTGGTTTACCTGGATACAAGCGCAGCGCAAGGGCGGGGACAACGCGGTGACGTAATTGAAGTCATTGACTACGTGAATGATTTGCATCTGTGTAATCTATTTGAACAACATGGCGGCATCTACCAGCAGTACGACGGAGCGTGTGGAGCAACACGCGGCAAAAAAGGCTCGCACACTACTCGCAAATTACTGTTAGGTTAATAAAAAAAATTATCGTTAGATTAGTCGAATAATCGAAAAAATAATCGCTAGATTAATCGTTTAAAGAATAATCGTTTTGTACAGCCCTTTAATGAAGGAGTCATGTTAAATAATAATTCGTCTGGTTGAGTTGAGTAATTTCCTAAAACAGCTGGTCACTAGTTTTGTGCAAAAATTATTCAAACAAAAGGATGAAGTGCATTTGTTGGGGATTTGGTGCAGCAGGAAGATGTGATAATGATGAAGGAACATGTCACCCAGTGCAACAGTGTGGCTGTTTTCCAAAACCCTGTCAAATGACTAGTGCTGAAGTCTTCATCATCCTCGTCCTCATCCTCCTCCTCCTCTACTGCTGCATCCATCTCTGTGAAACTGAGTTGAAGTGACGCACAGTTATCAGCCCACTCTCTGCCTGCTCAACACTTATTGATTGACCTCTTATCATCCACAGCTGGTCTGAAGGGTCTGAGCTCACAGCAGCCTGCAGCCAGCAAACATGCAGCTTTTGAAATGTTCATTTATTAAGCGTGCGTGCGTGCGTGCGTGCGTGCGTGTATGTTTTTCAGTATATGTTTGTGTGTCGGTATGCAAGTGTTTTGGCACATGAATGTGTCTGTTATGTGTAGATGTGTGAGTCATATAATGCCTCGTCCTCCTCCTCCTCGTTATAGAATACAAACTGCTGCATTATAGCTAAAGACAGATGAGAGAGTGTTTGTGTGTGTGAGTGTGTGTGCTGTGTGTGCTGGCATATGTAGGAGCAGACTGTTGTACCGAGCTGCGTGAGTGGGCTTCCATTTTATTATTCATAATATGTTTTAGCTCTGTGTAATCCCCTAGCAATTTTATAATGTCGTCCTCCATTAACAACCTGCTGTGCACCTCTATCTATTATTGCTCCTCTTACTGAACTGAATCTGTTTGGTCTGTTGGCCTGTTCATGTTTAACTGTTCAATTCAAAGACATGAAAGTTCACATTAAGAAGTTCAATGAGGAGTGGTGTCCAAAGACTTTCATTTTTCAAGAAATGAGCATTAAGAACCCAGTGACTGTGTGTGGAAATGTGTGTTTGAACAGGGACTTCCTGGAAAAGATAAAGACAACAGAATAAAAGAAAAAAAGAAAAAATCAGGTACAGAAAGTACACAGGAAGTGGTTCACATGCAGCTGTATGTCTGCTAAAATAAAAGCATGTGAGGAGCCTAATTGAAATCAGAGTACGTCCCATAGATCCATGTAGTTGGATTAAAAGGATAATCACATTATGGTATTTCCAGGGGTTCTGCATTAATGGCATTGTTCCCATAATTATATTATAGGTTTGATGGATGGAAGCATTTTGAGGCGGTTTGGTTTCTTTGTGTAATGTCTGTAGCAGCAGCAGGACACAGCCTTCAGGAGTTACTGAGTACAGATGTTCATCATACAGATGATCAGACCCTTAAAGTGCAGCAGATAACTGCATATTTCAGGGAAGTCTTTCAAATATGGCTACAATTAATAAACTTGGCACAAATCCTCCTTGGGTATTACTCTTTGGATAGATATGACATGTTAGCTACTTGAAAATTCAAGATAGCTGCCATTTCTGGCAAGGAAATGTTATTTTTTGCAATAAGTTCATCCACTATTTTCTCTTATGAATAATCCAGGTGTCAAGTCAAACATTATAACAATGTAGATGGTGAAATTTAGTACACTGTAAAAAATGAAATGAAAGTATATTTCAGTGTAAATATCACTCACAAAAAATGTTACTCAAAAAAGCTTGCTAACTAGCCTAGTGATGGCGAGTTAGCCTAGCGAGCTAACAAGTAGACTGTTGACTCTTACGGAACCTTCTGTTCATCATTCATAATAAATGGTTTGAAAATAAATTGTGTTTTACGTAATATTTTTCACGACATATTATAAATAGCACAAATAAACCTCTGAGGAAATTTAAGAGTCAGAAATGGGAGGCATCCTGAAATTTTGAAATTTTAAGTGGCTAATTGGATTTTTCAAATTAATGGCTTCAGAGGGATAAACATACCAATTTTGGAGCTTGTATCAACATTTGAAAGATTATTGCTGTTATCTTCTGCACTTACAAGAGTAAGAAGTTACAATATATTTTTATTTTTTCCCATTAAATAGTTTGAGTCTTTATCTGCTCCTGACTGCTGATTCCAGTGTTGATGTCAATGGTGAAGATGTTGCTGTTGAAATGTCAAATCTAAAGTGCTGATGCTCATTTTTCACATGGTTTCACTTGTTTTCTGCTGCGTGGTCACTCAGAGAGCTCAGTGAGCTGCCGTCAGAGGTGGACCTCCAGCAGTCACAGGTCACAGTCACTTTGCTGAAAGTCTCATTCTGGACTCTTCCCCTGCAGGTTGGAGTGGGTGGAGATCATTGAGCCACGCACGCGGGAGCGTATGTACGCCAACCTGCTGACGGGCGAGTGCGTGTGGGACCCTCCGCAGGGGGTTCGGATCAAGCGGACCGGTGAGAACCAGTGGTGGGAGCTGTTTGACCCGAACACCTCACGCTTCTACTATTACAATGCCTCCACCCAGCGCACAGTGTGGCACCGGCCCCAGGGCTGCGACATCATCCCCCTGGCCAAGCTGCAGACTCTGAAGCAGCACACCGACGCAACTGCACCCCGTCCTGCAGGAGGAGGAGGAGGAGGGAGGGCGTCAGCTGACAACAGCCCAGGACGGAACAGCGGGGTCAGCCGAGAGGGAAGCACCTCCTCCTCCCTCGACCAGGAGCTGTCTGAAAAACAGGGCAGCAGAGAGGAGGCAGACAGGTAAGACTGCTGGTCTCTGTGTGAGTCACCTCACAGGAGCTGACCAAAACCTGCAGATGGCACCAATGAATCCTTGTCACAAGTAGAAACATTAAAGAGGCAATCCAGTGACTGAACAGGTGAAAGTCTGCTCACAGGTGTTGGAGAACATACATATGTGTAAAGCCTCTTGTGGCTCCAGAGGGAGCTGGCAGAGACTGAGAACCCGCCCTAAGAGATGTCACCTGAGGCAGTTTAATGTAGGCCGCCAGGTCTCAAGAAAAAGAATGCATGGACTAAAAAACACGATTTGATGATATGTCCATTATTTTCAACTGTCACAAGTCCAGTGCCATAAAGGTCTGAAAAGCTGCGCCGGTTAAAACAGAAACACTCCGTCCAAATGTAATAACTCTGTCATTTACAGGTTATAGGCACAGCTCAACTTCCTGTGTAGGCTGCTGTTTTAGAGCAATGAAGAAGAGCTGATTTCCAGAAAAACTACTCTTTTATGTGGGTGTGGAACTATAAAGTTTATTAACACATTACATTATCAGATCAAAGCATATACTCACATACTCCCTGATTCCTGATCTAGTATTTGAGGCAGAATCTCTGATACCAGTATCTTTAGTTAAAAGAGTGTGATGTGTAGCGTTAACGCCATAATTTAGAATTTACTCTCGTTGAAATGGGGCACCAGTCCTCTAGGAGGACAACAATGAATTACTTCATTGCCAAATTTATCAATCTTATCGTTATCACGATGACCGATTCTGCCGGTGTCTCAGCTTCTCTGCAGGCGGTCGTGCAGATGTTATCTGCCGGTGTCCCTTGTGGGTTGATGCGAAATAAACTCTAATGCTCTTCACTTTGGCTGGATAACTTTAGAGGAGACTGGCGTTGACCAGATGACTCTAAAGTTGTCAAAATCTTAAATCATCATCAAGTTTTCCTTTTTGAAAAGTTACAAAATTACTAAGTTACCAAGGCGCTTCTGTTGTTTTAGTTCAGTTGGTCTCGACTTGGCTTATAAAAATAAAAGATCG
>NW_019174574.1:1628496-1630729 GCF_002260705.1 Seriola dumerili | reverse complement strand
ATCAACGGACCAGGTGAGAACCAGTGGTGGGAGCTGGTGACCCCGAACACCTCACGCTTCTACTATTACAATGCCTCCACCAGCGCACAGTGTGGCACCGGCCCCAGGGCTGCGACATCATCCCCCTGGCCAAGCTGCAGACTCTGAAGCAGCACACCGACGCCACTGCACCCCGTCCTGCAGGAGGAGGAGGAGGGAGGGCGTCAGCTGACAACAGCCCAGGACGGAACAGCGGGGTCAGCCGAGAGGGAAGCACCTCCTCCTCCCTCGACCAGGAGCTGTCTGAAAAACAGGGCAGCAGAGAGGAGGCAGACGAGGTAAGGCTGCTGGTCTCTGTGTGAGTCACCTCACAGGAGCTGACCAAAACCTGCAGATGGCACCAATGAATCCTTGTCACAAGTAGAACATTAAAGAGGCAATCCAGTGACTGAACAGGTGAAAGTCTGCTCACAGGTGTTGGAGAACATACATATGTGTAAAGCCTCTTGTGGCTCCAGAGGGAGCTGGCAGAGACTGAGAACCCGCTATAAGAGATGTCACCTGAGGCAGTTTAATGTAGGCCGCCAGGTCTCAAGAAAAAAGAATGCATGGACTAAAAAACACGATTTGATGATATGTCCATTATTTTTAACTGTCACAAGTCCAGTGCCATAAAGGTCTGAAAAGCTGCGCCGTTAAAACAGAAACACTCCGTCCAAATGTAATAACTCTGTCATTTACAGGTTATAGGCACAGCTCAACTTCCTGTGTAGGCTGCTGTTTTAGAGCAATGAAGAAGAGCTGATTTCCAGAAAAACTACTCTTTTATGTGGGTGTGGAACTATAAAGTTTATTAACACATTACATTATCAGATCAAAGCATATACTCACATACTCCCTGATTCCTGATCTAGTATTTGAGGCAGAATCTCTGATACCAGTATCTTTAGTTAAAGATGTGATGTGTGAGCGTTAACGCCATAATTTAGAATTTACTCTCGTTGAAATGGGGCACCAGTCCTCTGGGAGGACGACAATGAATTACTTCATTGCTAAATTTATCAATCTCATATTAGAAGCCATGACTTCTCGATTCAATGGATCTCCAGTCTCTACGTCAAAAGAATACAACAGGACACAACTGGGTGTAAATAAAATAGTTTATTAACTAAACTACTATCTACAGAGTATAGAATGCAAGGTGTAATAATCATAAAGATGAAAATAATAAGGAAATGAGCAGTGTGATGAGTTGGCAATGGTGGGAGAGGATATGTTATGGCTATACACTATGGCTATAACAGCTAATGATGCTACATCTAAAGAATTAGGTTTGATGATTAAATATTGCTATATTTCGACATCAACCCAGTCATGAGCAGAGTGTTAAGACCGGCCTACTGTGAGTTGCTGTAGCTGAAGACCCTCCGCTGGAACCCAGGTGTCTGTGGTTGCTGTGGTAACCCTTGAGACGCAGGATCTAGGTGGATTCTCCCGGAGGCCGTGTCCCGTTATCACGATGACAGATTCTGCCGGTGTCTCAGCTTCTCTGCAGGCGGTCGTGCAGATGTTATCTGCCGGTGTCCCTTGTGGGTTGATGCGAAATAAACTCTAATGCTCTTCACTTTGGCTGGATAACTTTAGAGGAGACTGGCGTTGACCAGATGACTCTAAAGTTGTCAAAATCTTAAATCATCATCAAGTTTTCCTTTTTGAAAAGTTACAAAATTACTAAGTTACCAAGGCGCTTCTGTTGTTTTAGTTCAGTTGGTCTCGACTTGGCTTATAAAAATAAAAGATCGTGCATGTAGACAAAAAATGATGTTACTTGGAGCTTGTGGTAAAGAAAAATAAAAGACACGAAAAGTGCAAAAATGACTAAGAGCCATGAGTTTGTGGCTAGCAGCTCAGAGCTAAGAGTTTACATGGCTACAGAGCCGGGCTTTGAGCTGGGACTCTGAGCTTTGAGCAAAGATCTCAGCTTCTAGTTTCTGCATCGTTTTTCTAGCTTCAGCTTTTCAGCCTCCAGGTTTTAACTTCGTTTCTTGCTTCTCGCATCTTCTTCCTTCTTAGCATCTCTAACTTTTCTTTCTTCCAATTTTTCTGACCTTTCTGGTTTTTCTGGCCATGTGTGAGTTGTTCATCCCCTGGGTGCTGGCGCATGTTCAGGGACGTCACCCTTCTTCTCCTGTGTTTCCACTTGGAGAAGAGAGTAATTTTCCGCTGAACTTTAGAATAATTTAAATCTAGAGTT
>NW_019174574.1:1525996-1625996 GCF_002260705.1 Seriola dumerili | reverse complement strand
CTACTGTTATGATGCCTCATGATGTTTAGTGTCCATTGACACCATCAGAGAAGTGTTATTTCAACTATATGTTTATTATTGAGAAGGTAGTTTGTGGTTCTGATGAAATTTCCAGCTGCTGCTTCACATTAAAAGCTTTCCACCAGCAAACCAGCAAGACACTATTATTGTGAAGGAGCCATGGGAAAGACAGCAGAGCTGTTTTTTAGCAGAGGTATTGGGATGACAAGATATTCTTTTTTCATATTGGATCACCTGCAGCATTTAGTTACAGCAGGCAGCAGGTAGCAATGTGGTAAGTGGCGGCTCAGTGTCATGGTCTCTGGAGAGAGTTACAGAGAGCAGGATTGGCAGTTTGTCATTGACAACACAGCTTCCTGTCCGACTGATGGCTGCACGCTTGTGGGATTCATGTTGATCCTGTGAGGTCAAATTCTTGTGTGTGTAGATATATATATATATAAGGATTGTTCTTCTTCTCATCAGCTGGGCATACGAGGCAACATGGCTGCACCTCTCTCAGTAAATAATAACCATCAAGTATTTAGCCAAGCTGTTTTCTTTATGCTAAGATCATATTAGCAAGGCTAATACTGTTGTTACCATGATGTACAAAGGACAAATACCAAACTCAATGAAAACAACAGAAGCTGAACTGAAATTATCTTGTGATAGTTTTTGCAGGAAAAACAGGAATCTGAAATAAAATATAATTTTTAGGAATATTACATGAAGCGATCAAACAGGTGAAAGGACAGTCAGTGTCGACCTGAGCTGCTTCTGGCAGCTGCTGTTTGTCTGTGTAACAATAGAACAGACTCAGTTTCTTCACAGTCTTTTCAATGTCCTGATGATGATGGTTAATGATGATGAGCAAAAAGATGAAGTATCTCCTTATTTGTGAAACGTCTGCTAAAGTAGAACTTCACAGGATGCTCCATGTTCCTCTTATTAAAGCTTCTGATGTTTCCCTTCTCCAACAACACGCAACCTAAAATTATGACTTTATTCTCATAACATTTATGAGATCATTATTTATATTCATAACTTTTTTCTTGTAAAAGTATTACTTTTTTCCTCATGAAATTATGACTTTATTCTTGAAATTTCAGATTTGTTTCCCTCAGTGTGGCTCTAATACTCTGTCTTAAGTTCTAGTGGTTGTGAAGTCATCAGTTTATTAACGTCATATTTAAGCCTTGTCTATTACTTGACCAAACAGTAGTTGCATTAGCTCTAAAGAGCAGAAACCACATTTAATTTTATACCATATCTTTTCCACCCATGATGAGTTTGCACCTCTGCTATTGACGTCCAGGACACTGTAATAATCACAGCATATTGTGAGCCAGACTCAGCAGTAATGAAGCAGTACTGTGTGTGCACAGTGTCTAGTATACAATATATGGGCTGAAGTCAGATAGCCACATAATGAACTGAAACCTTCTGTCGCTATAGGCAACATGAACAGAGTACATGCAGAGAGTCAGTGGAAAAAATTCAGTAGCCAGAGAAAATCTTGAATTGACACAGAACATGATATTGTACTGATGTAGCTATGAATCATGATGGTAAGTCATAGTCATAATGGTCATCATGTTAAAAACTGCTGCCCATACTATGATGTGAATTCACACATCATACATACCATCTCCTCTCATTCTGACTGTGAAAGGGAATTATTCATGGCTGGACCAGGAAACTGGACTTGAAGCTACTTTTGTCCACTAAGTTTTGATCCTGAATGCCTGGTTGCACAGCTGCAGACTCACAGTCCAGATGGCTGGGAGATCTGCTCTCACCCGTTCTTTATTAGATCTGGGTCTATGTGAAGTGTCTCCCAACTCTCAGTCTCTCTTTCCCTCTCTCTTGCTGCCCCCCCCGCGCGCGCCCCCCCCTACACACACACATCCGCAGCGCCACGCATCGCAACAACACCACAACCATCACACACACACACACACACACACACACTTCCACTTGTATCTTCTATCTTTGTGAGGACACAAAGATGACATTATGCATCACAAATGAATGACCCTAAAACCAAGTCTCAACCCTCAAACAAACAGCCCTTTGAAGTTGAGAGTTGGTCGTCATTATGTAGCATTAACAAGGATATACTGTATATACACACACACTCAGGAGCAGCAGTGGCACTGTGGTCTGGACCACTGTGGTGTGGACTAAAGATGGATCAGTCCATTATATCTGTACAGTTAGTATTTGTAACATTTGATTCTGTTTTAAATCTGGTTTGGTCCAGCTGAACAGAAACAGTAACCTCTGACCTTTAGATCCTCATGGTCATGAAAATGGCAGATAACCTATAATAAACAACCATTTGTGGCACACTACACTAATATACTTACATCAGTGCATTAAGCACAAAGCAGTGAATCACTGTGTTGCTACAGCACACCTGACCTTGAATGCTGCTTATAAGGAGCTGGAGGGATGTTTTCCAGTGGTGGCAGTCCACAGTCTGGTGCACCCTCCCTTCATTTCAC
Organism: Seriola dumerili; assembly: GCF_002260705.1. NCBI lineage: Eukaryota > Metazoa > Chordata > Actinopteri > Carangiformes > Carangidae > Seriola > Seriola dumerili. The sequence continues at coordinate 1,623,486 of NW_019174574.1, read as the reverse complement.
CCTCCATGGCCTGCTGTACTCTGCAGTGGTCTTAAGGTCCAAGTCAAACCGCCTCATTTTAGCTTTGACACATGCAGTTTGATGCATGGACTGAATGATTTCAATAAACTTGATGGCAAAGAAATGACATCAGTTATCTCTCTGTCTGTATGTATCTTCATCATCATCATAGTGTATAAAATCCAGCACCCTACTTTCATTCCCTCAGTTCGCAACAAGTTTACTGCAACAAGTGCCAGTTTAGTAGTTAACGTTAGCTTAGCCTACATATTAACAGTGAACAATAACACTGCAATACGTCATTTTATCAAAACAAATATCAACACCAACCAGGTCCTGTCAATTCATATCTTACAACCGTTAACGTAGTGCATGTTATCATATAAGGCTGCGTGCTCTTCATCTATCACGTGTTTTCCAAAAGTGGCCGAGTGATACGAGTGGATTTTGGATCAGACTGGTGGAAAGTTGTAAATGTTAGGAAGATATTCACATATGCTTTTCATTTATTTGCAAATTAATTTAATGTATTCACAGATATGTTTTTAATGTGTTGAATGTTTTTGTTTATTTGCAGATCTGTTTTATATTTGCAAGATGTTTTGTGAGTTTACTTATGTATTTTTTGTATTTGTGGAAGGTTTTTTATATTTACACACTGATTGTTGATCTGTTCACACAAATAATACTGAAACAAATCCACCTCCATACCACTGTTTGACACACTGTGGGACTGGTGTCACCTTAGTAAAACAGTCCCTGGAAGCTGGACCGAGCCTCAGAAATGAGAGGAAGAAATGTGCAGGTTGAGGCTGCAGTGACTGAGACAGATGGAGGCAGCTTGGAAGAAGCAGAGAATGTGTAAATTGATTTGAAGGTCAAATGATCGTGAATAATTTAAGGATAATGAGAGAAAGAACAAGGTTTAGTTTGTGGTGAGTGGGGGAGAGGTTGGCAGACAGAAAAAGAGGAGTAGACACATGATGGAGAGAGAAAAGCTTCAGAGCAGAGAGGAGGAACCAGCACAGCCCTGTAATGGTTAATCCTCGCTCTCTTTCTCCTTCCATCTCTCTCACACACACACACACACACACACACACACACACACACACACACACACACACACACACACACACACACACACACACACACACACACAGATGCATATTAATATCCACAAGTATACAAACGCTTACACTGCCACTGTTGAGCCTTGGCCCTGGGGATGAGTGTGTGGAAGTATTTGGAAATGGAGGGTGGCCAATGCTGCAATCGATTTCACACTTCCCTCCCTCTGGCCCAGTTCACCTCTTGTTCTTCATCCCACACCGCTCCTCGTCCTCCTCCTTCCTGTTGTCAAGCAGAATGACAAACAAGCAGATTGTGAGGGCCCACTCACTGAGGAATGACTGAGTGAATGTGAAGTGGTGAAGTAAAGGTCTGCTGGTGCCAGAGGCTTCTGTTTGCTGGATATTAGCTGTGGCAGTGTCACTAAAACCTCCTGCAATACATTTACTTCAAGAGAACTAAAAGATTCCAATGTTTTTCTAGGATGGCACAGTGGTGCAGTGGTTAGCAATGTCGCCTCACAGCGAGAAGGTTCTGGGTTCAAACACTGGGCCTGGGCCTTTCTGTGTGGAGTTTGCATGTTCTCCCTGTGCCTGCGTGGGTTCTCTCCTCCCACAGTCCAAAGACATGCAGGTTAGGTTAATTGGTGACTCTAAAGTGCCCATAGGTGTGAATGTGGGTGATGTATGTCTCTACATGTCAGCCCTGTGATGGACTGGCGACCTGTCCAGGGTGTACCCTGCCCTCTCCCAATGTCAGCTGGGATTGGCTCCAGCTGCACATTAAGAAATGTCCAAATAAAAACACTAATATCACCACTTTATCTGCTGTCAAACAGACCTTTCCATTTTGTGAACTGCTGAACTGAAGTGCACCTACAACTGTGCAGATCAGCTGTTTGAGTCAGACAGAGCTAAGTGTAGGTGTATAGGAATACGGCTGTTTGACGGCAGATAAAGTGGTGAAAATATTCAAAATAAATCTATCGTACACTTAAACTGACATTTGCTTTTTTCTGTGGACATTTTTTAAAGAGGCTAAAACACATTTTTTTGTGGATGACTCTGTCCACAGCAGCTCATCACTCAGCTTCTGCTGCTTCTCTAAACTGGAAGCTGATCTGAATCTACTGCAGGTAACACACTGACTCTATAGATAAGAACCTCACACAACCCCACGTCAAATAACCTGAACTGTCGCTTAAAGAAATTACATGAAATTGAAAGCCAAATATATTAACATTAGCATTAAGAACTGTTTACTGACCAGTCTAGAAGAAATGTGAGTTTATCTTCTATCTTCATTCTTTACTTCCTTGCTGGGAGTGGGTGGTGGTGGTGATGGTGGTGGTGGTGATGGTGGTGATGGTGATGGTGATGGTGGTGATGGTGGTCGTGGTTGCTTACCAAGAGGTTCAGCCATCGTTGTGTTTACTGCTCCATTCACTGACTCATTGACAGGAGGTTAGAACACGCCCTCTGGGCAATGCTTACTTCTTCTTCCTCTCATGTTGGACAGAGGAGAGACATGATGCTGCAGTCACTTACTGTCGCCTCTTCAGGTACATTTAAGATACGAATATTTTAAACTTTAAAAGATTTCGAGTCTTTAAGTATGGATTAAATTTAAAGCTAGGGTAGAAAAAAAGAAAAAAAATGCCAAAATTTGAAAATACAGTCACCCTCCTGCAGCTCTCCCTTCTCCAAGTAACACAAGCAACATAGCCACAGCCATGAGCCTTTGGCTAGAGTTAGCAAAAGGCTAAACTGTTAGCAACGTTCAATATAGCCACTCATCGCCTGCTCTCATGGTAAATCTACCCAGACACTCAACCACTACAACACATTTAGATATTACAGGAACATGAAGTGAGCAGCCTATTACCTGAAACACCTCACTGATATTGACACGTGTCCATCTGAAGGGACATGCACACGCATCTGCATTTGTAGAACAGCCAATAGGAACGCTCTCTCGCTCTCACTCTCTCTCTCTCTCTCGCTCTCTCTCTCTCTCTCTCTCTCTCTCTCTCTCTCTCTGAAAAGACGTGTGATTGGCCAAAGTCTCCCGTCATGGACTAGATTATTTAAAGTCTGAAAACAGAACCAAGAGGAGGTGCAGACATTTAGTTTGCTCTCAGACAACTTGAATTACAAAATGATGAAAGGTGATTTTGGAATTTTTATCCATTGATAACAAAAGAATGACTACTACTCCAAAATCAAAACCAGTTGGACGGTACAATATGTAACGTGTTTAATATCTGTCCACAATACCTAATCTTCTCCAAAATTAAAGTTATCCATGAAGTTAGAAAATACAGCTTACTTAAAACAGTCGCAGCTCCTACACAGCATTGTGGAACATACAGTACAAACATACACGCCACACAGCACTGACACATTTCCTGAACAAGCATCAACCTCCAAGACTGAAAAGTGAAGCCAACAGTACTAAAAACAGTTCAGTATTGCAGTTCCTCTACTGACCACTAGAGTCTGGCTCCAACAGTGAGTCAGTCCCCATAGACTCCCATGTTAAAATGTCCAACTTTACAGCAGAAATAAACATGTTTACAGCCTGGTGCAAAAACTGTTTTGGTCTCTAGAGCTAATTTCCTCCTTCATGACACCTGTTCATATAACTCACCTGTTTACATTTTATTTAGACTTAAAGTAATGGAGAATTGAGGGCATGGCCTCTTTGAGTGACAGGTGGGTGAGTGTATGCTTGCCACGAACCAGCATTCACCGAAGTTTCTGCTCCACACATGCCCCTCCTCTTTGTCCATTTTTGGAGGGGCGGAGTCAGACACTGCCAAGATGGCAACGGCTCAAGCAGCTCACTCTGAGCTTCAAAACCACTTTTCAGAAACCTATGGGTGACGTCACAGAGGCTAAATCCATCTTTATTTACAGTTTATGGTCTTGAATATCCCAAGAACAGTTCCACAGTGACCAAAATGACAAACCTATGAAAAACTGACGTCTCATTCATGATCAAATCCTCACACCACTGAAAGAAAAAACTTAAATCTCCACACTATAGCTCACTCACTGAAGCACAGTAAAATGAGCTGTGCCCGGCTAACAGCCATGTTTGGTGATCTACGCTTGGCTAATGTTCTTGTAGGTTGTTTGAGCCTCAGTGTCTCAGTGCGTGTCAGGATCATTAGAGTGCAGCATGCACTCACCACATTATCAACACCAGTAAGCAGTAAGGTTGCCTCAGTGATGCTGCTCATACATGGTGATGACAACGGCTCACATGCTTAATAGTCTCTGCTGTTCCTTTAAAGACACACAAATAACCCCTGGGTATTATAACTACACACTGTCAGGTTTTTAATGAAAGCACAAATATAAAATTCAAGAGACACACTCCACACATCCTCTTATTTTAAATAAAATAATCACCTCCAGGCTGGAATGAATCCAGTCCAACGTGCTGCCTCAGTGAGCAGCACATGTTTAAAATCATTTTGTAAAGAAAAAAATGTACTTGCTTTTAACTGCACAGCTTTAGAAATATGTTTTTCAGTCTTTGACCTCACCTCACCAACACACCGAGCTCCGGCTCCTGCCTGGAGTCTGGCCTGCACCTCCTGCGAGACAGGCCTGTCTTGTTCTTACAGGAGGAATGCAAAATAAAAGTGCTGAGGAGACCATGTCAGAGTGGAACTGTCTCAACTCTACAGTCAAGCCATGGTTTTATTTTTGACAGTAATCCATTCAAATCTGTAATCACATGATCTATGTTTCTATAATGTCACATTCCAAAAGAGATTTCCAGTTCATCTTAAAAGGTGAAAGACATATTTGAAACACTTTAAATTCACTTTAGTAAAGAACCTTTCTCCACCTTATCACACTCACAGTCCCACACTCACAAAATGAATGTGCTTTAATTGGAAAGTGAAACAATACAGGCCTGAGTCGTGGCCTGGGAGCTAATGGCTTAAAACACATGCAAAGTTACTTTATACTGACAAGTCCTATATATATATATCATATTACCTGCTTCAGACTGAAGCAGAGGAGAGATCTACTGCTGGATCAGTCAGGTGGAACATTACAATACAGCCTCATTCTTTCTCTGAAAAACAATGAGCCATTACAGTAGCAATGCACCAAGGTGCAAACTCACCTGTGTTTTAAAGGGAATGGGAGATTGCACTCTGATTGGTTTATTACATGTTACGCCCCAAAACAGCCATCGTTCAGTAAGAAACCAAGTACAACCCTTTAGAACCTTGCGGCTGATGCAGCAACTGTTTTTTTTTTGTTGCTGGTAAAATAGCAAAAGTGACAGACACGCCCTAAATGCACCTGCACCATATGCTTTAGACCATAAGCTGGGTGGTGCATTACATCAGATCTTCTCTGCTGCAGCTGCTGATAATTTGACTCTTTTCATTTCACGTAGTTAATAATACTTCATCATGTGACTTTTTGTTCTGTAACAATTTCCACTTTAAATGAAGCAAAATAAAACACGAGATTGAAATTACTGCTTTTTAAGAATACTCCAAAAAGAAAGAACAATGTTGTTAGAGTTATGAGAGGAAATGTAACTGGTTATTTACACCTCTGGAGGTGGGTGAGTCAGTTTAGTGTCTATGGAGAAGATCTTAGTTGTACTGTCTGGATCCCTCTTTTCTAAAGTCATATAACCTGTGAGACTGGCAGAAAGTGCAGGTTGTTTGTTTACACAATGCTTCCTCATTAGCCAATAACAGGTGAGCTTGTTAGCGTTGCCACAGCCACAGCTATCAAGGAGGAGTGGCAGAAATGATGTTGCGTTTGTTTGCTTCACTAATGAAGGCGTTGATTGTGATTAGCAAACATGCTCATCGCCAGTGTTGTGCCAGTTCACACTTAAAAAGAACCAGTTCAAATCAGTTCATACAGATGAAAATGAACTAGTTCACGTTCATTTGTTCAGATTTTTTTAATAAATAGGCCGCTATTCTTTTTTAATAGAACCTCCTTCTACCCATCCATCACCAGCCTCTTAAAACCATCTGTACCGCTAGCACCAGCCTTGCTGGGCCGTGTCTATGGAGACGCCTTGCGGCGTGCTGTAAAACTGTCGTAAAATGTGAGTGTTACTCATGTTCATCATTTATAAACTGATTCATTCAGTTCAGCGTTCACAAAAAATATAAACGAAATATGACGTTCATGCACAACACTGCATTTGCATTACAACTTTTACAAAATGCATTGAATTAGTACAGTATGATGCTATGATACTAAATGCCTCCTTGTCTCCTCTCCTCCTTGTCTCCTCTCCTCTCCTCCTCTCCTCTGTCTCCTCCTCTCCTTTCTTCTGTCTTCCTCTCCTCTCCTCTCCTTCCCTCCTCAGGACTTCTCCCTTCAGGTGGAACACAGGTACGAAGGAGCGGATGCTGATCAAGGTCACGGACAGAGAGCCCAGCTTCTTAGCCCATCAGGGAAACGGTTACTCCCCCTGTGACCCCCCCATCCCTGGTGCTCCTTCTGGGGGGGGCACCACCTCACGAACCCGGCGTTCCTCTGGAGGAAACTTGCCCTCAGAACCTGACGGCTCCCCCGTTCTCTATGCTGACCGCCGTCAGTCGCCCTTCCTGAAGCGTGCTGAGCTTGGTGGAACTGGCACCCACCGCCGCTCCTCCGCCGACTCCCAGCCTCCCTCGCCTCGCTATGCCTATGAACCTCCCCTGTACGAAGAGCCGCCGTCAGAGTACCAGTCCCCTCCCATCTACGAGGAGCCTCCCACTGACATGCAGCTCTCTGACTCCTCCTTCTATGGCACGGGCAAGTCACCAGCTCGCAAGTCTTCAGCCCCCCTCTATCACTCCCCCAAACAGGGTCAGTCGCCCTATGGCCAGCTGGTTCTGACCAGGCAGAAGTGTCCAGAGAAGACCCAGAGTCTGGAGTACAGTCCTGTGGGGAAGGAGTACGTCAAACAGCTGGTGTACGTGGAGCAGTCATCGTCCAGCCCCCGCTTCAAGACTGCAGACCGCCTGCTGCGTTATGGCACCACGGGAGGGTACGGTGGCTCATATGGGGGGTCCTATACTTTGCAGCACAGCCAGTCTCTGATCAGGGACCCCCGCCTGCTGCTGGACTACAGTGGGGAGGGTGGAGAGGGAGGCCAGAGGTTGCTTTATGAGGATTCCATATCCTGGACGTCCAGCCAGACGCACTCCCTCTCCTCCTCTTCTACAGGGGGTCCCGGGGCTTTCTCTCCTGGAGGGAACCGCAAACGCAAGAGTCGCAAGCCCTCCCTCCCCCAGGAGCTGGCTCGCTGCGTGGGCCCGGACGGGGAGCTGACAGGCACAGCGTCCGAGGCCATGTTGGCCCAGGCTCGGCTGGCATGGGAGGCCCAGCAGGTGATGAAACAGAGGAGCAGTTGGGACTCTGGGCAGGGAGGGGGCGTGGCCCAGGGATCCAAAGATGGCTATGAAAGTGACGGCGCGGTGCCTCTGCCGTTACCAGGGCCGGTGGTGAGGGCGTTCAGCGAAGACGAGGCGCTGGCGCAGAGCGACAGCCATCACTGGAAACGCAGCACCTTCGACCGGCTGGGCTTCCCTCAGGCTCTGCTGGAGAAAAGCCTCTCAGTCCAGACCAACCTGGCCTCCCCTGAGCCTTACCTCCACCCATCACAGGTACTGCTGCATGCTAGAAGTCTGTGTCCACCCTGGTTGTCATTATTATAACTGGTGTAGTTGTAAATGATAAAATTCTCTCTCTCTCTCTCTCTCTCTCACTCTCTCTCTCTCTCTCTCTGTGTGAATGGCAGAAAGCCATGGATGTTTCATGTAATGCTGCTGAGCCTCAGATTGACTTATGTAACACTGCAGCCTGGTCCAGTGAGACGCTGTCACTGCACCTACACACACACACACGCACACACACACACCTAGGATACAAAAACAAGGGATGACTAAATGTGTTTACTGCACCTTTAACTGTGGTATAATTAAACATCATCCTCCAGCTCACAGGAGTGAAGGAGGAGCTCTGTAGTTACATAGACCATCCTGGGACAGTACACATACGATGACATCATACATATAGTCACACACTCAGGACCAGAAATACTTCACATTCTTCTACTTAATCTGTCAGAGACCAGTAACATGTGTTTTGTTGACTGATTAAAAACAGACTCAGATTTAAACTATTTACTTTCCACTTGCGACATGTTTGATTGACCAATCCTCAAAGTTCACAAAACAATCTCTCCTCAAGTCAACGTCACCACTGACTGAAAGCTCCAGAACAGCTATTGAGTGGCGCTTGACCGAGATGTACCGCAGCCGCCACACACACGCCATGCATCCAGGGTCCCTGGCTGTACAGTAGCCAAGAGCAAAAAAGGTCGTTGCTCCTCTGTCTCTCTCTGTTCCCACTATTTTTATTCCTCCGCGCTGGCAACAGTCAGAGCCGAAGGCATATTGTTTCATGTTGTCTGTCCCATTCTCATGGACACAATATCTCTGTAACACTTTGATGAAACTTCTTCAAATTTGGCACAAATATTCAGTTGGTCTCAAGGATGAGCTGATTAGACTTTGGTGGTCAAAGGTCAGAGGTCAAAGGTCAGTGTGACCTCAAAAAACACTTTTTAGCCATAACTGAAGACTTCACAGCAATTATGACAACATTTCACACAAATGGTTCATATTGTATATAAACAGGGATGTAACCTGAAACTGAGTGGAGGAGGCAGACAAACACCAGGAGGGGATTCTAGTTTTCTCGTGTTTCTCTTTGTTTTTAAATTCTGCAATGCAATGCTTCAGTTTACAGCTGAGAGCAGGAAGGGAAAGAAGAGAAAGAGTAACAGTGGATGGAGAAGAGGAGAGAGAGAATGGAGGATGGAATAAATAGGGATAAAAGAGAGTTGTATTCAAAAACAGAGGTCCGAGGTCACCAAAACAGTTGTCATGTCAACATAAACCACAAGGATGTGGAGGATTGCACTGATGAAAAATGAATCAGAACAAAAATCTGAAGAGAACAATGTTCTACTTTTTAAAGAATTCACTCATTCACCGTCTCTCTCATGTCCATGTGTGAAGTGCAGAGCTGGAGTTCAAAGCTACACCTGTCCACATCTCTACAGTTCACTCATGAACATGTGGTCTGTTCTTAGTTTATTCTGAACTGAAGTGTGTGCTTACTGACCATGTCTGACAACACATACTACAGGTAATAATCCGAGCACTGACCTCCCATCAAACTAGATACAATATGTTATTGAGTGAAATGTGTTGGTAGGTGTGTTTTAACATTGGTGAGATGTTTCCCCTGCCCTGAGTCTTTTTGCTCAGACAGTGAACATGTCCTGGATCCAAAACACCAACTCTCATAAACTAATCCAGGCAGATTGTTATTTTTTTATTTTTGTGACCTTTTGTCCTTTTGTTTAGCTCCACAGTCAGAGCTCCTCTCTGATGATAAATGAGATTGTTCTGTATAAACTGCAGCCTCTGGTTTTAACTCTTTATTTATCAGTTACCCTACCATTTATTTATCAGTTACTATTATCAGTTACCATTTATTTATCAGTTTCTTCATCTCATTTTACAACCTAATAAATACTAGTAACTCATTAATAAATGATAAGGCTACACAATAAGGCTTATAATAAGGCTCCTATTACCAGTTATAAATGGTAGTAACTCATTAATAAGATTGAGTAGTAAGCATTAACTTCATCTTGCCAAATAGTGAGTCTTCATTATTGTATGCAACTGTGTTGCATACATAAATGTTTATTTATGATTTATAAAGTGTTAACAACTGAATTAATAACCTCATTATAAACTTTTATAAATCCTTTATAGGGGTAGTCTTATTGTAAGTGGTACCGCAATGTCTATAAATCCACTTACCTCCATTCATATAAGCAGGTGATCCTGGTTGATAATCATCATATTTAATATGATATTTACCGTGGTAGTTGAAGAGGAACTGCTAGCAGGTAATGTTAAGTGTGAACCTCCCTCCATACAGTATCTATCTTGCAGCTCGCTCTGGCTTTAAATAATCTCTCCTGTATGGTTTTTGTTGATCCTCAGCTGTTACTTGAAATTGTTTTGTCAATCAACACACTCAGGAATAAAAGGACTCTTTGTTGTACTGAAATAACCTTGTGGATATTGACGTATTAACGCGTCAGTATTAATCCCAGTCAGCTCCCTTTGAGTGCTGGAGAAACTCTCAGGCCACTCTGACTTCTTTTCCCTCTCTGTTTCTCTTCCTCTCTCTCTGTTTCTTCACCTTCACCAGTCGGAGGACCTCGGAGCCTGTGCCCAGTTTGAGGCCAGTCGAAATGCCAGGAATATGATGCCGAGCGCCAGCTGTGGCATTTTCCCAGAATTCACCCTGAGAAAGCCCTCCTCGGAGACCGACATCGAGAACTGGGCGTCCAAGCACTTCAACAAACACACACAGGTACTGAAGAGTGTATCGGACTCACACAGATACATCTACACACACATCACAGCGTTCCTGTCTGTTTTTCCATCAGTGATTTCACCACCACATCTTCTGGTGGTGTTTCTGTATTTAGCATGTGTCAGTGAAGCACAGTGAGAGACATGGTCATCGTCACTGTTTATCTCCACATGAGGAAAGTCTATTTAACACTGGGCCACTGTTGATGTGTTAGTGTGGTAACACTGAGTCTCAGTGACCAGCTGATCACTAATCAGGTTTAGCTACTGGAAAAACACGAGCTGAGTTTGAAGGCTGAAACAGCAGCTTGTTGTTTGTGAAGACCAGGAGATGTGGTTGAAAGCATTACAAAGTTTTACCTTGTGTTGACTTGAGCTGATCCTATGATTGAGATTTGTATTAACAAGAGGTTTGTTCCTCCAGACTGAAACACAGACAGGTGACAGAGTAAAGGTGGAACCAGAATAAATGAGTGGAGTAACATAACGAATGGAGGAGCAGTGAATGGTACAATTAATGAATGAACATGCTCAGGATCAAAAGGCTGATCAGGACCAGTTGATAGTGATTTTGTTTCAAGAGGAAAAGATCTGAGTGAATTGAAAAAGGTTCAATAGGAACAGAGACTAAAATGACATCTGCATTTAGATCTATGGGACAGAGTCAGTAAACAGGGTAGCACTGTGACTGTGATGTTCATGCATTAATATGATAAATAGAAGAGCAGCTCTTCCTCTATGGAATGCCATCTAAATCGATATTAAATAAATAAATAAATACATAAAGAGACTTATTTCCTAAACCCACATTTAGTTCCATCTGTTATATTCAAATGAAAGGACGTGGTTATCTCACAGATTCAGACCAAAGCAACAGCAACAGAATGTTTAAAAATAAAAAGCTATGTATTTATTCATTTATTTATTCATTTATATAACTATTTATTTATTTATTGACTCACTTATACATTTATATTTACATTTATTTCTATATTTCTATATTTATTACCTAATTTGTTTATTTCAGCTTTTATTTCATAGCTGTATTTATTTATTTATTTATTTAATATTGATTCAGATATGGGGCGTTGCGTAGCGCAGTGGGTTACGCAGGCGCCCCATATATAGAGGCTACAGTCCTCGCTGCAGCTGGCCCCTGGTCCGACTCCCGCATCAGACGGCCCTTTCCTGCGTGTCATTCCCCCTCTCTCTGCCTCCCCATCTCCTGTCTCTCTACTGGTCTGTCCATTAAAGGCACAAAAAGCCCCCCAAAAAAAAATTGATTCAGATGGCATTCCATATTCCTCAGGTGACTGAGGATGTGATCAGAGGTGTCAGCAACAGCAGATATTACAGTAGAGCTGCAGTGATGAACCCTCATGATGAATCCACACGTGAGAGTTCAGAGGAGCAGACACCAGAGACTCTGCTCTACAGAGACGTCGAGAGAGAGATGTGGTCAGATAAGTCTTCACCATGTTCTCCACAGGTGGGTGGGGTCATGTGTGGCAAAGACCAAGAGAACGGTCCAGGTCTGAATGCTGGACACCTACAGTGCAGAGCTCTTGGGGCTCTGTTGTTGGGGGCATGTTCCTGCCATGGTTTGGGTCCAATTGTCCCCTTAGAGGGAGGGGTCACTGAGTGACCACCTTTATCCTATGATGAATCATGTCTGTCCTGATGGGGGGGTCTTTTCAGGATGATAATGGCCTTCAATTACTGATGGTTTGATTGGTTATGATTACGCTGTAAGTAATGATGTTCAAGGTATTGACCCTTGACCCACACAAGGTTGGTGGGGTTAGTGACATGTGTACTTCTTAATATTGATTTTTGTTACGGTGTTATTTATTGGTTGTTTATTTGATGTTCACTCATTATTTGTAATTATTTTCCTACTTTAAGAAACAAATACGTTGCTATCATTTCTACCTAAATTCTACACACATGCATTTCATTGAAAATCTTGACTGCAACTATGCAAATCCAATATTTCTTTATTATCAGGCCCTGAAAAGGAAAATATTCAATTCATCTATATTCAAAACTAAAAACAGAGGCTTGTTTTTAGCTGTGAATTAGATCTGTCACAGTGTCAGATTTCACTGCATGATTATCACAACCAAAACAATTCACAATAACAATATCGTCATGGCATCTGTAGAAAATTTGAAATGAATGAATAAATAAATGAATAATAATAATGATGCTATCAGTCAAATTCATCTTTAACTTTGGTTTTTGTGTTTGGTCTTTTTTTCTCAAATGATTCAGGCTCATATATGAATGTAGAGAGGGGGAGGGTCCAGGGAAACCAGGAGCCTGTTTGACAGAGAGATGTCAGACTGCTCTGTTGTGTTGGTCCAGTCACAGATCAGTCTGATGTTAGTCAGACTGTTTCACAAAAGTAAAGACTGACTCACTTTAAGACAAAAACATTAGACACCTTACCCTCAGGCTAACTCCGGCTTAAGACCAATGTTACCATGGTAACATGGTTATCAATGACACCTGTGCTGACCAGTAGCACCCAGCAACAACAAACAGGAAAACATGGCTGATAATTTGTGGTTTGTTAACATTGTTATGGAGAGAGTGATGAGCAGGTGAAGAGTTTTTATACCAAATCAGAATTTTCTTTTTATTGTTTCACTCTTCTAGTGAAACTTTCTTGTAATTGTTGAATTCTTCCTGAAGACAAACGTTTTCTGCTGAGGCAAATGGAGCTCAGCAGTTGGATGCAGTTCCTTGGTCAGCCATTTTTTTTATATTGGAAAAAAAGCCTTAATTTACCCAGAATTCTTTGTACCACAGTCCAGCTATAGTCAAGAACTAAACTGCTTTGTGCAACAGATGAATTTAGACTCAGTCTATCTGCAGTCTGACTGTTTGTTCTATCTAAGACACAGTCTTGTCTGTCTTGCCCCTGATGAACTGATTAACCAAAGATCCACAAGGCCGTCACCATATTATCACGTGTATTATTAACACCATATCAATATTTCATTTTTCAAATATCATGGTTATTGTCAACACTGGTTTTGTGTGCAGAGCAGACAACTGAAAGTGATATAAAGTTTTACATTTATAACCCTGTCATTGTAATGAAACAGGCTGCGATTGAACTGATTCAATTTACTTTGAGTTGGTGTTGATGTCATGCTTCCCTTCTCTGTTTCTCTGCCTCTCACCCTCTCTGCTGCTCTCCTCTTTTGTCTCTCTCCATCCTTCCTTTTTTTCTCAGGGTCTGTTCAGGAGGAAAGTGTCCATCGCCAACATGCTGGCCTGGAGCAGCGAGCCCATCAAGAAGCCAATGATCGTGACCTCGGACCGCACCGTGAAAAAGGAGGCAGTGGACATCTTTAAGCTCATCCAGACCTACATGGGAGACCGTCGCTCCAAGGCCGACCCCCTCTCTGTGGCTCTGGAGGTCTGTGCTGTGTCCCCCCTCCTCAGGTTCATTGACCCCTGCATGGCATAGTACAGTAGGACTCCAGATTTAGATGGTAGCATGGTGTTTACAAACTGAACCTCCTCTCTGCAGCACTGCTGTAGTGTACAGGAGGAGCTGTGTGTCCTTGTTCATAGTGCCATTCATCATCATTCATCCACACTAAAAGTTAACGTGCATACAGAAATGATCAACAGGCTTGGATGGATGTTTCCTCTTATACATTACAGTCATCACATTGAGACGAAATCTCAACCTTTTCCTGGGAAGTGATGATTGACCCTGATGATTGAAGCTGTTTCATGTGAACACAGTGGTCCTCAGGACAGTTTCATGTTTCCCTCTGGTAACAGTTGTGCTGTAAACTATGTGAAATATTAAACCAGATGTTGATGGAACCTCATCACACAGCAACAGATGGCCACAGTTAGCGTCTAGAGGATTAGCATAGTGACTTGTAGTCATCAGGTGGACTGAGTCACAGCTCCAGGTTAATGATAATGTTGCTCTGTGTCTGCTGAAAATGTTTTTTTTGGCCACTTTGTGGCAGGAGTACAAGCTATTAACACAACACTGACTTATTATCAGCTTATCAGTTGATGTGATGAACGTGTGAGCAAACAGTTTGCTGTTTCCTCATCCAGCAGACACAGAGCAACATTACCCGTCATGTGGAGTTGTGTTTGCATCACCTGATGTCCAGTACTCCCTGCCATCTCTGCTGCTTCAGGAAACTGAGGTCACTCTGAATGTTGCTACGTATGTCTCTTAAAATGACCAGACAATTCAGGATAGTTGCTTTAGAGGCAATTTAACATCAGATGAGGAGTTTGTATAAATCAGTGTGTAACTTCAGCACAGGACAGCATCATGGTTTCATCAATCCAGAGCACAGTGAGGTTGTGGGCTGGAAAGGGAACCCTCCACCCCCCCACCCTGTTTCGCTGTGGTCGACTATCAGCATCTTGAGCTGCTGGCAATGAATAAAGTGGAAAAATCTGTCAAATTAGCAGGTACCTTCAATAAATATACTCATAATCCATAAAACTACAAATGGTATAACTGAATATAAACAAAATGACAGTGTCAAATGTGACAAAAACATATAATTAGCTGCTAACGCTTTCACGTATGACAGGACAAATTATCCCATAGCAGACAGCTGAGCTGCAATGGCAGGAAGTGTCAGCCTAGAAGCTACGTCATCATGTTGTAGCTGTCACTTCATTAGGTTTCTATAGGGGAATCTGTAAAAGCTTCATTGATAAGAATTCAGTGTGTTCAATATTATCCACCATCATTGATATAAATTGCCTGGACAAAATATCAGAAAGAGCTCTCAGTGTACTGCCATACTAGCTACTGCCTCCATGATCATAAATATGAATCACCTCGAGTCCAGAATCTTCAGTCTTAAAGAGAGCTCACCTGCTCTGTGGCTGTCTCCGTCAGGTGGTGGTGCGTGGGTGGAGTAACCAGGGTCTTCGTGACGAGCTCTACATCCAGCTGTGTCGTCAGACCACAGAGAACTTCCGCTATGACAGCCTGGAGCGAGGCTGGGAGCTGATGGCCATCTGTCTGGCCTTCTTCCCCCCCACGCCCCGCTTCCACACCTACCTGGAGGGCTACATCTACCGACACATGGACCCCCTCAACGACACCAAGGGTGAGGGAGCAACACACTAATACGGGATTAGAGGACACTCTTCCTGTTATGACTGATTTAGATATTTGTGGTCTCCAGATGATCCTTCCTAACCAGAATTTCCCCTTGACCATTAATCTGGTTCTTAATGTTGTGTCACAGATTGTGTTTTTGCTGTGGACGTTCATGAGGATGAACTAAATTCATTTTGTTGAACCCCCAACCTTTAGCTTCTGACACCATCAGGCCCAAATTCCCTTCCACCTTCCTTTAGCACCACCATCAGGACTAATGTTACATGATGAGTGAAATAATCACTCAACACCATGACTGAGTGTTTCCACCTTGAACTGCAGTGAACCAATGACAGTTTCATAAACACAGATTCAGACAGCCAGGGTTTCATACCTCACAAACCTAAGGAACCAATCCTGTCAACTTGTGGGGACGGGGGGCGGGGCTAAATAAACCTGAACCTTGTCAGTACAGAGAGAGTTAGCATTAGCACAAACATTAACACTGTGTCAGCCACTGCCAGTTACAAGCTAACAAACAGCATAAACAAATAAAAGATGCTAACTACGCTAACTATTCTGATCTGTCTGCTAGTCTCTGATTCTGGTCTCAGACTCCTCCTCTGAGTCTGGGTCTGACTGAGGCTCAAACATGTGGCTGAGTCTCTCTGTTGTTTCCTCCTCTAACCAGCTTGATACTCTCTGCTCTTTCACCTGCCCACCTGGAGCAAGCAGGTGGTGGGCGGGGCTCAAGGCCTGATCCAGGTTTTTCAATCAGGAAGTAACGGTAGATGATTAAAATATGAATCATAGCAGAGGATTTTACAGAGTGTAAAACATGACTGGAGAGGAACTTTAATCATGATTTTGTCCTTCAAGTGGATGAAATACAGAGTTTGGTGAACATTTTGTATCTTTGCAGATACAACTTATAAAAACATATTTGTTCTTCACATTAGGCATATAAAGTATAAACATGATTTTTAGGAGACAGGGTTGAATTTGGGGCAATAAACATTAACCGATGTCAGGCTAATGAACATTACAGGGACTGAGAGACCTTCTGTCTCTGCAAACAAGATACTCAGCTCAACATCCATCTAGTAGCTGTTCTGTGATAGTGTCACATGATCTTCGTCAGTAGAGTAGAGTTTGCCCAGCTGACAGGGAAGTATAGATATTCACTTTTTACTTTAAGGGCTTCTCGTCCATGTTGGAATAAAAGCTCAGGTTCAAGCTTTGTTCTTGAACTTGGACCAAGAAGTTAGCAAAACAGTTTCTCAGTTTGTCTTCTCTTTTTGAGTCTAGGTTGAAACCCAGTATCTATCTGGACCATGTGGGGTCAATGTGTGAAATTGAGGACATAGTTGAAAACTGTTGTGGATCCACTATAAACAACTTTCAGCGGAAAGTAGCTGAGGCTGGAAACGTGGCTAAATGTCACACGTCCTTGAGCCGCACTGTGTCGCTGTGAGCTGGTTCATCTTTAACATTAAATTGCAGTTTGCAGTCAGAGCCGGTTTCCCTGATGTAAGATCAGAGAGATCGACCGCACACACACACACTGCTATAAAGGCTCCATCAGAGGATGAATTTGCTTGTTAATAGAAAACATTTTCATCCCATCAATGTGCAAATTATATGTGATGCACAATGTGACTGATTCATACTGTGGCAGCGTGGCCTGGATCAATCCATAGTTCATTTATCCTAACCAACAGAAGACTGTTGGGAACAGACTACGAGCTGGCAGGATGAGTTTGTGGCTTCTTGGTAAGAAATTCATTTCTAAAGTAAATGAATTTAAAATCAACTCCTCTGAAGCCCCAAATACCACGATGTCTTTAGAACTCCTCATTGTTTTGAGCTAATGACATGCTGTTTTTATGTCTCAGCGCCGGCAACAGCCACAGCAGGAGATAGTATGTTTTCAGATTGTCCGTCTGTCCCCTCCAGGGAATTTCTTCAAATTCACACACTAATTATGACACAATTGAACTCAAATGTTTAATCCAAACGTCTTAAGGTCAACTTCACTGTGACATCATAACACTGTAACTCAGGAAATGGAGATTGTGACCATAATTTCCGCAACTTGGCTGGTTGGCGAAGGAAACCACCAGGAGGTGGTGATTGTAGTTTTGCTGTTAAACTAGAGTCAAGTCTGTGTTTGTCTGTGGGAGTCATTTACGTCTGTCAATAAACTACTGCGTAAAGTTAGAAAACATTTGGATAGTCTCACCTTTTGCCTGCTGCTTTCAGTCTGTATGTACAGTGTACTGAAAACAGTGCATAGTGGACATCAATACCAACACTACTGTAAACTATTTTACTCATTTCAATCAAGGGTAAGTGAATAATGTACAAGAAGAAGATGCCATTCTCGTGCAGGACATGTCAGGACGCCCCACATGAACAACCTCCACCACACTCTCCCACTCCCTTTGTTTCAGAGGACAGATGACAAATCAGATCTTTTTTTTCGGGACTCCTGAAAGCAGAACCTCACCTCACACTCACTGAAGTTTCTCTTTTCGGCGACGAACTGCTCAGTTTGATCCTTTTTCTGATTCTTAAGAGAGGGGTAGCCCAAGCGTATTTATACTCATTAGCATATTAAATTTCGGGTGGAGAGAGGGTAGAGTGGGGAGCTCGTACATGTGCGTTCAAATTCACATTGATAGGGATGTACAAAGAAAAAGTGCGTGGAATCCTGCATGTGCATGGTTTTACACATCTGGATTTCTTGGAGTGTACGCAGCTTACACCATGTTTGAGTGTGAATTCTACACAGAGCTTATTACAAGAGGCCTCAGGTGTTCTTTTAAGGCACCACTTTTCTAAATGTTTTAATCAGGCCTTGACTCTGTAGGTCATTTAACAGGATTTCAGTACTTTTCCTGAACGCAGCCTGGACAGTACGTCCCGTTTACCGCAACACAGCTGGACATGTTTTTGGTTGGTAGCTGATCTGGACTTTTGGCCTCTCAGTCTCAGTATGTTTCATATTATTCTTGATTTCTTTCATCTCAACGCTGATTTTGTGGCTTTTCTGATCAAAAAATAATTTTCATGGGAACAGCTGAATTAAAATTGTCACACCACAAGCACATCATGGCAATTACATAGATTCTGCATTTGGAAGTTGTTTATAAGGGAATAGAATATTGATATGACCTGCACTATCAGAGAAGAGGGAAAATGGCACATAAATACAATCCAACAAATATTTCAGAGCGGTGAGTTCTCTTATTCTTCACAGAAAATCAGTGACCTGCAAACCAAACCTCATCAGCATCAGCTGCTCTGTATTGAGGGTCAACGTGCAGCATGTCAGATACAACATATCATCCACAACCATCATCAGTGACACACAGTGAGAGACATCAACTCGACAGTCATATGCAGTGTATAAACTACCTTTCAGTGCATTTTAAAGGTCCTGTTTGTGTTCTGTCCAGGAATGTCAGGCAGAACAACACTGCGCTGGAGCTCTGCTTCCCTCTACAGGTGGACAGGATGAATAACACAGGTGGCTCAGGGCTAATGTAGGGCAAATGCTGTTAGGTTGCCCTTGACAGGTACAGAGGGCACTGACCAGTGTTGGCATAGAATGAATCAGAAACCTTTGGCACCTTTGTTAGGCTGGTTTTTTATTTTTTATTACATTTATTTATATTTGTATAGATATTTCTGACAGACTTATTCATCAGATTGATTACAATTTTAAATTTTGTCTGTTTGTTAACCAAGGAGAACACTAAGAGACAAAAATAACAAACAAACAAACAAACAAGCAGACCAGACACTGCAACATTGGTCATAAATCTGCTGAATATAAGTCACATGACCACACCCACATTCACAATTCAGAAAAAAAAAGAAAAAAACAAAACAAAAAAGCTCTGAATAGTCCTTGATACAATCAGAAGATGTTAGACATATTGATCAGTGATTATAACTACCCACACTGTTCAGTGACTAGTTCACACATCCATCAGGCAGGTTATGGAGATCCATCCATCACTGTATTATAATACAGGTGCTCCAGATCAGCTCCAAAGTCCAGGGTCAGTCAAACATTTATATCACTGTTGCTCTCACTGAGAAAGAAATGGGCTCCAAACTTCATTAAACAGACCTTCATACAAGCCGGCTGGTTTTAATTTTCAAAATAAAGGTTCTGAATATACCCGTTATTCTGAAGACTTATCATTGGAAAACACTGAGGACTGACAGAATGAGATTTCAAATGAGAGCAAAATGACCAGTTTGACAAAACATGTTGAACTCAAAGTCCATTTACTACCAGTTACCTAAGGGTCGACTACTCTGCCAGTTCCATTTACTGATGCAGACTGTGGTTGAAAGCTCTGGAAGACGTTAGTGAAGCTGACCTTGAGATTACTCTGTCAGGACTGTTTGAAGGTCAAGTTCCCTGAATGGATTATTACTTTTATTAATTTCACACAGTCAAGATGTGTTGGATACAGTCTGAACTGAGGCAGTAATTAAAGCCTAATGTCAGACTTAAGTATGTTACTCTGCACAACCCTGAAGGGGTGTGCAGCTCTAAAGTGTGTTTGCTATTACATAAATAAATAAATAACTATGAAACAAATAATTATAAAGGAAACAATAATTTGTGAAATAGTTATTAAAAACTAACTTCATCGTTGTAAAACATTATTTCATCCTTTTTATTTTCATTATTCAAAAGTTTGTTTTTATTTCATAATGATATGTTTACTAATAACACTCAGTGATGTCACTGCCCTTCATCCAATCACATGCCGTATTAAACTAGCAAGCTCAAAAACTGCTACCAGAATTAGCCAGTTAAATCCAACAGGAGTTAGCTAACAATGCTAACATGGACAGGCTTCTCGCTGGCTAAATTTGGTTGTTGTCATTGTTACCTTAAGAGGAGAGAGGAGATAGAAGGTACGTGATTGGCTGAAAAATGACATAATGAAATAAAGGTCTCATTGAAAAAATGAAATCATGAAATAAAAGAATAAAACAAAATATATTCATATGATTATTTACTTCATAATGTCTGTTTTTATGAAATTAATCTGGATTACCTACTAATCTGACTTCAAGAAAAAAAAACATCTATTTTCCTGAACTGAATGAAATAGTTTGGGCTGAAGCACAAATGTCTGATACTGTAAATATGTCTTCTCCTCTCTGTTGCTGCAGGAGTGGCCATTAGCAGCTACGCTAAATACTGCCACAGGAAACTGACAAAAGCTGCACTGACTGGAGCCAAGAAGGTGAGAAAGTTTGTCTCTCTGTCTTCATGTCCATGTCATCGTTTCTGCTCAGTCAAACTACAAAACTCACTTTCCCTTAAAGTATTAAAGTTAAACCAGGTTAGTCTGTCTCTCAGTACAATACTTTCTGACTTCCCTAAGCAGTTTGTGGCCCTCAGCCCCGAATTCACTGGTTCCTACTGAAGATGTAAATCTTTGGAAGAAAAAAAAAAAATAAATAAAAAAACCTCACAAATGTATAGTTTGATTTTTAACACGTCTTAGTAATTTCCTGAAACAAGTGCTCAGTGTAGCTTTTAACAGATGTTACCCAAATAGGATGGAACAGTGCATCTGCAGGGGACTATTTTCACCCGTGGATTAATCCCTTTTGGTGCTGGAGTCAGAACAAACTACTGGAGCTTTGTGGTTTTGGATACACACACAATACATGTTATCAGGATCAGTTCATCATTGGTTTGGTTTGAAAAATATAGAATATCCACAGATTTTTCCTTCAACAGAAGGAAAACGTGATGTTACGTATAGTAGGGTTGGACGATGGACAATGATCATCAGAGCGATCACTGATTGCTCATGCCTTTACCACAGTCAAGAAGATATTTGGCTTTTTTCTCATTAATGTTGTAACTTATTATTACCTGTAGTATTACATTTATATTAAATTTAGTTTGCCCTGCCACAGTTTCATGTATATAACCACACATAACACCAACGTGTGCACACACACACTCTCTGAGCAGCTGGTTGTCATTGAAGCACCGCTTGTTGTGTGTAGGAGCTGCGCTGTGATTAAACAGAGCGAGGATACTGATAGACAGACAGAACACAGCACTTAGTTGGGTTTCTTAGCTGCTGCTTTTAAAAGTTGTTTTGGGACAGAGAGGGAGAGAGAGCCCTGCTGACTTTGAGTCATTATTGTGAGTGCACTGATTATTAGATGTAAATAATTTTTAATGTTTCTTTTAATGCGATTTGTGATGGCAGTTTTCTGTTAACGTAGCCATAAAATGTTTTTGTCATCTTTCTGTCATCATGGAGGGTATCTGAGAAAGAGTAAGAGAGAGAGTGGCGGGCAAAACTCGAGAGGCTTTCTCTTTGGTTTCCTCGCTCTCTGTCTCTCTCTCTCTCTCTCTTTCTCTCTCTAATAGGGTAACATATTTTAATCCAGTTGAATTCACTCTGACTTCAATCTGTTCTTATTTACATGTTCTTTCTGTTTCTGTTGTCATGACAATGGAACAAATCTGAAACAGTGACTGAAATGTGGTCCATTAAGACGACATGTTAACCAGCAGTCACTTCTAAGCTGTTGCTAAAATCCTGATTTTATACCCACAGCATCATCAGACATCACCAAACACATCAGTTACAGACAAAGACCAAGACTGAACTGTGAGCTCAGCTGGACTGACTGTAACATGATCACTCAGAGAGGAAGTTAGAGGATCACTGATGCCTATGTCAGCTGCTGTGCGGTCAGGTGAATGAGAGGCATGGATGTGCCTGCAGAGGGAAAGCCGACAATACTGACGACTCTTCTTTTGGTTTGATTGGCTGTTGGTAAATCAGCGTGCAGATGTGCTGCCACCACCTCCTGGACTGGATTGTGGAATAGTAAATGTCTCTCCATTAACCATGACCTCTCCCTGTAAGCAGCCTTGAGATAACGTCTCTTATGATTTGTCCTGTACAAATACATTTGAATTGAACTGAAAAATGGTTTTGAGTGTAAGAACTTGCCCGGTCTGTACAGAGACTCGTCAGCCCCATCCAAAGAGGTGGGGCTGACTGTGTGTTGACCCTCGCTAATGCGCCGGTGGCTGAATGGGAACAAATCCCTGCAGCCTGAAGCTAGAAGAGGCTGTTACAGCAGCAGATTAATACCCATGGTTTTGGTATTACTTGTCAGAGAGAGAGAGAGAGAGCGTGTGTGTGTGTGTGTGTGTGTGTGTGTGTGTCTGTGTGTGTGTCTGTGTGTGTGTCTGTGTGTGTGTCTGTGTGTGTGTCTGTGTGTGTGTCTGTGTGTGTGTCTGTGTGTGTGTCTGTGTGTGTGTCTGTGTGTGTGTCTGTGTGTGTGTCTGTGTGTGTGTCTGTGTGTGTGTCTGTGTGTGTGTCTGTGTGTGTGTCTGTGTGTGTGTCTGTGTGTGTGTCTGTGTGTGTGTCTGTGTGTGTGTCTGTGTGTGTGTCTGTGTGTGTGTCTGTGTGTGTGTCTGTGTGTGTGTCTGTGTGTGTGTCTGTGTGTGTGTCTGTGTGTGTGTCTGTGTGTGTGTCTGTGTGTGTGTCTGTGTGTGTGTCTGTGTGTGTGTCTGTGTGTGTGTCTGTGTGTGTGTGTGTGTGTGTGTGTGTGTGTTGGCAGGCAGGCAGCAGCTTGGCTCAGAGCCTGTGTACCATGTAAGTGGCAGAATCTCAGCAGGTCACAAAACAGCAATCATTTGTCAGTGTCAGGCCTCCACAGAGTCTGACTGGTGTTAACCTGCTGACCTATAACAGCCCGTTAATGAGCTGCATGTCCTGTGGACGGACGCATGGTTTTCACACTGACATCTGAATAGTCAACTGTTCTCTCCTCCCGCTGCTTCCTGACCCACATCCTTCAAACTGCCCTTCATCTGCCTTCTGTATTAACATATTACCTCCTGTGTGTGCGTGCGTGCGTGCATGTGTGCGTGCGTGTGTGCGTGGGTGCGCGTGTGTGTCTTCAGGGACTACAGAAGCCCTGTCTGGAGGAGATCAAGCACGCCCAAAATGCCATCTTCAGTCCCTCCATGTTTGGCTCCTCCCTGGAGGAGGTGATGGCGCTGCAGAAGGAGCGGTATCCAGACCGGCAGCTGCCCTGGGTGCAGACTCGCCTCTCTGAGGAGGTTCTGGGTCTCAATGGAGACCAGACCGAAGGCATCTTCAGGTGAGAGAGAGGAGGCAGCAGAGGGGACTATGAACAGAACAGAGTGGGCTGCAGAGGATGAAGATAATGCTGGTCTTCAGTTGGAAATCAGATGTCAGTGTTCAGAATTGGAAAGTGATTTAATTTAGCTGTTGAGGCCTTAATTAATGACCATGGTGAGTGTGAAGGACACTCACCTCGAATTCAAACTTCAGGTTTTCTCCTTACCTTAGTTTTAAACATCAGGAATCACTTATAGTCAGTTAAGCACAGAAGACCTTAGCAACCAACAACTTAGGAAAATAACCTAAGGTACCTCTGATTGAGCTTAACCACAACATGTCTGAGTTAATGGTGATAAATGAAGAGGATGAACATCCCAACAAGAGTTTTCTGCCATCAGAAGGACCTGATGGACCCTCAACAACCAGGAACTGATTCTGCTCTATAGATTTGATCAGCAGTCAGTTTATGATTTGTCTGTTTGTCTACAGTTGGAAAACTCCACTTCCCTCAGTTGTGCTCTTCCAGCTCCTTTACAGTTAGTAAAGCAACAGTTAGCTATGCTTTCCAGTCAATAATTGGTGAAGTATTTCATGTACATCGATCAGCTGTTTGCCGTGTAATTCGAGTAGTATCAGACAACCATCAGAACAACAGGAGGATGAGAGAGCACTACACTTCTTTAATGTCGTTTCTTAATACAACTCTGTGAGACAATACAGGTGAGATGTTAACTGGTATCACAAGCGCTAATGCCAGCAAACTAGTGTTTTCCATGGAAACTGTATAATTTTACTGCTGTAAAATATCTTTCATTGCTGCAAATGCCTTAATGTTTTTCCTTCACAAAGGAAACCTTTTAAGTTATTCTGTGCAACAACCTTAAGTAACTCCCTCAGCTAAGGAGAAATTAAACCTTAAGTGTCAGACTTAAGTAGAAAACTTGAGGTGCTTCATGCAACAGGCCCCTGGTCTCTGGGCTTCATCTGTTGTTCTGAACACATGGACTGAGATCCTACACGCTGGGAAACAGGCTGCTGCTCTGTGTGACTGAAACCACTTAGCTCCTTCACTGTCCAGCTGTTTGCAGGGGTTTAGGAGTCACACAACTATGTGGAAACCTGCGAGTAAAGAAATACACAGAACTGGAGAATGAGAAGGGAGGGAAAGACAGGGGGCTGGAGTAACCTCATCATGTAACCTTTGAACTCCAGGGTGCCTGGGGACATAGACGAAGTCAATGCCCTGAAGCTGCAAGTGGATCAGTGGAAAATCCCAACAGGACTGGAAGACCCACACATCCCAGGTAAACACACACACACACACACACACACACACACACACACACACACACACACACACACACACACAAACACACTCTCTTTCTCATCAGTCTTTAGCTATAATGCAGCAGTTTGTATTCTATAAGGAGGAGGAGGAGGAAGATCACTGCTGGTCCTCTGTGGACCTGGTCCTGGTTTCACACTGCTGCCATGTACAGGAGGTCGGCCTCATGAACACTAACTCCCTGTGTGTGTGTGTGTGTGTGTGTGTGTGTGTGTGTGTGTGTGTGTGTGTGTGTGTGTGTCCAGCGTCTCTGCTGAAGCTCTGGTACCGGGAGCTGGAGGAGCCACTGATCCCTCATGAGTTTTATGAGGAGTGTATCAGTCACTATGACAACCCAGAGGCAGCTGTCAACGTGGTGCTGGGTCTGCCACACATCAACAAACTGGTGCTCTGCTACCTCATCCGCTTCCTACAGGTAACAAACAAACACACACACACACACACACAGATAAGGGGTGTGAAGTGGAACCTTAACTGCAACCCAAGAAAGAATTGAAAAAGCTTTAAAATATCTTAAATGTGACTTAAGTCAACCTTTAGAAAGCTCTGCTGTGTGTTGTGTTTGCAGGTATTTGCTCAGCCTGCCAATGTGACCATCACCAAAATGGATGTGAACAACCTGGCCATGGTCATGGCTCCCAACTGTCTGCGCTGCCAGTCCGACGACCCCAGGGTGATCTTTGAGAACACCCGCAAGGAGATGTCCTTCATCCGGGTGCTCATTCAGCGGCTGGACACCAGCTTCATGGATGGAATCCTATAGCCCCCCCACCACCACCCACCACCACAACACACACACACACACACACACACACACACACACACACACACACACACACACACACACACACACACACACACAGACCATCGATACTCTACACTCCCTATAACCCCCCCATGACAGGCCTCTACACTCTCCCCCAGCACAGGACCATCATACATACATCACTGCTGCTGGGTGAAAACCTTGTATCTCCAACATGTTTACATCTCTGGAACTAATACAGTTGATTTGTTAGTTAGTTTGAGTTTGTCCACTTTGAGTTGAACCAGCTGTTTTTTTCTATTTCTGTAAATGTCGTCTTTTAACTAACACTTACATAAGAAACACTAGTATTGGAGTTACAAGGTTTTCATATGATAACAGTACTGTGTGTGCCTTCACATACATGAATAGACTCTCCACATACAGTCTGAAGGAATCAGCAGGGATCTCATCGTCTCATTGGATTTATGTTTCACTGGCACACTCAGAGGTTCAGATCAGATCAACCTGTGTCCAAATAAACTGGTTTCTCTTTGTTTTCCCCTGCTAACACACACACACACACACACACACACACACCACACACACACACACACACACACACACACATCAGTACATGCACACGTGTACATACTAAGTCTTGCCCCATGATTTCACCTTCTGCAGATGCCATCACCAAACACAGAGCAAGAGTCCAGCTACAGGTGTTAAAGTCTCTCTTTCTCTCTCTCTCTCACTCACACACACACACACACACACACTGGCTGAGCAACACATCCATAGGGTTCAAAACCAGACTTTCATCAGATACATGGCCTAACTGCAACAGTCCATCAGTATTTTATTAGATCAGGTTGCCCCTGCTTAGATGTATGGCTCAGACACCAGGTTGAAAGGTGAAGCTCTCACAATGTTTGACACTGCCACAACTCTGTACTCCTGCATGTGTGACCCTGCCTTAAGATAGCAGACGTGTGCTGTTTCCACAGGACAGAACATTTCATTCTGTTGGTCAGATGTTTTCTGTCAGGCAGTCATAAGGTGACAGCTCTGTTGAGCACTGAGTGAGGAGAACATGGACACTGAATCACCCATAGTTTGACCTCAAGGTGATGGTAGACACATAATTATAGACAATATAGACATTCTACACATTTTAAAGGAGCTATTTGTAAGTTTTGCTATTGCTACATAGCTAACGTTGGCATTAACAGCTGTTTACTTACCAGTCTGGAAGAAATGTGACTTCAGCATCAAACTTCATTCCTTACTCAACAGTTGTCTCCAGAGGTGGAAAGCAACCATCTTGTTTTGCTTCTATTTTTATCACTTCTTTTCTTTTGCTGAAGTTGGCAAGCTAACCAGCTAGCTCCAGCCCGGTCGGACCGTCCTGCTACTTCCCAATACCGTCACTGTAGTGTAGCATATGATTATTATACCCTTGTTTTGTAAACACAGTGACGGATGAAGCTCTTGCTAAGACTGCTACGTAAATAGCTGTTAATGCTAACACTGGCAATGTGTCTATATCAAAACTTACAAATAGCTTCTTTAAGTATGAAGTGAATACAACACACTGAACTCATTTCAACTTCAATTTAATTTACAAAAGTCTAATATTTCCTCTTGCCTGCTGAACAGTAGTCACCTCTTCCAGCTGCAGTTCAACCACGAAGCTCAACTTAAATGAATAATTTTCAGTTGGTTCATCCATCTGTTCATTTTCCATGTCACAATGATTTAATTAATTATATTATTGGGAATTATTATTATAAATTGCTGAGTAATAACCTAGTGAAAACTTTCAACAGTATCATGGTGAAACAGCTATTAAATAACTTTTTGTCTGACTTGGTGAGTCCTGCAGAAACCCTGTTCTTAGATGTGTGCATACTAACGCCTGTAACATACGACATAAAGACTGCTAACATTGCAGGTACTGTCCACATGTAACAGAATGAATCTGGACTGAGCTGCACACTGCTGTCTATTTATAGGATTCATGCTAACAGTTAGCATACAGCACGCTGACTGTCAGCAGTGTTATCAGGCACATTGCTAAAACTTGTCTGATCATGTGAAGAAACATTATGAGCTGCTGAGTGAGAGAAACTCATTAGTTTCCCATGTAGCAAAAAATGTCATTGAAGCTTTCACGTGCATCTAAATAAAGTCATTACTAATACAACACCAATACAACCAGTGCAGGTGATTAAAAATAAATTGGTCTTACTCATTAACAGACTTGACAGCAGCTCTATGCTAACACTTGAACAGCAGCCACTGCCACCACAAGTGACAACTATGAATTAATTGTGGATGCTAGACCAGTGGTTCCCAACCCTTTCCAACTCATGGCCCACTTGAAAATCTTAAAAATGTTGGCGGCCCACATCTGACCCCATAACAGTAAAGAGGATAAATAACTTTTTTAAACAAAAAGCAATGTTCTCAGATCACTTTTTATTTTAGTGATGACGATGAAACATCCAGGACTGAACTGAAGCAGTGGAAGGGGTTTTGATGTCCATGTTCTCATCAGTCATCACAGGTGTGGGCAGTCATGTGACATGTGAAGCCAACCAGACCTAATGATTTTGAAGTGTTGACTTCCTCCTTCTTGGCTGAATTGATCCAGTGAAGCCTTGGCTCCATGACAGATGACTGTGTGTCCCTGGTTGTAACATGTAAACGGATGATGAGGTGATCTTGCTGAAATCTGGTGCCAGTGTTCGAGGCCATGGCTCCAGCTGTCGACCACAGCCCTCCTGAGCATGAGCCACAGATACCAGAGGAGGGCTGATAGCAGCACTGCCAGTTAGCATGCTCGTACTTCCTTGGAGGGATTTGAGAAGTGCCACCCCCCACCCCAGCCCCATCCTCCTACCCCAACTGACACCACAGAGCAACAGTTCACCACCACCACTGAGCCCCAACAGGCCTTTCTGCTCACTAATGATTTGTGAATGTGATTCGTCTGCGTGCTCGTCCGTCTTCCTGTCCGTCATTGTTTACAAACTGTAGTCGTCTCTTACATTCATATGGTCTCCGTCTATGAGCAAGTACTGTTGTTGATTGAGTTCATCTGAGATTTTGCTGTATTTAACAGAATTTCTATGTTTTTTAACCCATTCTTTTTATATGATTTAATTTATTTATATTTATTTGAGATTTGAATGCCTTCTTGCGATATTGTACTCTAGGCTCCGGTGTTTTTGTTACGACACATGAGCATATGTATGTGTGTGATTGAGTGTGTAGTTTTCAGTGTGGTAGGGCACATACGTGTTGATGTACAGTACGACTGTGTGAACCATTCTTACTCATTTGAGGTTTTTTTTTTTGTGACACGACTTAAAGGATGATTGTGAGACACGCACATGGACCATCCTGAAGAAACAATGACTTCCATCTCAAAGGTCCTGATGACACTCAGCCTCACAGTTCATCTCTGGCTGATTGAACTGTGTCTTCATGGAGAGGCTATGATGAGTGTCACTATGTGTATGTGTAATGTGCAGCTCACTCACTCCTAACATACACACTCCAGATAGAAAACGTGTATATTGACACTGTACAGACTATGTAAAAATAAGTATATACAGAAACATGCGAGGAAAAGCACCATATGTGACAGTGGAAATTGCTGTGGAAATTAATGTAACAGGGTGGGGGGTTGTTTCATTTTCTTTCTTTTTTTTTTTTTTAAGTCTTGTTAAAATGTAAATTTTCCTCACACTGATAGAGATCTACAAGTGACAATTCAAACCCATCTCTGAACAGTCCATTCAGGCTTCCACCCATCATATATCCAAGTACCAGAAAGTGTTTTAAGCCCTGATATCTGTAACTGTAGGTCTGACTCATATCCACAGAGAAGTGGTTTGTCTGGAGGAGCAGTTTCACTTTTTAAGGCTCTGAGAAAAACGAGAGATTCCTTCATGTGTCATTGAGATGATGGGCTGCAGGAGTGAGCATCATCACTGAACCATGAGCTCATCCACCTCTAATATTCAAATTAGCAGCTAGATGCAAGAAAAACATTATGTCCGACTGGTAAACAGAACAGACTGTTTCACCAATTAGATCTCACATTTTGTGAAGAGCTTGCTATTGCTACATAGCTAACGTTAGCATTAACAGCTGTTTACTGACCAGTCTAGAAGCAACATTGAGAGTTCATCATCACCCACATTTTTTTATGAAAACAAATAACAGAGCTCACTTCTAAAATGAAGAATATGCCCTTCATGCCTGTTTGGTCACTTTACCTACTTTTGCACCCACAACTAGCTTATAGCTGTCGGAAGTAGGCGTCATTGTTTTGCTGGTTTGTGAAAATTATAAAAAATTGTCAGTCTGAGTTTCACATTGTTTATTGATCAGACAAACACTTTGTTTAAGGCAGACTGACATCTTTACACACATTCAGTTCAGTTTGTATCTGCGCATCCAGTAATAATATGGCAGATTTTGAACATATTTCGGTTAGCTTAGCTTAGCTAATTTTATCTTGGCAGAGGGAAACTGCCTATTTAGCTTTACTAAAACTGATACACCTTCCACTAACTCCACCGCTGTCTTATTTCACACCTGTAGAAACAGAGGTCTGAAAATGGTTTGAGCAGCAGTTCATAGATGTTCATTGCCCTTGTCATGGGGTTGCCAGGTTTGAACACTGTCCCAATTCTACACTAAGTGATGGCCAGCTTATTTACTACCGAGATACAATGTGTCAGCTACACTTGCTACCAATTTGCTTGCCATCCTAAGATATGTGGAACATAGCATCCTGCTGTTTTTCATAGTTCATATTTTTTTTGTTATGCAGATGAGCTCATCTGTTCAGACAGCCAATCATGTCTCAGAGACATTTCCCCATTAAAACTGTCAAACTCACTCACTCACTGACAAACAGACTTCTTTGTGAGGTATGAGTGTAGGCAAACGTTTTCATTTTACTTCCTGTGTAACCACTTAGTAAAGGAGACGCCTCGGAGAGAGGCAGCCCAGACTGACATGTTGCAGCGTGTATGAGTGTGTGTTTGTGAGAGTGTCTTTGTTTTATGTAAGTGATGGTTGTAGATAGACCCAGCAAATCAACCAATTAGCATGCAAACATTGGGTCTCCATTCTCTCCAACTTGAATTTACTAAAACGTGAGAATATACAAGGAAAACAAACTGAATTTACAGAATAGAAGTGTTACAGTATTTAGCATTAAACATCCACTAAGAAAATGATTGAGCTCTTTTTAATCCGTTTTTTCTACTTGATTCCTACTAATGATGAATTGGTCGTCGGTGTTGATGCTGTTCGTCTAATGTAAAGAAAATGATAACGAAGAGAAGGTGTGAGACAGCTGCTGTGAAACTGCTCTTCACCTCAACATCAACCCTCCAGCTTTTTCAGTTGTATCTTAACGTCCACTGTCACTGCTGTCCAAGAGACGACTGGAAGTGTAACGGACGTTGGTTTAATAAATGATTCAAATGTCAAACTAACACCAGATGCTTTTATTGTCCAACTGCGTACAAGAGCAAAAATTAAATGTTACATTTAATAAATGTACTGTACATAGCAGGAATGAAATGTGTCACACAACTAATTACAAATCAAAATTACCTGTGTTCCATAACAATAAAAACATTTGATTACAGGAGAAAAACAGAATAAATATCTGAGAACATGTAGAACCAGTCAAGTGACTCATGGTTCCACAAGTTTTTATGAGGTTTTCCTGAACTGAAAACTTGTCACTGCATCAGTGAAACTGTCTGACCTGAACTCAAACTGACCACAGTTGCTCTCCTCTATCAAAGACTAATTTACAAAGTTAACATACAGCACCAACTTTTTAAAGCCCGTTACTTCTGCAGAGTCAGAGCAGATGTTTCTTGTTCACATGTTGCTGATGTGGTCAACCATTGTGTCGGTGGATTTCCATCCCCCAACCTGCAGAACACAGAATGGACGGAGTGTGTTCAGTGCAGCGTTCCATGTGTCAGGGTCTCGATCACCTGGGTTCTTCCTGAGGTCAAGGGTCAGTCGGTGCAGAGGACGATGTGTCCTCAGTTTCTCAGCGAACTCGAGCAGCTCAGCAGGCTGAATGAAGTTAGAGCTGTTCAGGACAAAAGGCAGCACATGGAAATCATCATATAATGTCTAATAAATAAAACCTTACAACAAACAACAGCAACAACAACAATAATAATAGTGATAGTAAACTTTATGTGTGTAGCATCTGTCATATTACACAGGTTACCAGCGGTGAAAATCCTGCATTCAAATTGTCACTAGTACAGAAGTATTATAGGTGTTACATATATGATATTACTGGTATATTATTACTAATACATAACCATGTAAGCAGCATTTTAATGTTGTACATGACCCAGGTGGAGCTAAGCTGTAACAATGGATCATATTTTATAAGCTGATCATATCATTTATGTAAAACCTTGAATTTGCAAAGTAACTAACTGTAAAATAAAACTACAGTATGAAGTAGACATGATAAAGTGGTATGTTAGTCATCAGGGAACCAGGAAACAAGGCTGAGGCGTCTCTCTGCATTAGTATTTTCAATATATATAAAATGTAAAGTGTACAAACTATAGATTAACATTCATTACATACTTAAGTACATTTTTATATATGTACAGTGAAATTAAGATTCAATGAGGACTAAAATAAACGGTAATGACAATGAGGAAAAAGTACAGGTCAGGAGTATTTTCACATGAGATCTGAGGTATGACTTCACACTATGACTTTTAGTTGTGGTGTGAGGAGCAGTGATGGCTGGCATTAGGGGAGTGACTCTGGGACGCCAGTGATCACTGTCTAGCCTCCTGGAGGTGTCGTGGGACCAACTAGACGAAACACTGGTGAAAGGAGGTTCCCACCTGATGACCCCAAAGACATGTTAGTTATCACTGCTCATTAGTCTGTATAGCTAAATTAATAGTTATCATAGGACTTAGGGAGCTATTCACTGAGTCTGGTCCATTTGCTGTAGCACAAGTTTCTTGTGTTTACCTTAAAAAACACACTATGTGACTGCTTTTGATAGCTTCTATATTATTTCTTAATAGCTGTGAGTTTAGTGATAGTGGGAGGAATAAGTCTTGATCACATGGGGTGTGTTGATGTGGAATTTGCACAGTTGCTGTGATCAGTTGACTTTGTTGGGATGGTGCTGCTACAAGCTAAATATTTCTTAGATAATGCAAGGCAGTTTTTAGTACATTTTTCTATCAGAATAACAATATTAAGGAATTAAATCTACAATGGCCTGTGCATTTTCAGTTCATCTGAAATGTGTGTACTTTTTATTTTTAAATTTTGCATTCATCATTGGAAATGTGATTCTTTTTAGATACATAGTGTACATGCTTTATTCAAGAATTCAACACTGAATAACAGATACAATACACATATGCTAACATTTCAGTCTCATCATCATGAAGAGTATTTTAAGCTTGACGTCAGGAGCCCATTTCTCCTAATGACTCCCTGTTTGTGAAAAGTGATCATCAGCCTATCTCACCTGATGTCCAGTCGTTTCACCGAGCTTGGTGACGATCCTGAGAACAGCTCTGCCAGCACACTCACGTTCTTGGCTGTTGACACAGATTATTCATCAGTTAAGAGACACACGTCACATGGAACTGACTGTGTGTGAATCAAAAAGACATTTTTCTGTTGAGACTCTTTAAACTTGCATTCATTGATATTTTGGCAAGAGAAACAAGCCGTGATACAACACAACATATTGAAGCCATTCAAGTGGACATGGTAAACCTGTTAGCAGGAGTCCTGTTCACCTGAGGAAGCTAAGCTCAGTATTCACTCTCCTTTAGCTGCTAAATGCTCCATCATGTTAGCGAGTCGCTATCTTTGTGTGTCTGCTGTCAAGTGTTTGACAGATAGTGTACAGTGGGTGTATTTATTAGAGGCTTTTCACTGAGAAAGGCTGATGGCTGTGGTGTGAAGATGACAAACATCCAGAAGGAGTTAGCTCATCACAGGACGAGACAACAGCCACAGTTTATATCAGTTTCTCGACTCTAAGTCACTTCTCTCTTTTACTAATAGGTCACAAAATTTCATTTTAATGACATCATGTCATAACATATTTATAATAGAAAATGTAGCAGGTAAGCTGTGTGCATTATTGTCATTAGTGTCGTGGTTTATACAGCCTTAGTTGTAAACATGTTTATTTTATGAATTAAATAGAGAACAATGTAACACATTCAGGGAAGACTAAAGTTTATTCCACACTGACAAACATACTAATGTATTTTATAGTTACTTAGACTAAAGAATTGACCAGTGTGTTAAGATACACCAGTACACAACAGTCAACATAACATGACTGTAGAGGTTGTAACAACCACAGTGAGCTGAGAGGGTGTTACTGATGAAGGATGGATGAATCATCATTAGTAATAGTGTGTAGCTTCAGTTAATGTAATCTGAATGATGCAGCCAGACAATGATCGGGAAACTACATGTTTTCTACCCAGGCTTCACATGGTGTGACTGTCACTCCGAAAAACAGACCACCACCACCACCACAGACTTTTCATTCAGAGCAACATTATTTATAGGGACGTAATAGTCCAGCCTGAGCAGCACTTGACAACAGTAAAGCTGTTGAGTAAAAACAGAAATTAAATCTCATCCCAAAAGAGTGAAAAGCTAATTTTACTGTGCCTGACATCAGACCAATCATCTGCTCTACATTATTAGAAAAATCCTTGATCAGATTTCTT
The DNA here is from genome assembly GCF_002260705.1 of Seriola dumerili. NCBI lineage: Eukaryota > Metazoa > Chordata > Actinopteri > Carangiformes > Carangidae > Seriola > Seriola dumerili. Next base: position 1,588,795 of record NW_019174574.1, on the reverse strand, counting down.
ATTATTTTTTAAACAACTAATTGATCACTTGCTTTCAACATGCTTGCAGACCTGGTTTCTCCACTGCTCCAGTCCAGGTGAGTGATCAATGACTTGAAGACCCAAAGTAAAGTAGCAGGAACTGTAGTCATAGATTTTAGTTCATTGCACAGGGGGCCTGTCTCTGTTTTATGTTGGATCAAGGATCCATGGTTACTGCATGTATGCTGCTGATCGCTGTACATTACAGCATGTAAATATATATATATATATGAGGCAATTTAAGTCTAACAAGTTAATAGACATACTGACTGTTTTACCAGTAGAACGGAGCCAAAACCTTTGTACATGCCCCAATAACTGTTGAATTATCTTCGGATGAAATAAAAGTAGCAGTACATAGACATTAAAGATGAGCCTTTCTTCAGATGTCTGTTTGCTGCGGGGGCTGGATTCACTTCTTTTTCCTTTAACAATCAACAAGGTATGTCATTTGCTCAGAAGCGGCAAAACATTTGCAAATAGCTGTATGAACTTCAAGTGAAATTTAGATAATGTTTTCGCACAGAATGAGGACTGTGGAATTAGACCCCTATCTTACGGTGGTGTGGCACTATGGGGAGGGAGGATGAGTGATTACAGCAACCAATAACTCTGCACACATGACATATAAGAGTTATATCAAGATAAGAACTGCTCCCACAACCACAGAGGCACAGATGTGAGGATGAGCTTACCGAGCCGATTCTGAGCCAGGCTGAGTGTGTGGAGAGAAGGCACCGACTTCACAGCAGCCACCAACTGCTGCAAACTCTCTTGCTTGTCACTCCACCTCTCAAGAAGGCGGCAGTCATTGCACTGCAGCTCTGAGAGAGGGAGAGGAGAAAGAAAAAATAATTCCTGAAGCTGAAACCAACTGTGGACTAAGACCAGTTCTGTCCAGTACTGTTTCAATGTCACGGAGGAAATCAGTCTACTTAGCTTTTATCATGGATCATCCTCCTTTTCTTACCTTCCAACTTGCAATGCATCAGTAGATTCAGGATCTCAGGAAGACAATCAGACAGCTTCATGTCTTCCAAGTTGAGACTCCTCAAGTTGTGATTTGACTCTAAAAGTTGATCACATGTCATTAACTTCATGGTACATTTGTGTTAGAGCTAGACCAGGGCTGCACAATTAATCGAAATATATTTGAAATCACAATATGACCAAATGCAACATTCAAATCACAGGAGCTGTTGTGCATTGTCTGCACCATAAACATTGTGGTGCTACAGAGACGATCTGGCCTACAAATCACATTCTCCAGATGTAAAGTTTGGTACAAGACCAACAAAAATCACGATCAACAATTGCAATATGATTTTTTTTTCCATATCGTGCAGCCCTAAGCTAGACTGATGAATCGTCCAGGCTGACTGAGGGCTGGGCAGAAACTGCACAGAGATGCTCAATGTGTTTGTAAATATCATTTAGAAACACTGTCAGCATTACATCTATAAAACATCCCACTCGGGATAAAATAAATAAATAAATAAAGAGATCCATTTCAAGTTTGTTTGTTAATCAGTGTTTTCTACCAGTGCATACAATGTCCAGCTGGGTGAAAATAGTAGCCAGACAGCTTTTTTTTTAAGCTTGATTGTAACAATAAGGTGTTAGCTGCTGAGCTGGCGTGCTGTGCCTGTGACTATGGACATATCGCAGTCTACATGTTCATATTTAACAGGGCTATTGATAAAATTTAGATTTTTTATTTGCAAATGTTTTATTGTACTTACTTACAGTAACTACAAACGTAGTTCACATCAACTTGGGTAATCTTCAGGTTATTTGTTTCATGTCACGGCACACTGTTTGTGCAGCTCTGACACTCACAGAGCAGGGGCAGAGAGATTCTGCAGACTACATGCAGAGTTGAGGAGAAATATGCGTTTTTTTGTTTTTTTTCGTCTCAAAAACAAGTGGACCTGATTAAAACGGTAAAAACACAATAACTCAGTAATTCTATATTTTTATAATCAACAAAGACCAGAAATAGTGTGTTAGTCCATCTCAATACTTTCTGATCCGAGCCCATTGGTTCCATAACTCTTTAATAACGACTCACAATCATAGTAAATGTTTGTTCTCAGAGTCATTTCATCAATCAGCTGTCACTGTGGTGTTACTCAACCGGGAGGAAATAGTGCATCTGTTGGGGACTACTTTCAGCTGTGGATTAATTTACTATAGTGAATATTTTTGGCAACACACTGTGTCAAAATAAACTGTAGTGTGGGTGTTCATGATAGTCTCACATATGCATACCTATCTTCAGAGCCCATTATCTTTCAGCTGTAGGGAAGAAATGCTCTGGCTTGCTTGCATTTCTTTAATATACTTAAAAACTTATATGTACACCTACAGCCTACATCCAGTGAGTCAGAATATTTTCCTGGTAATGAAGGAGCAACAGCGTGGCTAATTAGTTGTTTTTAATAATTTTTGGACGACAATGTAGCTCTATGGCACAGAGGACACACACAATACTTCAGATCAGCTGATTGATGGTTTGGGTCTTTTCATGTAATTAGTTGACAATAAGAAAAATATATACTAGGAGTGTAACAGTACGCAAAAGTCACATTTCAGTACATACCTCGGTTTTGAATTCACAGTTTTCAGTACAGTAGAAAAAAATGTTACTTTCAATTCATTATGAATTTAACTTGTGAACATAAACATGTAATCTTGTAAACTTGTAACCCAGTGGCAAACTGGTCAGAATTTCAACTTGGATTACTTTTGTTTCTTGAACACAACAAATACACAAAGTGCATTAAAGTGCAGCATGTAGAAAATTATTGATATATTCTATTTATTCTCATGAGAGAGAGAGGATGACATGCAGCAAAGGCCAAAAGTCAGATTCCTGGGCCGTTTGTTACAAGCTCCACCAGGTGAGACACCAGGCACTCCAGAAAGGGCAGATCTACTGGCATTATCAATGTCTCCTGAAAAAACCCTCTCGCTTGTTGTATAACTTTATTCACTAACATGTTGTAGACTGACCATCAAAACACAAAATGTTATTTAACAGAAAGTTTCATTCCTCATTTCATTTTTTCTTTTCCTTGCCATGTTACACTGAATATTTATTCATTCATTTCTATTTGTTTTATTGACTTTGATCCACTTGCTTTGTGTTGAGCTTCGAGACAGCCATGACACCTTACCTGAGAGAGTGGTGAGGAGGTGGCTGAGCGAGGAACCAGTTGGTAATCTCATCCCGGCGATGTGAACAGAGTTTAGCTGTGGGGAGCGTCTCAGCACAGATGTGATGAACTGCAGATCTGTTTGGAGCTCAGCTACTTTGACTGTGAGTTTCTCCAGGGGCAGCTCTGCTGAGAAAAGATCAGGAAACATGTAGATTTTAATCAACTACACTGCTGTGGTATTAATTCATGCAGTATGCAGCTCGTCTGATCTGAGGGTTTGTTTTGTCTGATTGAGATGTTACACTCCTCGCAACTTCTTGACACACAATCAACCTTTTAAAGCAGAAGTCAGATGACCATGAGAAAAATGCTGGGACCAAACGAGGCCTTGTCATGTCACACCCATATCTGTGAGGTGCTGATCATGTCAACTGATCTGATATTCAGCATTTTTACAATTAACCAAATCATTATTTTTTTTAACCAAATCGATTTAAAAATGCATTACTTTAGCTCTGATTCAGCTGCCTTTCCCTGTCTGTAGTCCCGACTCTTTGGTCTTGAGGACTGTTCCACCCACTGCACTGTCTGCTTGGTTAAACACTACAAGAGGTCGCCTATCAATGCTGAAGGTTGCTGTGTACACAGACCATGGGCACAGAGTGGAACAGCTCCAGTGACCGAGCAGAGCTTTGTGTTGAAAGGTAAAGCAGCAGATATCTCCAAAATTACAAAAACACCACCCTCTCAGGAGAGAGAAGCCATTATTAACTGCTAATCTAGCACTAGCAGATCTGAACAGATTTACAGAGTGATTAAAAGTAAAGTAAGGTTTGGACATGGATACAGGCAAACAGCACACACACAGTTGTCTCCATCCCCTCAGAGGATATCACATGGTCTTACATTCACTCCCTGGAGACCTAATTTAACATTACCCATAACTACTACCTAACCCTAATCCTAACATACACCTAAACTTACCATAACTTTAAAAGATGTCTTTAAAATTTAATGATCTAAATCATGTTGATTTGCTTTTTGTCTGCATAAAGAAAACAAGTCCCAATAATGAGAGTGTAAACAGATTTAGGTCCCTACAACATGAGTAAAACCTGGACCACACACACGCATCCATTTTTACGATATACGTGGGGACCTGTCACCCTTACCCTAGCCTTTATCTCATAACTGAATGCCTGACCCTACACCCAAGCCTTAACCCTCAAACAACCATTTAAACTTGTGGCCTGGGATTTTGGTAAATGTGCATGTATTGGTCAGAACTCTTCAATAACTAGATGTAAAAATAATTTTAGGTTACAGTATGTGTTTCTATGTTAACAATACACAATTATAATATACTCCAATATACTGTAATCTGATTAACTCCTCAAAGATCACCATGACATTGGCTTGAAAAACCCTTTATTGGTCGAGCTCTAGTGTCTACCCTTAGTTTCTAATGACAGTTTCCTGCTACTACTTAAAGAGATAAAAAAGAAGAAGAACTAAAGAATATAAACAGCTTGAACATTAAATGACACTATTTTATAACACTGAGACTAGTCTCCTTCCAACTACTACAGGATTTGTTTCTTATAGCTGGACTGGTTCAAGAACCTTGTGTTTCAACAGGTTCAAGGTTGTGTTTCAAATACACTTTTGATCCTGCTCATTTCAAGTGTTTACTTGACTTTGGTAGAAGCTTCACAGCACCTGACATGTCTGACTCAGCAATCCTGGGATGATGGGGTAAGAAGTGTGGTCCCAAGGCTACACTTTGGATCTCTACATGCAGGGACGTCACCTTGGGGCTTGCATCAAGCAGGATCTCTGTGAGTTTGGTGTAAGGCAGGACGCCGATGTTGAGATCAGTGAGGGAGCTGCGGCAGCTCTCAGACAGCTGCTTCAGGGCTCTGGCCAGGCCCAATACATCAGCATCCCTGAAGGTTGCTAGATAAACCAACAAAAACAGATCACTGCTACACAACTGAACAAACGTGTCATTTGGGGGTAATAATTTTATATTTAATTTTTGTCAACTGATTCTATGGATCCAATACAATAATACTGTTTACAGATGCCATGTACCCCTTAGAGTTTTTTGACAGTTCAGTGTCAAACACTACCCTCAGACTGTTTCACTCTGCAGAAAACTGATGTTCTCATTACAGGCCGACAGTCAAGGGTGTCCTGTGGAGTGACCTTTTTTGACCTCTAATTCAGCAATTATGCAGTTTTTGGGTGCTTGTTTTGTTTCTAAAGCACAAGCACTCCTAAATGCAGACAAGTGATACATATTCATGGTTTCACACCCGACCACTACAGGAGGGGGTACCAAGCTATGCAGCAGCGCGCCAACAGAGGCAGCTTTGCAAGTGTTTTATGAGGGAGGAAATGTATAAAGCATGTTTGTAAGACTTAATACACAATATAAACACAGGGCACGTTTAATTGTCAACTGTGAACCGTGCTAGAGGCACTTCTTAAACTAGCACAGATTCATTATACCAAGACCAAAATGACCCCTGAACCCCCCCACCCCCAAACCTACTGGCACATTAACTAACAAACTTACAGAAGCTGTGAAGAGTTAGAGAGCGAAGGCAGAAAAATGTGGGCAGGGCAGAGGTCAGCTCTCTGAGAGAGTGGGACCCACAATGTCTGATCTTCAGACAATCAATCTGGCCCCATGGACAAGACCCTGCTGAGGGACCACCACACGGAGTGAAGGTTTGACAGAGAACCTGTGGGTCCACAGTAAAGTGTGTATTTCCGGATTCCTCCTCCACAGTCCGAGAATCCAACTTGAAGCGTTTGCACGGGGGGGCTTGTTCATCCTCATTTTTTGAAGCCCTGGTTTCAAGACCTGGACTGTAACTGGCCCCGTCTGCACTGGCTGAAGCTGCGTGTGAAATACAGCTTTCCTTTTTGCTGTGCATGAGATTCTTCAGCTTGGGATTTACATACTGAGATCCCCTTCCATGTAGGAGCCAGGCCAGCGTGATGGGACAGTCCACATCTATGACCATTTCTTTAGCCACCCCATGGTCTACCAGGCGATGGAGAACATACAGAGCAGGTTTTGTGTTGCTCTTTGATAGATCAAAGGACTGTGGTACACCAACACTCCTGATACGTTTCTCCAGGAGGTTCAGAAGAGGCCGCTGCTCAGCTGTTAAACTTTGAAGGCGCAAACTTGTAATGAGTAAAAAATGTTTGATACATTTAGCTGCAGACCACATGAAGGATGGTGTGTTTAAATTCAAGCTGTTTCTATTGACAAAGGGGTTTCTGAAGCCATGAAATACAAGTGTAAAAAGCATTCTCATAACTTCATGTTTGGCCTCTTCTTCTGTGGGAAAGTCAGCTGCCTGAAATGTAACACAGGACACATATCACACATGGATTCTAGAGTTACTGTACATGAAACTCTATTAAAAGAGATGTTACACCCACACGGCTAGGTCCGCAAAGGTCCTTCAGGACTGTAGCCCATCCAGAGTGAGTTGATATCCCTGAGACAAGCCGAACAAAAGTTAGATTAAATTGAAACATAATTATGTATTCTTCTGATCAAATCAAAGGTATGGTCTCTATGAACAAAGGAAAAATACAGAACACCACGTTTGCAATCCAGCTATAGTTCTTACCTCTCTGATTTAGCTCAGGTTGGATCTCATCCAACTGACACACAGTCAAATGAGGAAGAAGCTCCTTAATAAGAGGCACTGGAAGATCTAAGTAGTGACAGATAAATTAGGACATTAACTCCCTCATCAATGAGTAACGGTTGAAATTAAACCATACAAATAAAAATCCCAATATGTCTACTATGAATGGGTGCTATAACACTGGAGAACAAAAACAAATATGAATTGGAACTGACAATAATCCATATAAGAAGCCAGCCTCTCAATTGTTTGTAAAATATCTAGGCTAAGACTGGACGATTAACTTTAATTGTCAATTGTGTAATTTATATTAAATTCACACTTTTGATACCTTAGGGAAATGCTCTTGAATTAGTGGTATTGTGAAATGTTATTTAGGAATATTTACTTAAATATATGGCCATAAACTTGAAACTATACTATATAACTATACTAAACTATATTATTAAAGGGGGTTCAGCGCTGGTATGTCTCCAATTATGCGATAAGTGACGTTAGGTCCATGTTAGCTTCTGCTAACAATTAAAAGTTAGCCTAAGTCCTGTTCGAAGTATTAGCTCTTCGTGATCTCCAATTCTATGTAACGTTACAGTAACATAAACGTAAACAATAAAATACGTACCAAGAACAGCCTCCATGCTCAGGGAAGGAAAATGTTCCCTGACAGCGTGGAAACAGAACTGCTTCAGACATATCTCCTTCGGGTTTGTTTGGTCTGTTTTGTGGGCAGTTTCGCGCATTGTTTAGCATTAATGTGGTTATCATTTAATTAGGATGCCAAGACAAACCAATTTACAGCAAACAGGACCGCTTCCATCCGTATCGTTGATTCAGTGGTGGTTGGTCTCCTCTGAGGTCTTTATTCCTTGACGGGGGACGGCAGTTGGCAACTGCAGAAATGGCGCATTACCGCCACCAACTGGTAAGTTATTCTTCTTCTTCAGGGTTAATGGCGGGCTACAAACCAACGTAAAAGGTGCAGACCGCCACCCACTGTACCTTGACTATACCACAGTCTGTAACTTCCGTTTATAAAGAGATTATATTCTCAATAGTTGCTTGCAAATATTTTAAAATAAGTCTTCAATTGCGACTCGCTTTTCATCGGTTAAAAATCTTCTTGAAATCCATAGACTTTTTATTTTATAACCCAATAGGACTATAAATCATAATGTAATATGAAATATAATATATTAAATCAATATTAATGTCATATATTTATATAAATATCAATATAAAACATGTAATAATGACATCTTACTAAAAGAATCTGTGAATTTGCCTGTGTTCTGCCAAAACCATGCATACAATATCATCATATGTCTTATAATAACCCTTGTAATGATAATATCAAGTTTATCATTACGTAGATTTTTCATTCTCACAACATTTGCAGTGGTGGTAGCCTAACTGCGCGCATACATGTATTCTCATATGGGGGTGACATCTCTCTTAATTCAAGTAAATAAACTATGGAGAAGTTCAATGCCAAGTTCAAGAGTAAATCCCATTTAACTACACCCACACTAATAATCCTGGGTGCTGCCAACTACTGGTGACAGCATGGTTTTTACACACTCCAAGGACCGGTGATGTCACACTCCTCACTGGTCCTACCAGGAGTTGACAGGGCAGGAGCAACAGTTTGGCTTTGAAAAGTGGTTGGCTCATGAGTGCATAGGTCTTCAAAAAATGAAAGTGGCCAGCTACACATGACATTACTGTCAATGAAACAAAAAGGGAGCTGGGAATTACCATTTAAGTTTTTATTTAGACACTGATAATGGTAAATAGACTTGCAATATTTGTAATGTGTGTTGGATGTGCTTGCACAGTAGCAGTGAAGAATTAAAAGGCCTACTGTGCTAACATGCTAACATCTATATTTGATTTTAAAACTATTACACCAGCATTGGTGACAGTCAGCATGTGTGCTTCCTTCTTACATTGGCACCAACTGATGCAGTACAGAGAACTTGAATGTATTTGATTTGTGTGCAATGTGGTATTAAAATGTGTGAGATGAATGTACATGTCTATCCTGCTGTTTTCAGATGGCTGGAATCAGCTGTGAATAACCGATAAGTTATCTTCTACCTCCACACAACTAGGTGAGCTGGGTAACTGCATCTGCATCACAGTTCAACATACACATAAGCATAACCTTTATTCCTTCTGCTTTAATAAAAAAGTTTAGTTAATAAAACAGAAAATCTCAACAATAAATAGATATCAGTATGTACAGGTGGTGGTGCGATAGGCAGTCCGTGTTGTTTCTGCTGCTATACTACTCCCCTCTGGTCCTCGTGAGAGCGCTGGTGGAAGACGAAGGAGACAGCAGCATCCCAGGAGGCTTTCAACACCTGGTCCCTCAGGCCCTTCTTACTGAAGCAGTGGTTCCACTGGGAGAGGTCACTGGTGCAGTCACAGTCATCTGCAGGAGGCCAGACCTCTCTGCCATTCACACAGCGTTGACATCGAAACCTGAAAAGAGAAGGGATGAGAGGCTGCTTCAACACATGACTTACATTATGATCATACATTGTGATGGTAAAATGAAACCACAAGGGGCCAGATGTATAAACAGTGTGCACACAAAAGTCATGTCGTATTATAAAATAATATGTGGTGGCAATGTGCGCACTGAATACCTATCACAGATTTCAGACAGCGTATATTTGGTTTTCAAGAGCAAGCTACAGATGATAAGAGGAGATGTAATATAAAGTGAGGTGAGGTGAGAGACATAAAACATTGGGCCTGACGCTAGAACATTTTTGTGTTCTTATCCTAAACTTCATACTACTGTACATGTGTGGGAATGTTACCAAAGAGTAAAAAGAAAACTTTCATATTCCTGCTGTCAAAAATAAACAGACAAAATAAAAGGGTACCACTGTCATTAGAAGTAGAGGACTTTGTTGTTCAGAATACTTTCTAAACAATCAGGTTATGTTAATGGTGCAGCTGCTAACGACGTGTCATCAGAGCTATAGTACACTATGGGGAATGTTTCAAGTTACATGAAGTTAGATGCTAAAAAACAAAGTGGTCCATTACGAATATGAGAGGCTGTCGAGGGGACATTACTGAGGTGGGTCAGGCTTAAGTGTTGGTTCTAGCAGAAGATGATACTGGACAGACCCTGAGCCAGCTCTCAGTTTGAGTTTTCCTCTCAGCATGCAAAGTTGTATTGAGAAAGAAAATGGAGCATATCACACCTCTCCTTAAATCAATGATTTGGCTTCCTGGGTGTCAAAGGACAGATTTTAAAATCCTACTTCTATTACACCCTAAATGGCCCAAAAACATCTCTGATCTACTTGAACAATACAAAGCATCCAGACCATCAGGTGCTCTGGGACAGGTTTACTCAGTGTTCCTAGAGTAAGAGCAAAGTGAAGCAGCTTTTAGTTTCTCTGCTCCTCACCTGTGGAACAAGCTTCCTGAATACCTGAGATCTGCTGAAACTGCCAGCTCATTTAGATCAGACCTTAAAACATCACTGTTTGCTGCAGGTCACCAATAATTCACATACATAACATCTTTTTAATCGTGTGCATTTGAATGTCTTATTTACTATACAGCACCCCCTTTAAAATGGTGTCCTAAGTTTGCTACCTGATGTTATGTATTTAAATATTATTTATAATCAAATCTGTTCTTAAATGCTATCTTTATTTCATCTTAATGTTCTGTTTTCATGTATTTCCATGCCTTTGTAAAGTACTTTGAATTGCCTTGTGTCTGAATGGTGCTATAGAAATAAACTTGCCTTGCCTTGTTGTATGTGATTATTTGCATAGGAATGGTTTGTTTGAAGATTTTCAGTCAGAATTTAGAGTCCATCACAGCACAGAAACAGCTGTGGTTAAAGTTATCGGTGATCTCCTCATAGCTTTGGACAATGGACTTGTCTCTATACTATAGAGATAGTACTTCATTTGATACCATCGATCACAGGATCTTATTGCAGAGACTAGAACATGTCATTGGGATTAAAGGAATCGCACTAGGCTTAAGTCATACGTATCAGATAGATTCCAGTTTTTTCATATTAACAATGACTCTCATTAACTTCTGTATGGACAGTGTAATACCAGCAAGGACTGTACACTGCTTTCCAAACAACTCAGGCGTGTGCAACATGAGCTGAAGAGGAGATTAAAGCAGGCGAAGGAGGACTACAAAAAGAAAGTAGAGAGGAAGCTGCAGCACAACAACACCAGAGAGGTGTGGAAGGGGATGAGGACCATCACTGGCTATAAAGAGAAGAACAGCCAGGCAACATCAGGTGATGTGGACAAGGCCAATGAGTTCAACCTGTTCTACAACAGGTTTGACACAGCCTCACCTGTTCTCTCTCCCACTGCTTCAGTGGTTGAACTTGCACTAGACCCCCTACAGTTTGCCTACAAGGAACATATTGGAGTGGATAATTCCATCCTTTACGTGCTCCACCGGGCTTTTTCAAGTGCATTTAACACCATCCAACCCACAGACAAGCTGGAAGGGATGGGGATGGATCCCTGCTTCACATCCTGGATTGTGGATTACCTGACAAGACAACTACAGTACGTCAGGCTGGGTAACTGTGTCTCAGGGACAGTGATGAGCAGCACTGGGGCTCCACGGGGGACTGTTATGGCTCCGATCCTGTTCACCCTGTATACGGCCGACTTTAAATACAACTCTGAGTCCTGCCACATCCAGAAATACCCTGATGACACAGCTATTGTGCCGTGTATCAGGAACGGGCAGGAAGAGGAGTACAGTGATCTGACCATGGCCTTCAGTGAATGGAGCGACAAGAACTGCCTCCTTCTGAACACCAGTCAACATTCGAGGGAAGGACATTGAGGTGGTACACACTTCTAAATACCAAGGTGTGCACCTGGACAGTAAACTGGACTGGTCCCTGAACACGGATACCATCTACCTGAAGGGGCAGAGCCGGCTCTTTTTCCTCAGGAGGCTCAGGTCCTTTGACGTCTGCAGTGAAATGCTGCACATGTTTTATTAGTCAGTGGTGGACAGTAGGGATGTCAAAAAAAATCAATACTCAGATACTAATCGATACTAAAAATTAGCATCGGATTAGATACTCATTTGCAACAGTATCGATACCAACAGTCTTCGCCTCCTCCAGTTGACACAACTTCATACAGCAGCACTGCAGATAGGCAGGCACACGGTCCCTGCTCTCACTAGCAGCTGAACACATCAACGCTAGTTGACATTCACAACAATGAGCTGGTGTTGCCAGCATAAAACTACATTAACATGGCAAGTGCTGCAGCTGAAGGACCATCGCAACCTGTTTTAGTTGAAAATGAAAAAAGAAAAAGTGCCTTTTGGAATTATTTTACCTGGCCAGCAGCACACGTTATCTTGAGCCGTTTAACTATTAGCAAATAGCAAATAGCCACATTAGCCAATAAGTTATCATTAAGCTAGCGGCTATGGCTAATAATAAAACGAGTAATGTTAATGTGGGAGCTAGGCAGCAAGCGTTATCGGTCCTGCCTGTCTCTAACGTTAATAGACAGTGTTAATTTAACAGGATAACACAATTATTTGTGTCTGAAAAGTGTTATATTTCTCTTAAAGTCCCAGACTGAAGCTGGGAAAAGTCGACCAGCAACTAGACAGAAACAGCGGCAGCCTACCAGACAACTCTATTTGATCAGCAACGAAAACATGGTGGCAAGTCACGAGAAGCACAGACAATAAACAGGGCTGTAGCTGAATATATTTGCATGCCATATATATATATATATATTTATGTATATTTTTGCACTACCTCATACAACCTAAAAATAATGTCATTGATGTTATTGTTTGTATTGTTCTAATCTTTATCAAAAAAAGGGTTAGGGTCATTTTTTTCTCCCCATGGTATCGAAAATGGTATTGAGTATCAAGTATTTTCCTGGGTATCGAGTTTGAAATTCTAGTATCCTGACAACCCTAGTGGACAGTGTACTCTTTTATGCTGCAATCTGCTGGGGCAGCAGCATGTCAGACACAAACACAAAGAGACTGGACAAGCTGGTCAAAAAGGCTGGGTCTGTGCTTGGCAGGAGTCTGGACTCCTGGACTCGCTCAGGACTGTTGTGGAGAGTCTTATGCAATGTAAGATGGAGGCCATCTTGGACAATACCAACCATCATTCACATTCATCATCACCAACATTCTGGCAGGACAGAGAAGCAGCTACAGCTGCAGCAAATCCCTCATCTCAACGCTATGCAGAACAGAGAGGTTCAGGAGATCCTTTGTTCCCACTGCCATCAGGCTATACAACACCTCAGCCAAAGGAAGTGGACTCATTTATCTAATTATTGTTCATTTATTATCAACTGTTTTTATTATTATGCACAATGAGCTAATGGACACATGGACAATTTCCCGTAAGGGATAACTAAAGCATCCATCTATCTATCTATCTATCTATCTATCTATCTATCTATCTATCTATCTATCTATCTATCAATATTAGATAAATAAATGAATCACTGATCATCTAATGTTTAATAATGATGAGTGAGATATCATTGCTGATGATGTTTTACATGTAATGAATTAATGGTACGTGAATTAACAGCCACAGCTGTGCATAATGTGGCTGTGTGTAATGACCCCTGTTCCTCACTGACAGGTTTAATGAATGGTGATGAAGGGTTTCTAAATCCATCTATGATAAACTGTTGGAGTGGAACTGCATCCAGTTCCCTCTTTATGCATATATGCACTCTCTACAGTGTCATGCATCTGGCTCCTGAGTGAAAGTTTATCACCCATCCCTGATGCCAAGCAGTATGTTAAATGACATATTTTATATAATCAGTCAGTATAAATTTCACGTCATTTTCTGATTTTATAATCAATCCTGGAAAAGTATCTCACTTAGGGAATAAATGGAGTTTCGATTTTAAACACAGAACCACAGATAATTACACATAAAACAGTGTGTTTTGATGGTAGACATAATAGTAGATATCATGTTATAGATTATGTTGTCTTCTCTTTGCCATTTGTTTCCACAAGATATAGATCTTGTGAAAACAAGGGGAAAAATCTCCAGATCAATTTGAATATATCTGACTGGCTATTTGAGATTGTCTGACCATCTTTATGAATTACATTCAGTTCTCAATAGAATTAGCAGAGTAATTTGAGTAGTGTGTTTTTACTTGTCATGTGTGTCGCTGGTGGTCTCCTCGTTGAGAGCGAAGAGTTCTCGGAGTTCACCCAAAGAGAAGTGACGCTCTACGTCCTGCTCCTCGTCTACCACACAGCTGCTCAGGGCTTTCTTATGGGCCTGCCTCTGCAGGATCTTCTCCTCAATCGTCCCCGTCTGTAAACACACACACAAGTCAGGCATGGACACTGCAGCTGTCTGCACCCTGCTGACCTCAGGACCTCAGCTTAGCAAAATAGTTATAACAGTAGGTAAAAATTAATATGTATTATTGAACTGACAGAGAGGAGTCTGTAGACGTAGCAAGTCTTCTTCTGGCCATCTCTCCACACCCGTGCCATTGCCTGCTCATCATTGGCTGGGTTCCAGTCAGGATCAAACATCACCAAGCGATTAGCACCAATCAGATTCAGTCCACATCCACCAGCCTTGCTGCTCAGCATGAAGATGAACTCTGGGTTCTGAGAAACAAATGGATTCAGACGCTGGTCAACCGCTTTTCAAGGCTCTCTGTGTCATATAAAAAAGTGTTTAACTCACAGATGGACTGTTGAATCTTTCCACAATCTTGGCTCTTTTCTTGATGGACATGGTGCCATCCAGTCGAACATAGAGGTATCTGTAAAAGACCGAGAGAATGGTCATTACTGACAAATCATAGAAAACAGACAATTAAATGGTGTTTGCCAAAATCACCTCCTAGATCTACACAGCTTTTCAAAGAGGTCCAGTGTTTGAGTGTAGTTGGAGACGAGCACCACTTTGTCGCTCGTTGTCGTCCTTGTCATTGCCAGGATGTAATCAAGAACCAGCATCTTCCCTGGAAAAAAGGAAACAATTTCTTCCATGAATAGAAAGATGACACACTTTACTCAGTTTATGTTAGAAAGATGCACCACACTTATTAAACTTGCAATAACTGGGGAATCCTAGAGTCCTTGCTGCAGCGGCCTGGGTTTGAATCCAGCCCTGGCCCTTTGTCACCCCTCCCTGCCCCCACATTTCCTGTCCCTCTCTGCTGTCTTTATCTCATTAAAGCAGAATTGCTGACATAAAAAACACCTGCAGTCACTTTTTTGTCCTCTTTGGGGCAGAGGAAACATGTCTGTCACCTTCAAACTTGCAAACAATTGCTTATTTATACATCCAGCACACACAGAGCAACATGTTTGTGTCCATCAGATGATTTTAAGTCCAATATTCACTCTTCTCTTAGCTCTGGTTTGGTCTCCATTAGCCCCAGAGAAAAGGAATCTTGATATGATGAATATGATGTGTAGCAGGCTGCTGTCTGGACGTTACTCAGTATCCTAGAATGCTGACATTTCTGCTGTATGCAAATATGGTTTAAAATGAAACAGTTTGATTGGCTGTATGGAAACAAGACAAAGAGTTTACAGTATTTCAGATGGATTAATGCAAAGTCAGGAAGTGTCATCATAAAACCAATATATATATTGGTTATACTAGTTATTGGTTTACCAATATATATATTGGTTTTGATGAATCCTTCTAAAAGGAGGACCCAGGATATGTGATGTATGAGCAGATGATGTAGCAGAAAATTAGTTTCAGCTAGAACTACAGAGCTGTACTCAGGTCATGGTTAGACTAGTTTAGCACAAAGACTCATTACCGATGACTTCTCTCTCTCTCTCCCCCTCTCTCCTGCTCTCTCTGCCTGGTGTTTAGTTATTCCTCTGCCTCATTTAGTAATAATGATACATGTAATGAAAGTAGTTTATTTGCTGTAATGGAGGAGAGGCTCAGTGTATTGGAAGCGCTCCAACTCTTCCCTGCAGTTCCCGAGCAGAAGGGAAACCAGAGCAGCTCAATAGACTGACTGACTGACTGTGATGAGAGTCATTCGAGACTAAAGAGCTGTTGCGTTCCAGCCAAAAACAGACCCATCTGTCCTGCTTGTTAAATATGAACACAAACAAACATAAAAACATGAAAATGACTTGACACGAGTGGCTATGGTGGTGAGGTGGAAAAGAAAACACTAACATGCCTGGGGTGATGGTTGGTAATCATAATCGGCCAAATAAGAAAAAAATGTTAAGTTCTTTAAGTGTAAATGTTCTGTTGTATCTGTAGTCAGACAGACCTGTCCTAATGTGGCATACCTCCCACAGACAGAACCACCCATCAACAATATTATGAAAATGCTTTGTCCATTAGCATCCCACAGCTGACCATACAATCATTCATAATCTCTACTAAAATCAATGTGAGGATGATGATGGTGATGATGATGCAATCAGCTCAAATTTCCCAAGCCATTAATGAGGTCGCTGCACGTCTTGACCACGTTCACATTACTTCCCAGCTGTTCTACCTCTCTCACACAGAGACATGGAAAGAGTCAGCGGGGGAATCATGCTGTACATGATGAGAGCAGTACTGTTCTGTGCTGTACATGTTCTTACCAGAGAGCTGAGGCTCCACAGCTTTAGTGCAGTAGCCAAGTGGAAACAGATCCAGCGCCCCCTCAAAGCCCTCCTCCCCCTCCACACACTTCTCATAGATGAGTGCTGGGTCTGGGACAAAGAGCAGGTTAGTAGTTTTACCAAGCAGCAGATGATTCTAAATAAGAGTACGGATACTACATGACTGATTACCATCATGTGTAAATGCACAGATGCAACATTTTAAAGAGTGTTATATTTGGTCTAAGCTCTTACGATTGCACAGTTTCTTGAGTGACGTGATGGAAGACAGGGAAGAGACACTCATTTTGCCCTCCTGTAATGTTTTAAGGGGCTTGGCCTGCCTCAGGAAGAGTTTATAGAGCTCTGTTTGCAAAGGAGTCAACCTGCAGGGAAACAGTCACAGTCACAGTCATTATGTTCCTGAATGTTAAATGAAACCTTTCTTTTGATACTGTCAATATTTCTCTTGAGACAGCACTGTAAACTAATGCTTTTGAGAATTCTGACTTCAATTGGTAAATTAATAAAAAAAAAAAAAAATTGTTGAAAAACATATTTGGTGCTGAAACTCAGGCAGATCTAAGAGGTTTACATACTATGTCTAAAACCTAAATCTATTTTCATGCCAATAATCAACAGTTTTACAAGAGACAAATGTCTCTTTAATATTACATCTCTCCTCCTGCACCAGGTCCTCTCACCACAAACCAAGTGGATCAACCTACCTGCAACACACAACTTGCTCAATTTTCACAGGAAGATATTTAGACAAGATATCAGATGTTCTCCGAATCAAACACCTGTTGAGGCAGAACATAGTCAGTGTTAGAGAGGGACATCACAAACATCAAACATGATTTAACACGGAGGCACAAATTAGAATAAATCAATAAAACACTTGATGAAACAATACTTTTTCTGTACCAATCGAAATTTAACGTGGTAATTTTTCTAGATAATCAGTTGATAGTTCATGTTTTATTATGTTGATGATAAAACACTGACTATTAACCATTAAATAACTGGCTGAATCTCTCTCTCTCTATTGATGCCATTATTAAAGACACAGCAGCAACACTGCCATTGTGGACACACATGTGTGTGAGCTGCAGCAACAGTTCAGCAGGTAGCCGTCATGCACAGGTGAGGTCAGCAGTGTGACTCGGACATGTTCAGCAGGTGATGGCATTTAAATGTCTGATTGAATTTGTTCTTAATGTTTTTGTGGTTCTTCCTCCATGCTTTGTCACAATATGTCTACAAATCAACCAATTACAATACAGCTACAAACAAACAAAACAATCAGTCCTTGAGTCCAAGTGAATGTTTGTGACAAATTTGAAGAGATTCCTTTGAGGAGTTCCCAAGATACTGTGTTCACAAGGCCTAGATCGTGTTTTGTGAGGTCACTGTGACCTTGACCTTTGACCACCAGAATCTAATCAGTTCATCCTTGAGTCCAGTGTGGCACAGAGGTATGAAAATGTGATGAAAACGTAACTTATAATGAAGATGTCATTTTGTTGCATCATTTTAGACATTTGTCATTAAAAATATTATCTTTAGTGTTTTGTTTTTTAAAGAGGCCCATCATTGAAAAGCTGATCACACTTTAGTTCATTTAAAAAACATGAAGTGAAATTCCAAGTCTTAAGTCACTTGGGCGTTCATCTGCAACTGGTTTGATATACATGTCTGCTGGATATTTATTCACTGGTGATGGAGATAATGCCCTCAGTGTCACAGCCAGTGTCGGACATAGTCAAGTGACTTCTACACAAGTAAGTTAGTCAGATTATCAGTATTAATAATAATAACAACAATAATAAATATCATTATACATACATACTTATAACATTACAATAACGCTTGGAGTTCCAATGATGAGAACAAAAAAAAGAGGGCTCCAGCAGCTTCACTGCTCTAACCCTTAATGAAAAATGAAAATGAAATAATAACAGCCTGCCCTGTGTGTGTTCTCAGAGCTCACCTGTTGACGATGCTTATCAGCTCCTTGAGTTTCTCCTCTCCACTCTTTCTGTCTTTATCACTGGCATCTGCATCTCGGCCCTTAAGAATGGGGAGCTCAAATCGCTTTTTGAACTCCTGGGCTGTACCTGTCATAATAAACAATAACAATAAACAAACAAATAAACAAAGTATAAACGGCAGCAATAACTGTGTTTTAGCCTGTGTTGTCTGTGCGGAAGTTCTTACCGAGGATCCCAGCGTTAACAAAGTGGACCAGGCTGAAGTACTCCAGCAGGTCGTTCTGGATGGGAGTACCTGATATCAGCACTCTCCTCTGGGAACTCATGGTATTGAGGGCCTGGTATGTCTGGTTGTCAGAGTTCTTCAGCCGATGGCCCTGCACACACACAACTATCAGTGTCACACCATGGAGACAACAGTCACAAACAGCTCTCAAGTGTAATGAATGAGATAAATACCTCGTCACAGATGACTAGTCCAACCTTGCCTTTGTGCAGCACCTCAGCGTGGAGTCGAAACGTCTCATATGAAATGATCAGGATTGGAGTTGGGATTCTCAAACCATGCTGAGAGATGAAGTTCACTGGAAATCACAGAAAACAAATCAATTAATAAACATACATTTTCTCATTATTTCATAAAACCAACGAATCTTGTTAAAACAACCTTTTTTTATTATAAGTTGTTGTCATAAAAATCTTCCATATGCTGTCAAAATAAGAAACTGACTGTGTCTGTTTGCTGTTTGGTGCTGAGCAGGTAGAACATCAGAGCTTTCTCACTGAAAATAGATGCCTGCTGCTGGAAACCAGGCTGATGATGATCAGCAGAGTCTCAGATCACAAAAGCAAAACACTGAGCTAAATGAGGCTGATAGGCTCTGTAGACCTGAGAGGAGCTCAGTGGTGATTATCTCTGTGTTCTCTACTGCCAGTGATTAGTGATTAGTGTTGGGATGCACTGATCTGACTGACCCTTAAGAGGATCAGGTTTAGGCCACTGTCTGACCAACCCGCATTTTTAAATTTTATTATTATTAATTATCATTATTTTATTTGTGAATAAATTGATTTTCAATTTTATATATAAATATCACAGATACAAAAGGAACTACCATTCCAGGTGTATAAAAGGCCCTATGTGCCAATGTGTATAGTTCAATTACAGTTCTTTGATGTTGTTTACAGTAATTATTAGTGTTGTTGGGGAATGTGTTGTTAATTATAAGCTTCATATGTGACAATACACCAGTTTGGCTGTCTGGCACCTCAGTGGCTGAGACTCATTCAGGAAGTGACGAGTGTAATATGGTCGGTGATTCTTGCCCACAAGAGTTGCAAGAGAAAGTCGACTTTGCCTTATTGTTGGGATTTTTGTGCATGCGTGACAAGAAGTAAGTGTTGACTATAATATTTCCATTCACATAGGTATACAGTTTATTCTGTTAGTGGTTGAAATCGCTCATGCGAAGTCTGAACTATTGTAAGCTGGTTAATGTCAATTGGCTCAGTGGGGGGTAGTTTAGCTGAATGCTCATTGAAATCAACATTCAAATGCATTGCCTTTTGCTGAGTTGACCTCACTGAGTTCAGGTTATCTAGAGTTTGGTTAATGTTTTTTCGGTCATGTCTTGTTTGGAGTAACCATGTACCATAGGCAAGTGCATTATTCAAATGGGTTAAAGTTGAAGAGTGATGAGCCCCACCTGGAATGACAGTATATGGGTTTGGTGTAATAGCACAGTCATATACTTTAGAAAGGCACTTGAAAACATCTGACCAGAATTTTGGAGCAATACCACTAGAGGTGGCCTAAGGTGCCTGCTGCTGATTTACATTTTGGGCTGGTTGGAGAGGTATCAGGGTATAAAGAATGAAGTTTAGAGCAGGAGTAGTGCAGTCTATGGATTACTTTAAATTGAATAAGCTGGTGTCTGAAATTTATGCTCCCAGGCTTCCTTTAAATGCTGTGTGGAAACCCAATTATGTGATGCAAAGATCGACAAATCAAGAGACAAGTTTCTTCAAGTCAGGGGCCTGCTTCATAAGAATATAAAATTCAATGGGGACTGGAACTGACTCGAAATTTGATATATTTATGCTGGCATAATCTCTGATCTGAATGTAGCAGAAGAAATGTGAGGCTGGGAGTAAATACTTTTTCTTCAGCTGACCAAAGGTAGCAACGGTGCTGTCAATATAAAGGTCTGCAATAGTTGTAATGCCTTTATTTCTCCAAGACATGAAGGTGCAATCAGCAAGTGATGGGGGGAAGGCGTGGTTATAGCAAACAGGAGTGAAAGCAGAGGTATCAGGCAATTTAAATGTTTTCCTTATTTCATGCCAATTTTTTTAAAAACTGGCAACCAAAAAGTTGTTAGCTGTTATGGTTGTTCAAGATTTGGTTGGTGAAAAGAGGAGAGCGGGGAGATAGCTAATGAGGAGGTTATTTAATACAGATTCTTTGTCAGTGTTATAATTAAGGTTCAGTATTAATTACTGCAACTTAGATAGCAACTCTTTGCAACGGAAACGAGTGAGAGGTGAAGTTTGCCCTCCTCCACTGGTAGATGTGTGTGTGTGTGAAAGTTAATGTTACAGTGTTTTGTGGTTTATATTTTGTATATTTTGTCATTAGGTCCCAATAGTTTTGTTAATTTGTTATTTTGTAATTAGGCAGTTAGTAAACGTTATATAACGGTATATAACAGTTACAGCGCGAGCCGCAGCCAATTCACAGCACAGCGCAGTGTACCTTTGCTAGGCACCTAGAAAGCGCTCAGGCTGCGGTGCTGCAGGAACAGGAAGAGCCACTTCTAGTGAGACGAACCAGATCTTCAAATCATCATAATCATCATCATCATCTTCACCATTATCAGTAGCAACAGCAACATGAACAGAGATATGGAGTCTTTACTGACTGAAGTCACTGCTGCCTTATACCAGTTGGACCACTCACTCATCATTAAGATATGTGAGTACACAAACTGTTCGATGCCTGCTGAAGGGGGACTCTCCAGAAAAACAAATAGAGGGCTCATAAAGATTCTTGAAGGGCACCTGGAGGATATGGGAGAAAAGGAAGGTGATGAAGAGTGTGTGTATGTACCTGAAAGGCCTACTCTCATACATGGAAGAGATTAGAGAGGCGAGTAGAGGAACAAGCAACACTACACCTGATCAAAGCCACCTTTTTAGCCGCAAGCACCAGGATGCCTCACCAGCAGGTGAGCGTCCCCTAAATGACCAGTTTTCATCCCTGAGCCGGCATCCTACAGAGGAAGTAAGAAGCAGCACCCCTCATCACTCCAACGTGCCTGAAGTCACACTCCGGAGGGAATTCAAGATCATGGGACAGGTAGGGGAAGGAGAACAAAAAGACAAGCTGTTCTTGAGCAGTCAGCCCAGGTCTCCATCTCAAAGACATACTTGAAATCAAGAGCAATTTAACTCTCTCCACCCTCAAAATCATCCTGAAGGGGCACTACAAGGAAGAAAGCACCTCTGACATCTACCACAAGCTGGTCAACCTCTCACAAGAGCCCAAGGAGACTGCTCAGACCTTTCTGTTCCGCGCCATCGAGCTGAAAGAGAGGCTACTGTGGAAGTCAAATGATGGAGAGGTCAATGACTTCTATTACCCAGAATTAGTGCAGCGAAAGTTTCTCCTGACAATTGAGACAGGTCTTCTGAGTGACTCAATAAAGTGTCAAATGAGACCCTTTCTGAATGATGTCACAGTGAGGGATGAAATCCTCATAGAGAAGCTCAGTGAAGCTGCAAGTCTGGAGGGCGAGAGGCAAAAGAAGCTGAGGAAATCCACCAGTGGTAGGGAAGCTCGTATGTGTGAGATACAGGCAGAAGTTCCCAACACAGCTCCACCAATGGTGAAAAGCCCCACCTAAAAGACAGCAAGGGTGTCACAGCCTCAGTCCAGAGAAGCCCAAGCCCAGGACTCTGCCACCCATCTATTGTTGGAGCAACTTAAGGCTGATGTCTATGACATGAGGCAAGTGTTCCTGGCAGCCATGGAAGCCACCTCCCAGCACCCACACAGAACCTTCACCTCTCAGCCAACCACCTACCGGCAAGCAGCGAGAGCAAGGCCAGAAACTAGGCCAAGACCCAGGGGTCGCGCAGCATGTCAGCATGTCATAGAGGAGATCACTGTGATCACTGTTTCCGCTGTGGAGAGTCTGGCCATGTCTCTCGTGGGTGTAGGAGGCCAAGACAGACAGGAAACGTGAATAGGCTGCTGAGTGGGGACCACCAGTAGTTCCAGACCCCAGATCCCAACAAACACCTGCCAGACAGAGATATAGCACCAGGCATAAACCCACACAAAAGAACACCAAAGCTCACCAGCATTCCCTCCACAACTGCACCAAAACCCCTGCATGTAAACTTTATGAAGCCACACCGAAAGACAAAGTTAGTGAGCCTCATCGGGAAACAGTGTCTGGTGAACTGCAGGATAGATGACGCCGCAGTGGAAGCTCTGTGGGACAGTGGAGCACAGGCTTCTGTCATCAATGAGGCCTGGAGAGCTGAACATCTCCCACACACCATTCTGGGTACTAAACCCATTTATCTCATTTAAGAGTGTTTACCATGCCCCACCACAAGGTGGCGCATCAGCCTTACTCATTGTCAGGGTCAAGAGTTGATAATACATTATCAATGACAGAAAATGTCATGTCAGGAGTGAAAGGATCAGATTTGTATGTTCGTCTCTGTTGTTTGTTTCTTGAATTTGGCAGATAAAGAAAAAGTGAAAATAGCTGACGCCTCAACAACAGGCACTTTGCATTTTTTGACACTCCCCCCTTATGGGTATTGAAAAGGTTTTCAAAGTTGTCATTATTGAACTTGTGCTGATACCATGTATCAGTTTAACAGTGAAAACTTTCATAAAGGAAGAAAACTCATACACTTATTTGTAATCTCTTGTGTTTCTCTGGAGAATCAACCGTTCCAGAAGAAAGGGCCCTCCAACAGAAGGAATGGCTGAAACACAATTCAGAGCCTTTCACCCAAGTGCAGTCCTACATGAGGGTTACGGTGTTATGCAGAGCCAACTGGATCCGGGCTAATAGCTCCAAGGACATACTGGAAATCCTCACAGAATACCCTCATCTCACCAGTCCAGGCATGGTATGGTTCCACTGGAACATATTTCATATAGTAGCAATACCTTATTTACATTTTGTATCAATGGAGCAGATATCACATTTTTTCCTTTGTTTCCTGTGGTTTTTTTTAGATTGCGCAGGACTTCCAGGTGCTGCATGGTGAGGCTGCACCTAAATTATTTGAGACCTGGCTCCCTGAATATGCTGAAAAGGTCCTGTACTTGGCCAAGCAGGACAATAAATTCCCTTCACTTACTGTTGAGGACATGACACTGGGTAAGTTATAACTAACCTTTTGTGTGTTCTATAGCAAGGGTCCTGGGATTCCTTTCCTTTTGGTCACATTTGTCTGTTGAGACACAAATGCTGATATCTGTTCATTTACATATTTCTATACAGTAATTTTATTTTCCACACACATACTGATACCTAGAATATTGTTAACCTACAGATGCCAAAGGGGAACTAGCTCTAACACTGCTACCCACCATGGTGCCACAGGCCGTCTACAGAGTTCGGAAGAAGACTATCCGGCACTCCACTGAAGAGTCCCGGACAGCGTTCATACACCAAATGCTTGTAAGTACAATGGACCAGTTTCTCAGCACCACTCTGAGAGAGAATATTCTTAATTCTAACTGTACTGTACAAGTGAAAGAAGGCAATCCAAGTGACATGTTTCATGTGAAAGCTAAAGGGTGAATCCTGATTTTAAAAAAAACAACTCCAAGGTTCCTCACAGTTGTATTTCAGTTTTGGGCGATGCCATCCAAGGTAGCAATCTGACTAGAAAGTGAAGTTAAAGATGTTAAGTTTTATTACTCAGTGGTTCTCAACCCACATTTTCTTGTACACATTCATGACCCACTCAAAATGAACACGCCAATTAAGAACCACAGCTCATTTGGCTTCCTTGTACAGTTAGTATCAGCAAACTGGTAGTCTGTTATCTTGCTTACAATTCACCTTCTACACAATATTCACTTTCTTTTACCTATCTTTCTGTCTCTGTCTGTTTTAGGTTGGAACAAATATGGTGGAATACCTCCAGCAGTCAAAGCCATACCCCTCTGTCCTGGCGCTGGGAGATCCTCAGCCATGTGCCTCTCAGGCGTTTGTGATATTAGCAGGTCAGGCACTCCCTCAGAACACACTGCTTGGGGCAGTTGACGTGTGCTTCAAGGCATTTTATGTTCTTGACATCAACTACCCAAAGCAGTGTGCTCCCGCATGGGAGTTTCTCCAGCAAGTTGTGTATAAGATTGAGGGACCTGAATCAAAACCAGTCAAATTTCTTAAGACTGCCTTGCTTAATTGCAGAACTGTTTAATTGTGTTAAACAGCAGGAAATGACACAACCAATGTTTGAAGACTTTAAGCCTTAAGTCTAGTCCAGTTATTGAATGTTGTCAAATGTTTGAGAGTTGTTTATTTTTCTAAAATTCCCATTTACTGAATATTGTCCAGTGTTTGACAATAAAATTTGGAAAATAAGTAGGTCCAAGTGTGTGTGTTTTTTATATAGATTTTAATTTGTAGATTTTCAATGCATTCAAAATGTAATTAATTATAACTAAGTAACTGTGCTTAAAGCAGGGGTGTCAAACGTACGGCCCGCGGGCCGGAACCGGCCCGCCAGGGGGTTTAGTCCGGCCCGGGGATAAATTTCCATTATTAAAAAAAAGAATAAACTTCATTTTCTTTAAATTCTGCAGTTCCTATGTTGTTCGCTAGAGGCGTTGTGTTTTAGTCAGTTCAATCGCTTTACCCGCTTTTTCTCTTGGAACGGGCACCCTCATCAGCGGAATGTCTTTGTCAAAAAAGAGAAAAGTGGACACAGAGTGTCGGATTTTTCAAGAAAAATGGACTTCTTCCTATATGTTCACGGAGGTGAATGGGAAACCCGTGTGCCTGGTGTGCATGCAGCAAGTTTCGGTGCTTAAGGAGTACAATATTCGGCGCAACTATGAAACTCAGCATGGTGAAAAATACAACAGCTTGCACGGAGAACTGAGAAAACAGAAGGTAAATGAAATGTTGGTTGGTCTGAGGAAACAGCAATCTGTTTTCACCCGGAGCCGAGAGGTCAGTGATGCTGCGGTGAAAGCCAGCTACGTAATTGCTAGCCAAATAGCATTAGCATCAAAGCCGTACTCTGAGGGGGAGTTTGTCAAAAACTGCATGCTGAAGGCTGCTGAAATTGTGTGGCCTGAGAAGCGAAAAGCTTTTGCCAATATTAGCTTGACGAGAAATACCGTGGCAGACAGGATTTCGGAACAATCGGCAGATTTGGACAGCCAACTGAAACGCAAAGTGGAGTCATTTCTGGCATTTTCTGTTGCAATTGATGAGAGTACTGATATTACAGACGTCGCTCAACTGGCCATATTCATTCGTGGAGTTGATGACACTTTGACTGTCACAGAGGAGTTTCTCGAGTTGGTGCCTATGACCGACACCACAACAGCTGAGGACATTTTCCGCTTCCGTCGTTGGAGCACTGGACAGGGTCGGGGCGGACTGGTCCCGCGCCGTAAGCCTGGCCACTGATGGTGCGCCGTCAATGATCGGGAAAAAAGCAGGTGTTGTGACCAAGTTCAGAGAGAAAGTACAAGCCGCAAATGGAGGGGGTGATTTTTGGACATTTTCATTGCATTTTTGCATCAGGAGGCATTATGCTGCAAGTCCTTAAAAATGGATCACGTCATGGAGGTGGTTGTCTGAACTGTTAATTTCATCCGAGCCAGAGGTCTCAATCATCGTCAGTTTGACAGCCTTCTCAGTGACTGTAACATTACCCATGGTCTGCCATACCACACTGAGTAAGATGGTAAAGCAGAGGTGCTGTGCTGAAGCGCTTCTTTTGATCTACGTGGGGAAATCGGACAATTTATGGAGAAAAAAGGAAAACCTGTTAAGGAATTACAGGGCCCACTTTTGGCTGCAGGAACCTTGCATTTGTGATTGATATTACAGAGCACTTGAATAATCTGAACAGAATGTTGCAGGGACGCAAAAAAAATTGTAACACAGTATTATGACAGCATACGTGCATTCAAGTTAAAGCTCACGTTATGGGAGACGCAAATAGCAAGCGGAGACCCTGCTCATTTCCCTGTCTCCGAGATGTGTGCGCAGCAAGCGTTAATCCTGACGTGAAAACAGTACAAAGACAAGATTTCAGGGTTGCTGAGGGAGTTTGAGAAACGATTTCAGTCTTTAGCGAACTCGAGACAGAATTCGCAGTTTTTCGCTCACCATTCACAGTCAGAGCTTCTGATGTGCCTGTTGACATGCAACTTGAAATCATTGATTGCAGTGTGATGTAGAATTGAAGGACAAATTTGCTCTGTGGGCTTGGACACATTTTACAAGTATCTCCTACCACGCTATCCTAAATTGACAGCACTGGCTGCAAAAATGTTGTCCATGTTTGGGACTACCTACCTTTGTGAGCAAGTTTTCTCACTAATGAACATTAATAAAACGAAGCTACGCTCAAAGCTCACACATAAGCACTTAAATGAGATTCTGAAACTGGCTGCTACTCAGGATATGATGCCTGATATTGATGCACTTGTGCAGGCTAAAAGATGTCAAGTTTCAGGGGCAAATACTGAGCAAGACTAAATTCTATGGAATGCTGCTTTGAACGTTGCACTATAAAATAAACAAATGTGAATATTTGCTCTAGTAATTGCTGTGAAAGTCAGTGGTAGTAAGAAACAGATTTACAAGAGAAGAGTATTGTTAAGTAAAATATTATGTCTTATGCATGCCACATATGTTATCTATGTGAGTTTTTTTTGTTTACATTTTATGCATTAACAAGGAAGGGGCCAAATTTACTTCATCAAATGTCTGTTTAAAACAGCTGCCACTTAAGATTTCAAGTGTGTGGCTTCAATTTATGTGTTCAGAATTGCTTCCTAGATGTGGAAAATGGATTTTAAATTCATTCATTTCTAAATTTAGATGGGTTTGGTGTATTTTAACATGCAGGGCAGTGTTTTTAAGTTCCACAAAACTGTTTGTTGACTAAATGTTTTAAAACATTGTACAATCACTGTGATCAGTTTTTTTTATGTATAATGCACTTAAATAAATGTTAAACTGAGTAAAAGTGTAAAAGGACAATTAATTTAATGTAAAGATTTTTATAATTTATTTCTTCTTTGCACTAATACAAAGAAAAAAAGTGGACTTACGGTTAGTTCTATGTAATTTTGGAATGAGTTTACTGGTCTGGCCCCCTTGAGATCAGATTAAGCTGTATGCGGCCCCCAGATCAAAATGAGTTTGACACCCCTGGCTTAAAGTGTATAATATAATGTAAAACAAGTTTTATTTTCTGAAATAAGGCATAGTAACCCAAAGTAACCCAAGCTAGGTTATTTTTGAACCAATTCCTGGGTTAAAAAGGGACCAACTAGTTTCTGGGTTATTTCAACCCAGAAAATTGGGTTGTTCTTTTGACCCAACTTTTGGGTTGAATACTTGACCCAGAAGTTGGGTTATATTAACTACAATGTTGGGTTATTTTAACCCAACATTTGGGTCAGGTATTTAACCCAGAAGTTGGGTCAAAAAGAACAACCCAATTTTCTGGGTTGAAATAACCCAGAAATTAGTTGGTCCCTTTTTAACCCAGGAGTTATTTTTGACCCAGGAGTTTTTTAGTGTGATATCTCCAAGATCTGCTGAACAAAGGTTGGATCACCCCCTCTAGGTCTCCATACTCCTCTCCTGTGGTGTGCGTGAGAAAGAAGGATGGAAGTCTTCACCCGTGTTGTGAGTACAGGGAGTTGAACAGTAGATCAGTGCCAGACCCATCCCATCCCTCGCATACAAGACATGCTGGATTCCCTGAGTGGCAGTTCATGGTTCTCCATCCTCAATCAAGGAAAAGCCTACCATCAGGGGTTCCTGGATCCTGAAAGCTGCCCACTGACTGCCTTCATCACCCCATGGGGCCTCTATCAGTGGACAAGAATCCCCTTTGGCCTTAGCTCTGCCCCTACTGAGTTCAAGAGAAGCATGGAGGAATGCTTGTCAGGTCTCAGACATATAATACGCCAGCCGTACCTTGATGACAATCTTGTACACAGCTCCACCTTTGAGGACCACCTTCAGCATGTGAAAATGGTGTTAAAGAGGTTCAACCAAGATGGTGTTAAGCTCACTCCCCGTAAATGTGAGCTTTTCAAGAGAAATGTCAGGTTTCTGGGGAAAATGGTCAGTGGAGAGGGTTATACTGTAGACCCTGAGGACCTAGCTCCAGTCCAGGCACTCAAAGAGAGGAGACCAGCTACTGTAGGAGAACTCAGACAGATCCTGGGTTTTGTCTCATATTACAGATCTTACATAAAGGACTTTTCCAAGATCGCAAAGCCACTGTATGCTCTCCTCTCCTCAGGCACACCTAACTCAGGCACACCCAACCCTCTGTAAGCCACAGCAGTCAAGGGTAGGAGGAAGAGACCAGCTAAAAATTCCAACCAAAAGCCCTCTCGCACCCCCATCATCTGGACACAGCTCCACCAGTCCATCTTGGATCAGCTGATAGACTGCCTGTACTTTCTTCATGACACAGCCCTTCGTTTAACACTGTGATGCTTCACAAGAAGGATTTAGAGCTGTCCTATATCAGAGACAAGGTGGAAAGGTGGCTGTCATTGCCTATGGTTGCTGAACTCTCACACCTCCTGAGAAAAACTACCACATGCACTCAGGCAAGTTGGAGTTCCTGGCCATGAAGTGGGCCATCTGTGAGAGATTCATCTGTATCATGCTCCATCCTTTGTTGTGTACACCGACAACAACCCCCTCACCTACGTCCTCACAACAGCAAAGTTAAATGCCACTGGTCATCGCTGGGTTGCAGAGCTGGCCGACTTTAACTTCACCATCAAGTACCGGCCTGGCAAGTCCAACGCAGATGGTTTATAATGCATTCCTCTGGATATCAACAGCTTCATGAGTCAGTACACACAGGAAATTCGCCCCGACACTATCAGCGCCACCATGTCAGGAGTCACTTTTGGGAGAGAGAAACCTACCTGGGAGAGTGTGTGTGTCCAAACACTGAGTCTAGTCCAGGATGCCTACTCCAATGCTTTAGGTTCCCCTCTCACCCCTGAGGAGATCAGGGAGGCCCAGGAGAAAGATCCCATTGTTGGCAGAGCTCTCTTGTACCTTAACCATAACCAGACCCTCGAGACATGCGTTTAACAGTGAAAGCCCTGATGTTCGTGTCCTATTAAGGCAATGGCCAAATTTATATCTCAATAGTGATGGGGTACTACACAGGAGAACAGCAGAGAAAGACCAACTTGTCCTGCCCCGAGTTTTCCAGTCCCTCGTCTTCCACGAGTTGCATCATAAGATGGGACATCTAGGAGTGGAGAGAACACTGAGCCTCATCAGAGACAGATTCGTCTGGCCAAGGATGCATGTCGACGTTGAACAGTTCGTCACCAAGAAATGTGAGTGCCTCAAGAAGAAAAAGCCACAGAGACAAATGAGAGCCCCACTCGAATCAATTAAGACCACATACCCATTTGAGATGGTCTCAATCAATTTCCTCCACCTGGAGACCTGTAAACAGGGATTTGAGTACATGCTGCTTGTCATGGACCACTTCACCCGATTTGCACAGGCTTACCCCACTAAAAACAAAGAGGCTAAGACTGTTGCAGATAAACTGTTCAACGACTTCATCCTCCGATTTAGCTTTCCATGTAAAATCCACCATGACATGGGAAAAGAGTTTGACAACCGACACCTTCAGAGATTAAAAGAACTGAGTGGTGTACGAGGGTCCCATACCAGCCCATATCATTCAGAGGAAAATGGTCAAGTAGAGAGGTTCAACAGGACCCTGCTGAGCATGTTGAGAACCCTGACAGAGGAAGAAAAGGCAGACTGGAAAGCTTCTGTGCCTAACGTTTTCATGCCTACAACGCCACTCGCTCAGAGGCAACCGGCTATTCCCCCTATTTCCTCCTGTTTGGCAGATCACCCAGGCTCCCCATTGACCTCTTGTTCAACCTGAATGTCAGTGACAAACATGAAAGGCATGAGGATTATGTGACCAACTGGCAACCTGGAGACAGAGTCCTGGTCAGAAACTTGTCTCACCGCGGGGGACCTGGAAAACTCAGATCATACTGGGAGGACAAGGTGCACATTGTCATCCAGCAAAAGACTCCTGAAAGTCCTGTCTATGAGTTCACAGATGGAAATGGGAAAAGCAGCAAGAGAGTGCTCCATCGTAACCTTCTTTTACCCTGTGACTACTTACCAGTGGAAGATCCAGTCTCTGAAGTGTGTCCTAAAGAGAAACCTAAGAAACAATCAAAGAAAGAGAGAGAGACACACACTGCCATCACAAAAAGGCAGGCAGAACAAAGTGGAACTGACTCAGCAGGTGACTATGAGCTCAGATACCACTTGCGGAATCATAAAACAGTTACCCAGAGAGAAGAGGAGTTTTTGTGGAACCCAGAAGCAGGGTCCTTTTAACCTCACTCCACCCAGGTTCTCGTCACTGCTCCAGAGCTCCTTTTATCTGAGCCCCTTGTTCCTGGATCTCTGCACCACCTACCTGCTCCTGAAACAGCACCCCTGCCCCACTCATCTACCCCTGCCCCCCTATACCACTTACCTGCTCCTGAAGCCCCACAACCAATCTACAAAATCTCTATGTCTCTGAACAGAACACACCCACGCTACACTATACCGGTGCAGACAGTGTAGGGTTGGAGGGACACAAAAGGGAGGTTCAGGTCCGACAACACCTGTCCTCCACTGAAGTTGAAGACTGCGCCATGTCACCCTCACCCCACCTGTACCCACAAAGAAACAGACATCAGCCTCAGAAACTGACCTATACCGCTTTGGGTGTACGTAATTATACGGACATTAAAATGTTGGACATTAATGTTATACCCAATGTGGTCCAAAGCTCTCTTAACGCCTTGGAGGCCTTGGTAGTTTAAAGACACTGTAATTTTAAGTGCCTACTACTATGCGCATGTGTATTTTTGATAATGAACCCTGAAGATGTTGACCTTGTTTTACCTGCCTTACATTTTGCCTGAATGCCATCTGTAGTTCAATTAAGTCTGTTATATGTATTGTGTGTGTAAACAGAATTGGATATTGTTGGCCGACTTGAGATCTGTTTACTTCTGCTTGATTACAGTGAGTTATAACTTATCCGTTCTTTAAAGAGGAACCTCACACTTAAAGCTGCAGTATGAGAGTGTGAAAGGTGATAAATTAAAGTTGTATTAAGTTGGTACAGACATATTGTTGAAAATTTTTAAGGCGAGGGAGAGTGTGGCACATAGGATAATTATGTAATAACAGATCAAGTGTCTTATTTTCCCTTGTGGGACAGTCAACATACTGAGTTAAACCAGTCAGGTGAGAGGTGAGAGGGACATGGTTAAAATACCCCGATATTGCAATGAATACATCAGGGTGCTGGGTCTGTACTCTCGCAACAGTCTCGTGAATGACATCACACATGACTGCAGACCCTTCTCGTGGTTGAATGTAAACAACAATGGCAACGATGTGAGAGAACTCCCTCGGTACATAGTATGGTCTAAGACCAACTGCCAACAGTTCAATATCCCGACAGCAGATCTTCTCCTTCAATGTGATGTGACCAGGGTTGCACCATCTATTGTTCACAAGCAGAACTAGTCCTCCACCTTTATTCTTCCCACTTGCTCTGGAGTCTCTGTTCGCGCATACTACAGTGAAGCAGGGTAAATCCACACAACGGTCAGGAGTGTTGTCGTTTAACCAGGTATCCGTGAAACACATGAGACTACAAGTACCTCCAGTTCATCACACTTGTTAGCCAGGAATTTGACATTTCCCATGAGGATCGATGGTAGAAAAGGCTTATATCTCCATCTCCTAGCCTTTAGCTTTGCCCCGGCTCTGCATCCACGGTACGGCCTCTTCAGCTCAGCCGTTATGGGATGTTTAACTCCATATGTGGTAAACTTTAAAGCCAGGAGTTCTTCCTTTGTGTACATTATTTTCTTATATCTTACATCTTTAATTACGACGACGTAGAATAAAAAACATCAATTGACAAAAAATATACTAATATGTAGAAATATATTGCAAAAAAACTATGAGCTACATGGACTTGCTGCCACTTGTTGCCAGTGCATCATTTGAATTTAGAGTTAGAGTCAACCCCCTCATTAGAGTGATTGTGTTTATGATAAGAGAGATCCTGAGTCTTTAATAAAACCAGGTAGGAAGTTACATGAATTTCCCCTAGGGGATGAATAAAGTATCTATCTATCCATCCATCCATTTATCTATGTATCTATCCATATATAAGAAGTATTTCCACCTTTGCCCAGAAAAAGTAAATCCATTGTTTCCTACAATATGTAGGAGTTCTGAAAGAGGGAGAACTTAAAAAAAAAAAAGATCGAAAGCAAAGTATTACATGTCCCACCAGCTGTAGCAAAACATTTTCTAAAACAAAGCTGCTCAACTTCTTTTCTTAAAAGCATTGACAAATTTAATTGCAATACTTGCTTTTCAAACAGGAAGCATTCTGGATAAACATAAATAAAATCCACTATCACCACATGTACTGAATGAAGCAAAATTTAACTTTGATCAAACTGTTGGAAATTGTTCTGGAATTTATTTTCTTGTTTGTTGTTTTGTTTTAATTTTGGTGGTGATACCAATGTGTGAAGAAGAGTAACACACAGATGAAGGCCTGATTACTGAGAGATGCAATTATCCTTTAGGACGTCTTGTATGAAGTTTCAAAATGTAAAGTGGTTTTTAACCCTTTATTTCTGTTTGACTTCTGATGGAGGTTTAAAAAAAGTGCATAAAAATGCTGCCTGAGTAAAACACAAACCATGTTAAGAGCAGGTCTGTGTGCAGCCCCCTCCCTCAGGCTAACACCCTGATATTTACTCTAGTGCAACACTGAGACTAAAGGTTCATCTTGATCAACACTTTGATCCATTACAAGGCATCAAATCACCATTTCTATGAACGTTGCTGTTGACATTCAGACTGAGACAGAGGGAGAGGTAAACCACCTAGCTGTTTATCGATGTCATCCTTCGAGCCTCCATCGATGGCCACTGGTGTAATGCGTCCTCCCAACCACTTTCCCACTTCATTGTACCAGTTGCGAACTAGACTGGAAGGAGAAACCACAATGACCTTGTCTATCTCTGGCTTGGCGTCGGGGCTTTGGCGCAGTAGGGTCCACATGAGGGTGATGCACTGCAAAGTCTTCCCCAGGCCCATCTCATCTGCCATGATGCAACCGAATGATCCCGGGATGCGTCTGCCCGTCACACACTCCCACAGGAACTTCACACCCTTGACAAATTAAAGACATCCACTTTTAATTTCATTGGACACTTACTCCTTTTTCCTGGACCTTTCAATTGCTTCTCAAGGTCCTCCTCACATCTTGTGGGGGAGGTCTATGAGAAGTGATTAAAAGCTTGTGAGTGGACCTTAACTTCTCTTTGTTCTGTCAGTCTAAGGTCAAGAGTGAACTAATCTCTCATCTGTTCTTATGTTTCCAAAGAGAAACAACACAAGGCCAGTTCACTGATGAGAGAGTCTCTATAGTTTAGCACTATTGTTACAATAAATCTAATATGGACATTTTATGTATCTTATAATTTTATTTTTATATTGATCAGTAAAGTAAAGGGAAAACATTTCTTACCTCTCTCTGATGGGGTCTGAGCACTTTTCCTAAAACTGGATCCACAACAACGTGGACTGGCAGTTTTTCTCTGGACAGGAAAAAGAAAGTGAAACATTTATTATCATTGTAGCAAAGTCAGTAAAGGCAACACGTAGCCACTCCTGGGCAAATTACATAAAATGTATTTATATAAAATGAGCCTTTCTTCAAATGTTAATGCCCTGTTACTTTTTATTTTGTTAACTTAAAAATAGAAGAAAAGGAAACAGTAGTTGTGTCCTGTGCAAAGGTCTGGGCTCCCTTCTGCTTGTAAAACACTCAGAACCTCAGTGACTTCATTCACCTATCTTGTTTGGCCTTGATTGTCATTTGATGGAATTATCAGCTGATGACAACTGAAGAACTGATCAATTCTCAGACTCTTCAAACATTGTGGTAACTCTCAACAACCACGAGCAACTGACTGAGGATCTAAAATGAAGCTAACTTATGCTACAGAGCAGGACAGGCTACAGTGTAACAAGATATCATAGTACGTTCAGTTTCCACTGACAATTTCCACTGTCTGAAATGTCATTAAGACATGGCATAAGAGTTAACTGTGGAGGCCAAGACAAGTTGTGGAAGACTGAGAAAACCTTGACATAAACCACATCTGCTGAGCAGGGAGGCAAAGTTATACCCCCATCAGGCTACAGAGGACCTGCAGGTGGTCCATTGTTGTGCAGTGTCAGTACACAAACAGGGTCAACATGGAAGAGTCATCAGAAGGAAACTTAAACTGCCACCTCATCACAAAACTCTATGTCTGAAGTCTGCAAAGCAACATCTGTATGAGCCAGGGTTGTTTTGGAAACGAGTGCTGTTGGACTGATCAAGTTAAAACTGAGTTCCTTGGCTACAGTCACTGTACAGGCAATCCTGCGATCCAACCCTGCCCTGAGGTTCCAGGTAATGATGTGTGCAGTTAGACACACTCAGAATTGTTGTCCAACCAAGGAAACAAAGGGATTCAATGGTAAAGAAAAACAAAATGTGTTCCATCGCCACAGCTAGAAATTAACAATAAAGGTGCTTTAGACTACGCCTTCAGATGGACTGGAGAAACTGACAATAAGATGTAGTCAAAAAACAATGTATATTTGCAAGCTGTGATATCTGCCAGTGCTAAACCTGCAGGTGCATTTCTTAAAGCTGCACAAAGCACAGTTCATGTTTACAAATCCATACATCTGATCAGAATAGATCATTTAAAGGTACTGCTCTTACTTACTGCAGTTTCTGTACTTTCACCTGTAGAAAATCTCCACAGAGGAAGTAATGACTCAGAATACAAACTGTCTCCTCACCTCAAGAGAGTGAGCAGTATGAGAGGGCTGGACTGTCCACGTAAGAACAAATTTTTACTCATTTGCCTGCTTCTATTTGGAGTACCTAGCTAGCAATCAAGCCTGTTCACTGGAGATCAACTATGACATGATGTAATGGAGGGAGGAGCGCATTTTTTTTGGACCTACTTGTCAGCTTTGATCAGGTCGTGAGCGCTCAGAGTCGGGGGCTCGTACAGAACCAAAGCATCTTCAGCGAAGGGATCGTGAAGTGCTTTCCTTACTCCTGCACGCTTCAGACCGAGCGCCCTGATTCCCAGCGAGCCTGAGGGTGATTCATCAAGAGAGCAGTTGAAGTAATCCTATGTAACGTAATGTGATGTAATGTAGTAGACATGGAAGAGGAGCACAGTGATGAGAACAATGTTACCTGTGTAATTTAGAATAGGTATTTTAAATGGCTTGGAGAGGATGCTTCGAATAAATGCCTCCTGTAGAAAAGATTTTTAAAAAGTGAGCCTGATGTATTCACATACATGTAAATGTATGCAAAGAGTAAACTTGATAGTCCTCAACAATACTTACATGCTTGTCCCCGTCCATACAGGCAGGCTGGTTGCTGAGCTGTGTCAGAGGCTTTCTGAAGGGAGAAATATGGCTCTCTCTCACCTCGTCATCACTTCTTCTTCTTTTCTCCTGTGAAAAGGGCTCACACATCTTACCAATGTTCACAAATACTGATTCTCACTCATCATCCTTTTGTTCATTCTCAAAACAAACGGCCTGGGGAAAGTAGCAGTTTGATACTATGAGGAAAGCCTATTTGTGCTTTGTTTATCCATAAAGAATACAGTCCATACATGTTAAACCATTAAGGGGTGTCACCAAATCAATATTAACATTGTTATGTGGTTCAGGTGATGCTGATTGTTGTAGACAGCAACTGTCTCTCCATACATGTTATACAAGCTGTGCGCATGTGCCAACGACCAGCTAACAAACATCTGACTGACATTAACAATAGGCAAAACAACGGTGTTGTTTAACAGTCAGCTCTGAATGTATTAATATGTAACAGCCATGCCTGTTTACTCACACTTCTACATGTCCACTCTTCATCCTCGCAGGAAGTCCCTCCTTGTTTTCGTTTAGCAAGCTGACTGGGAGCGAGACTCCTTCTCTGTAATGACGGTTTTATACGAAGAGGATTAGCACCAGTTACAACACTAGTCTGTGGCATCAGAGAAATAAATAATAACAACTTAGCTCGCCCACCATTTTCCTTGATTCCTTCTGTTGACAACCGTCACCTGCCGTGTGGTTCGCGCTCACCGCTGGTTACCGGAAAACAGTTGCTTCACTTCACAGCAGAGACGCTCATGTCTGTGAGTTTCCAGCAAGAGTCAGTAAAGTCAACTGTGTCAGAGTCATGGACGAGTTAGTTATAGAGTTTGTTAGTTAATAGCAAAACTGTGATTTCCCCTCGGTGAATTTTACTCCGGCTCGCATTAAAGTTCGCGCTAAATGTTACACAAACACAGTACTACGGCAAGCCTGGAAGGTCAAACAGACTGCTGTGTGACTGCTGCAGAGTCGCGCATGTTGGGATGGAATAGATTGTTCAAAGTTATAAATATCTGTTATTCTGTGGGTCTGATAAAGGACCTCTGTGTTGTCTGCTGCACCTGAGTGTTTCCATTTTATTTGACTTCGCCGGCCCGTGGCATAGGCAGTATAGGCGAATGCTAAGGGTGCCATCATACATAGGGGGCGATGGGGGGGGGGGGTTAACTTTTACTATTTACTTATACTATTACAACTACTATTTCGAAATATTACATAAGCCCAAAAAACAACATAACTACATACAAAAGACTATTAAATAATGGAGGGGCCTTTTTTTCTGGGTTCCTGGTGCCCCCCAACCCCCCTCCCTGGCTCATTACACTTTACCAGAGACAGAGGAGATGATCTTTGACTTTACCTGCTCTCTGGGGAGGATGGGCAAGTTATCTGATGTGACCCCAGAAAAGATGCTGTATCTTTCATCATGTCAGATCGACCAAAGCTCTCTCATGCCCAGGGTAGAAAAAGAAGAGAGAGGAGGAAAAACGGGAAAAGACAGGTACATTAACGTGATGAAATTGCATTGGTAGTTACAGTTGTTGGAGCAGTGTTACGTGCTAGCTTACTTTAGGACGATAGTAATGTGGTTTGCTAATCAATAAATAGCTAGAGTTAACGTCAGTTAACGTTACTCCCACCTTAAATTCATCAGCGAAATACCCATTCAGGTGTTGTTTTCACCTGCTGGCTGTGTCATACATTTTTAATGACATCTGGTTAGCCAACGTTTGCCCTGCTTGTAATAGTCACACAGAGTAACTAAACTGAAATTAAATTGTTCATTTATGCTGTGTGCCATTTTCATTTACTCCTAGCCAGTAACATCTGATGTCTACATGTATAATCTTCAATCTTCTTAATCTTTCAAAAGAAAGGTAACACTTGTGAGATTCATCTAGAGGTGTAAGCATCAGCCTAGATGTTACTGGTTGAGGGGCTAAGTCCTGCCTTCCTGGGACTTGACTGAAGTCAGATTTACAACAGCCGGTCTCCTGGTATCTCCTCCATGCTCTTGAGACTGTGCTGGGAGACACAGCATGTGCCACAATAGCTTGACTATTTCAGGGTGTGGCAGGACTCAGAGTTATATTAAAAGTCTGCCGTCTGTCAAACTGTTTAACAGATTCTTGTTATTTTTTTCCAACTCTCAGGTCCTCTATTTTGTTACATGGTATTGTAGAACAATACTGTCCAACATCACATTTAAAGACAGAGTTTTGTCCCAATTCCACTGAGCATGCTAATTCTAGTTTCCCAGTTTTGGAGTATGTATATGGAGTCCTAAAACTGTTTTGAAAAATTGTCTAATTGCATCAATAAATAATAATGCAATGTTACATAATGACAATGTATACAAAGATTGACACTTTTTGTATAATCTGAAATCAGTTGGTAAAAAAACATAATTTCCTATTTTGATTATATAATCTCAATTGAAGGTCCATTTACTTTTGCTCAGTTTCCCCCTTTACTCCCTCGAACCAGCTAATAATGAAATGAGTTTATGAAAGTTAGGAGTTAATCCTATTTATCTTGTACAAGCTCATTTAGGTTTTCAGCTCCACAGTTTTCCTACTTTTCAGTCCTAGCACATTTTTAAACATTTATTTAGTCTATATTTTCCACACACAAAATGTTCTGTTTTCCTCAAGACATTTCCAGGTTACCGTCTGCTAATGCTTGTCAGGATTGTTTAATGTGTGACAAACTCTTTCTACCAACGGGTGGCAGCTTCCTCACATCCATGTTTCTCTGCATCCTGAGCTCAGACTATCTGTCTACACCTTCTGAGATGTTATTAGCTGTGGTGCACACCCTCCTCCTATATGTGGTTGGCATTAAGACAAATTCCACCGTGTAAAACCTGCTGGTGGTGTGTATCATCTGTTGATGGTGGGTGGGTTCATAGCTCTGCTGCTTCATGTGTGAACTCCTTTAATGGTATCTGCAACTCTGGCTGTCAGGGAACTGTCAACCACTATAGACTGAAGATTGAATATTGTCTACTTGAAATAGGAATATAATGTCATTCACTCAGGATTCTACTTTTTAAGTTATTGGTATCTAAAACAATATGTTAACTATTGAATCCAATTTACAAACTTTAAATCCTGTATCCGTTTTTGGTCCATTACAGTTGTGTGGAAAGATGCTGTGTTTACAGTTTCAGAAAGAAGCTGCTCACTGTTCAGTGAGATATGATGGTGTGGTTTACGTATTGCCCTGTCAGCCAGGATTTAACTCATTCAAATGAATGTTCTCTCTAGAATAGCATCTTACAGTCCCATGTTACCATTTTCATCTCCTCCACCCAGGTACTGGATATATTTACACAAAAGAATAAAAAGAAAATCTCCCAGAATTTAAGAAAAGTTTGCAGAGAGGGAAAGAAGTGTGGATAACAAAGGACTTTTCTCTGTTTTCTGCTGTATTCTAGCTGCTGCAATTCCCTGTGACACTCAACTATGCATCCTTTGACATGTTTGTCTGATAATTTATAAGAAAAACAAAACAATTTGGCCTGTTGTTACTTTCACATTCTGGCCAGTTCAAACCACAACCAATTCCATGGGGTTCAGGTCTGGAGACAGGTCTTCATCATGTGAAGCCTCAGTCTGATTCTGTCTAATGTTGCTGTAGAAAGAAGCCCTGACTAACCAGTCTGTCTTTCTTACTGGTCTGTTTCTCTCCACCTCACCTCATCAATGTGGTCCATCTCTCCTGGTGGATCCCAAGGCATTCCCAGACCAGATGAGATATAAAGTCTCTCCAGTGTCTTCTGTCCGGTTGGACATTTATTTGCACAGTACTGTATGTTAATTTGGATTACAACTTTTGCCAACTTCAATGGTAATTTCTTTCTAAGAACAATATATTTTACAGAGTGAAATTATGACATTAACCCAAGCCAGAGAGTTTGGAGTGTTATCACTGCAGTGCTTGAGATTATATATTATTTTTTCATTATTTTATTATTATATGAATCATTCTTTGATGTTACAATCACAGCAGCCTGGCTGGGATGAGCTGACATTAGGCTCATAATCTTAAGAAAACTATATAAAACCAGCAGAGACAAGGCAGCGAGATCCAAAAAACACCACAGACAAACTAACAATAACAATAATGCAACAAATTCAGACTCAGTGCTATAATTTAGATGACTTAACTTGAGTTAACTTTATTGCCATGACAACAACTGTTGTAAGAAACTGAGATTTGCTGAGATCATAGTACAGGAGGACAGGCAGGACAATATACGTCACAGCATACTAATAAATATCATATAGACATATGTATTTAAATACACACAATACCAATAAAGGTAGTTGAATAGTACATTTCCTCAAAGAGGAGATGCTTCATCTGTACTGTAACTATTGGGAAAGCATTTTGGTGAAGCTGAAT
The DNA here is from genome assembly GCF_002260705.1 of Seriola dumerili. NCBI lineage: Eukaryota > Metazoa > Chordata > Actinopteri > Carangiformes > Carangidae > Seriola > Seriola dumerili. The sequence continues at coordinate 1,548,083 of NW_019174574.1, read as the reverse complement.
TTAAAATGCTATCTTCATTATTTTTTCTATAGCAGGGGAGAGAGACAAGAATCCTGTGGAGCCCTAATATTAATCAGTGTAGAAAACATGTTATTGAAGAGAAGTTACACTGGACTCCAGACAAAAGACTTTGTTGAATGTTTTATTACTAATAATGTATAAAAACAGTGGTCAGAAGGCATTTTAAAGTACATTGTCAAAAACTCTGAATATATTCAGGATAATACAGTACCATGATGTATATCAAGACCATGAACATTTCTTATATGAGGTTTATTAGAATTTCTAAAGTCATCAGCTGAAAACACTGAGGCATACTGCCTCATACACTGGGTTATGACATACAGTAGAGATTCTGAGTGTGAGTCCAGAGTAGCCCTGATCCAGGAGTGCACTGCTGAGTGTTGGCTCTTTGTACCAGGGGTGCCAGACACAGGCACTCGTCACCTGGTAGTATTCCCTGGCAGTACACTGAGCGGGACAGGCCAGGTCACCGTTCATGCCATGTAGGTGAACCCCTTCTCACTGACACTTTATCTGAAGCCTTGCGCATTAGGGATTATAAGGCATTATAAACATGATTTAGGCCTATGATAAATTGTTGTGATTGATTGTAAATTAACGAGAGGCATTCAATGATTGCTGATATAGGGTAAAACAGCACTCGGACTTTTAACTAATTATATGACGCTGCTTTACAGGTGTTCTATTACCCATTAATTAGTGCTACATTAATGGTCGCTATCTAACTTTGCTAAGATAAAGATATTTCCAGAAATAACAAATGATGTCTGGTCGTCAGAGAAGGATGAAGGGAGGAAGCCTGGATACTGGTAACCTGCAGACAAAGTAGCAAGCTAGTGTGCACTGTGCAGGTGAGAAAAATGTGTATGTGTTGCTTAGCAACAGCCCAGTCCAGTTGCGGAAGTATTTGTGTTGTAGCCAAATAAATTATGAAATAAACAAACAAATCATAGCCTGTTGTTGCTTATTTAACTAAGTTGGCGCTCGTAAAACTGTTGTATAAAGCAATATCACAGGAGAGGTCATGATGTACTGAACATCAGCACAGCTCTGATTGTTTTCGGTACGAGGCCGCTATGACCGAATCACAGCTGTGCTGATATTCAGTACAACATTATGCCTTCCAGTGTGATATTGCTTAGATATACTGTATATCACACACCTGTTGTAAGTAATGGGCTTATTCTCCTTTTTACTTATTACATGTGTACCAATACTCATCAGTAAATCAGTAAATTACTCTCTCCACCACTTGCATGTGCCAGATGTAGATCTTTAAAAGGTTAAATGTTAATGTAATCTATTCAGTAATAAATGTTCCGTCATGGATTCGTTTTCCTACCAAGCTAAATACACAATGTGAAAATCAGTTACATTATCTACAAAATACATTATCACAATGCAGAACACAGGGCTGTTTTGAAAATAGATGGTTTGCACAGGAGAATGATATTTTGCATTTGAAAGTTGCAGTTGTAAACTCAATTCATAATTATTAATTCCTTTAGCTTACTGTCTCTTAAACTGACAAATTTGTGATTGAAAATATTTGACCTTATATATTTCCACGTCTGTTATACTTTGTCTCACAACTTGTTTGTTTCCTGCTTCAACATTTACAGTTTGGTGTTGTGATAGTGTTAACTGTCCTGGTGTGAAGGGACTATTTCTCTGGACAGTTTTTGACTCTTTATGTTTGGACTCTGTTTTATTTTGAAATCACTTCCCTTGTGTGCCTCATGGTTATTTTAGTTCCTGTCTTTGTCCCATTTCCCTTCATTGTGATTGTCTGCCCCACCCTAATGTTTTTCACCTGTGTTCAATTACCCTTGCCTCCCTTGTGTCTATTCACAGGAGTCTCATGAAGTCTTGGTCAGTTGGTCTGTTTTACCCTTGTGTGTCTGTTCAGTTCTCCTTGTGCTTCTTTTCACTTTTCCCTGCGCTGCCTGTAATTGGCTTGTCAGTTTGTTCCTGTGCCTAGTTTGGATTTTCAGCATTTTGTTTGACAAGTTTGTAAGTTTTGGATAGTGTCACGATTAAAAGTATTTTCACTGCACCTTCCAGCCTTCATGTTTGTCTGTGTTTGGGTCCAGTTAACCTGAAACCTAACATTAACTGACACATATATATTTAAATATGGCTGTCTTTTATATAAGGAAGTAGAAGCAGTGTCAGACATAAAGTACTCATCCACCAACAAAGCATAAGCTCTAATTAGCTGGTTACTCTGTGTATAAACTCAGACTATATGCTCCATAATGAACATGCTTTAAGTTTGCTATGAGCCTAATGTCAAACCGAGGGGTAACCCATTGTCACCTGTACATCAACACCTCTTCCTGACTTGATGCATTGTTCTACACATACATATTTTTACATGGTGTATATATTCATGAAACAGGCTTGTTCATGATTTTGTATGATTTACATGATTTCTTGTTACCTTGGGTAAAACTGGAAAATAAAAAGTGTAAAATGTATAGTGTATCATCCATTGATAATAAACATGCTCAGAGCAGGTTTAATGCAAATAAAGAATAAATAAAATAATTTAAACAATAAATACTCTTTTATACATTAAGGTAACATGATGCATAGCATCTAACAGAAGTTAAATTTTGACTCAAACAGTGACAGACGGCCTCAGAAATGACTCTATTTACACAGTAAAACAATATTTCAATACTGTTTTATAATTGTAGCATCATGAGTTTACTTCTTCAGTACAGTACATTTAAAAATGAAGGAATCTCTTACATATCATATACTTCAGCTCTTTGAAGAAAACCATTTTGAGAGATATTCTTGTATATTTTCTTATCCGGCATCAGATGAATCTAATCTCTACATAGGGTGCTTCTCATTTGCCTTATTTCATGTCTCCTCACTCCTCAGTCCTCTGGCATTATGATGAATGTCTCAATTCTCTTATTCAGTTTCCATTATCTGTGGTAACTGCAGGACAGTTTAATCAAGAAATTATGAAACAACTTCATCATCATCACTCATTACAGAATTATTCCTTTTGTTGTTGGTTATTTTCCCATTTTGACTTGAAAAATGGAGAATATTAATGGAGAGGAGGAATCTGTAAAAACCTTTTAACTCAATGTGGGTTTCTATGAGGCTAAAATCTCAGCATCAGGTAAAGGTATACTTTGAGCTGAGATATCTCAACATAATTTCCACTTCAGATGAAACATATATGATACTTAATAAGACATAACCTAGATTATTAGATAATGAATTGACAAACAGAATATCAATAAATACAGACACAAATAATGAGTAAATATAAAGCATTGTGTCTTGATGCCTACATCAAAACAAATCAAAGAAATAATGTGAAATACAATGCACACTGTTCAGTGTTCCTTAGTTTATAATAACTCAATCAATTGGCTTTTGGGGAATTTTCCATACCATATTAAAATCAAATCACAACACAGAAAATAAAGTGTATTGCATCTCAGTGTTGTCCAGCAGAGAGCAGAGAAAATCTGCCAATATAGGTTCATGCCTTGTCTTTTTTTAAAAAAGAGATGGTTATTGTATTCCATGTTGTTCCATGTTGTCATTCCATGTTACAGTTGTTTTAATTTAGACATTTTAAATCTCCCACAGTCCAAACAGTAACTTTACTGGTTTGAACAATCTATTCACATCATAGATACAATATAAACACAACATTAATTAATGTCTCAGGGGAAACATGCAGAGACACAGCAGTAACTGTGCGAGCTTGTTATTATTTGGGCGACACATCACATTATCTTTGAAGATACTGACCGAGGCATAACGAATCTGTAAACACCTGCAGACTGACAGGTGATCCGTGAACCTTTTCTCCTCTCACATCTTTTTGGTTTTCTCTCCCCCTCCATCTTACATCCAAGGGACTAAGAAAAATGAGAAGCACCCATCAAAACAGTTAACCTTGCTTTGTCAAAGATGACGTTATACAACTTCCAGTAAGTCCAAAACAAGCTAGCCATTAGTGCACATAACATCAACAATGTTGTAACAACAACATTTGATATGAATTTGTGGAGTGTTACCAAAACTCTATAAGTAAAATTAAGATATAAATGTGGCCAAAGAGCAGTTCTTTTGTTTAATTTGAAAAATTATCTGACTCTTAAGTCTGATACAATACGTTTTCCAGCATATGATGTTTAATGCTTCATTCTAAAGATTTCTACTGTTGAGGATCCAAATCTTTTTTTATTGGTCAGAAGGAGCTGAGCTATGTATGGTCATAGACATTGTACGTTAATGTTGCCACCATAGTGGATCAGGCAAGACTGCTCTGCAAATAAGCACAAGTAAACAGAGGAGCTGCAGGTTGTCTGGATAAAAAGAAAAATAACGTTTATATTTCTCAACCGATTTCATTTCATTTATAGAGCTTTTTATCCAGAAAAACTGCTGCTCCTCTGTTTATTCCTATTTGGCCAGTCTTGCCCGGTCCAATATTGACGTATTGCAGTAACAGGCTGAAGTGACCAATGTGGCATCTACCCACTCACAAGTCTCATAAATGTGCAGAGGGGTGAAACGACGTGAAACAAAAGAAATGTATTGAAACTAGTAATGTCATAATAATAATAATAATAGCAATAATAATAATAATAATAATAATGCACACAATGTAGTAACCTTAGAAACTGTAATAAAAGATATAATAATCTGCATAATGATGCGCTGACAACAAGCGGCAGCAAGTCCGCGTAGCTCTTAGTTTTTTGCAATGTATTTGTATATATTAGTATATTTCTATTGATGTTTTTCATTCTACATCGTTTTTTTGTCTGACGATGGAGAAAATAACGTACACAAAGGAAGAACTCCTGGCTTTAAAGTTTACCAGATATGGAGTTAAACATCCCATACTGGCTGAATTGAAGAAGCCGTATTGTGGATGCAGGGCCGGGGCTAAGCTAAAGGCAAGGAGATGGACATATAAGCCTTTTCTACCATCGATCCTCATGGGAAATGTCAACTCCCTGGCTAACAAGTGTGATGAACTGGAGGCACTTGTGAAGAACCAGCGAGCACATCCTGAGTTTAGTCTCATATGTTTCATGGAGACCTGGTTAAACGACAACACTCCTGACCGTTGTGTGGATTTACCCAGCTTCACTGCAGTACGCGCGAACAGAGACGCCAGAGCAAGTGAAGAAGACTAAAGGTGGAGGACTGGTTCTGCTTGTGAACAATAGATGGTGCAACCCTGGTAACATCAAAGTGAAGGAGAAGATCTGCTGTCCGGATACTGAACTGTTGGCAGTTGGTCTTGGACCGTACTATGTACCGAGGGAGTTCTCTCACATCGTTGCCATTGTTGTTTACATTCAACCACGAGCTGAGCCTGCACTCGCATGTGACGTCATCCATGAGACTGTTGCGAGAGTACAGACCCAGCACCCTGATGCATTCATTACAGTATCGGGGGATCTTAACCATGTCACTCTCACCTCTCAGGCTTCACTCAGTGTGTTGACTGTCCCACAAGGGAAAATAAGACACTTGATCTGTTGTATGCAAATGTCAAGGAGGCCTACACTGCTTCAGCTCTACCACCACTAGGCAGAACAGATCATAATCCGGTTTTTCTTCAGCCTTCCTACAAGCCCTGTGTACTGAGGCAGGCTGCAACCACCCGCTCATTCAGGAACTGGACCCTGGAGGCCAGTGAGTCTCTAAAAGACTGTTTTGAGTGCCCAGATTGGAATGTCCTGTTGGAGTCCGTCCTTTACATGCTCCACCGGGCCCATTCGTACTTGTCAGTACGTCAGGCTGGGTAATTGTGTCTCAGGGACAGTGATGAGCAGCACTGGGGCTCCACAGGGGACTATTCTGACTCCGTTCCTGTTCACCCTGTATACGGCGGACTTTAAATACAACTCTGAGACCTGCCACATCCAGAAATACTCGGATGACACAACTATTGTGGCGAGTATCAGGAACGGGCGGGATGAGGAGTACAGGGATCTGATGATGGACTTCAGTGAATGGAGCAACAAGAACTGCCTCCTTCTGAACCCCTCCAAGACCAAGGAGATGGTCATGGACTTTCGGCGGTCTAGGCCCACCCATCAGCCAGTCAACATTTGAGGGAAGTACATTGAGGTGTTACACACTTAAAAATACCCACGTGTGCACCTGGACAGTAAACTGGACTGGTCCCTGAACACGGATGCCATCTACCTGAAGGGGCAGAGCTGGCTCTTTTTCTTCAGGAAGTTCAGGTCTTTTGACGTCTGCAGTGAAATGCTGCACATGTTTTATCAGTCAGTGGTGGCCAGTGTACTCTTTTATGCTGCAATCTGCTGGGGCAGCAGCATGTCCGACATGAACACAAAGAGACTGGACAAGCTGGTCAAAAAGGCTGGGTCTGTGCTTGGCAGGAGTCTGGACTCACTCAGGACTGTTGGGGAGAGATGCATGCAATGTAAGATGGAGGCCATCTTGGACAATACCAACCATCCTCTCCACAACATTCTGGCAGGACAGAGCAGCTACAGCTGCAGCAAATGTCAGCTGCAAAACGTCTCTCACTGCGCTGCAGAACAGAGAGGTTCAGGAGATCCTTTGTTCCCACTGCCATCAGGCTATACAACACCTCAGCCAAAGGAAGTGGACTAATCGAATTATTATTGTTTATTTATTATTAACTGCTATTATTATTATTATTATTATTATTGTTATTATTATTATTATTATTATTATTATTATTATTATTATTGTTATTATTATTATCATTATTATTATTATTATTATTATTATTATTATTATTATTATCATCAACAATGAGCTAATGGACACATGAATTTCCCCTAGGGGATAAATAAGGTATCTATCTATCTATCTATCTATCTATCTATCTATCTATCTATCTATCTATCTATCTATCTATCTATCTATCTATCTATCTATCTATCTATCTATCTGTCTATCTTATCTTATAGCCATTATCAACTTATGTTGCAATTCACATTGTGTGAAGTTATGTTAGCGGTGATAAATGTGATATACAAGTAGTAGAAACTACATTTAATGTGATTTTCCACATGTGTGTTGTCCAAACTACAGGTCAGGTGGTAGTGGTGTCATGTCACACCTGATCTGAAAATAGACCAAGTGGTGAAAAGCTGCCACTCAGATGGATGTTTGGCTTATGACTATATTTGTGATGGCATCCTACTATAGACTGTTGACAGAGATGTAAACAAGCTGTGCTGAAACAAGGACTCCAGAGCCACTGTGGCATTTACAATTAGCATCGGTTGGCTAGAGAACAGTATGTGATCATCTGATCTGCTTTACTGAATTTAGAAGCTACTGGGGTCATGTAAAGCATTATACATCATCCCCTAAAATATGTGTGTGTGTGTGTGTGTGTGTGTGTGTGTGTGTGTGTGTGTGTGTGTGTGTGTGTGTGTGTGTGTGTGTGTGTGTTTGTGTGAGATACAGATAGAGATAGAGATAGAGAGAGACTGGAAGACTGGTAACAGTTGCTTTGATAACGACTTTTCCTTGACCAGACATCAAGTTACTGAGGTGAGCTGCCCTGTATCACATGGTGAAAGCAAATCTTGGTCTTATAAAGACCATTGTATAAACAAAACAAAACAAAACAAAACAAAACAAAACAAAGAACTATATTTCTACCCTACTTCTATGAACAAAGTTCTTATTAGCATGTCTCCATATCATAGTATTTGGTCTTTAAACTGGTGAAACTCAGTTTTCGGTTGATTTTATGCATTTCAGGCTGTATTTTAAAAGAGGCTTTACAGTTGATTCAGAAAAAACTTGGCTCAGTCATGGAGGTTTAGTGGATAACTGGCTTTTGGCAAATAATGGATAAGTGTGATCAGAGGTGCAGTGCTGTTTGTTTCAGTACCAGAGTGCACCTATGATGTTGTGGCTTGTTTCGAAGGTTGTGTAACCTCTGTTCCTACAGTGGCAAGTTTACATATATCAGTCAGCTATAACTGACTACACAACCACACAAATGTTAGACTGACTTTATAAACATTTCATCATGTTGAGAATATGATGCAGCATCAGATAAACATCTAACCAAGCAGTATCAGACCATACCATAGATGTAACAGGTTGTAATTAGCATAGCATTACACCGCAGCTGAAAGAACACAAGTAGTTTGTGTTTTGAATGATTTAATTTACTGACTTGTGTCAGGCAAATGAAGCCACATTGGAAACAATTTTTGTAATGATATTTCAATGTATCAAGTGTTGATTCAGTGTCAGTCATGATTGAAAATCTGATGTTGATTCAATGCTTTTAATTTGGTTTCAATGTCAGGCATCAACATAGATGCATTATTTCTGCCTGATATTTTAATGTTGTTTCAGTCTGATTTTGCTATCTGGGATCCATCCTTAGATAAAGCTTCAGTGCAGGCAGAGGTCAAGCTAAGCTCACAGGCTAGGCTATGAAAATGTAGCTAAGCTAGCTTTAATCGCCAGCAAACACAAGCTGTCTCACAGACTGACCAAGTGTAAAAGACTGACTTTGTCATGTTTCTCTGCAAATGCATCACAAACAAAGAAACGTCAGAAGAGAGAATAATGGATGAAAGGATGTTCTGCTGTCTTTTCATCCTTTCTTATTAACCATAGCTCTGTAGAACAAATCATTTAGCTACCAACAACTTTTAAGGTTTAAGGTGTTACTCAATGCATGAGTTTATATTGTGAATCAAATCTCTTAAATGTTAATATGACAATTCCAGTTGGTTTCACTGGCTCTCTTACATGACATAAGCTTTAGTGATAATTGGATCTTCAAGCACTGTATAGAAAATGTGTATGAATTTCAATGGAATTTTATGAACTGTGAATATTCTATTTCCTCACTTTGTTCCCGTGGCTCCGGCAGCATGACACCTATGCTAAGTATTATATCCTATAAAACAGCCAAACAAGAAAAGAGAAATACTCAAACAATGCTGTGGTGTGGATATAAGTCAGCAATGTTCAAACTGAAAATCTGATTAGGTGAACATCTTGTTTTAGACAGGGATCATTGTATCTTAATTTTTGGCTCCGTCAGCTAGCTAAGTAGTCAGCAGGCTAACAGCACAAAATATCAATGTTAAAATAAATCATGTTAACGTGCAGACTTTTGAAGCTCAATTAAATTCAAGTCATATATAAAACCATCAATCATCTTCAACTTCAAATCTATTTCAATTAAAATGTATCAACTTTTTTCAAGTTGCAATAACACTGTATTTCAAGTTGGGCTTTGACTGGATTGTTGTGTCGCAACAGAAAAAAAGAAAAAAAAAGAAATAGTTTTTTTCCCAACTGTAAGCAGCAGTTCAAATAAAAAGAACTTGTGTCATTATTGTAAATATATACTATTATCATGAAATAATATCAATATTACTGATGCCTTGACTTTAGGTGTTTCTGTATAGAGTTTGGCAAATATAAAGAGTAAACACTGTGAGCACAAAGTGATTCGTACCCATTTGTTTCATCAACGTAACATTTTGTTACCTTGGATGCTAACGCTTCTGAACTGAAGCTGATAACGTTTCAGCCATGTTCATGGTAATGCCTGGATGTCTGTCTTTAAACCAGGTTTATTTTGATCTTGGACCAAGATAAGTGGAAATGTGGTTTACATTCTGTTAATTACTGTAATTAGCTCAAATTAATAATTTCTGAACACAAATGACACAAAATGTTACCCTTCATACCTGCTGAATTTCTGAAGTTAGCCTCCTGTAATGCTAGCCAGTGAATCAGCTAAACAGTTGATGAGAAAACTGGTGACAGCTCCCAGTGAGCTCCTTGTCAAACATAACATAGAAGTTATCAATATTAGCATCATGAATGTAATCAGTTACTCTGAGCGTCTTGCCAAAGAGGTGAAGACCTAAAACATGCCCGTCAGAGGGGTGTTGCGCCACCTGAAAGCCTTCAATAGGCTGAATGAAGGACACAAAATATAATAGACTATAAACTGGAGCAGCACTGAAAGTTCCCTCCTCTGTTCTTGTTGCTGGTGGCATTTAAACAAAGCTTCCACTGCCCCAGGCTGGAGGCAGACATCCAGATACCTTGCTGCTGCCATCAGGCTTTGAAGGTATCTGAACCTCCATCAACAACAGCCAAGCTATTAGTGGAAGGAAGCCCCTGGCCACAGCACCAGGATCCCACCTCAGGCCCACGCCTCAGAACCTCAGACCACACAAACCAGGGTTAAGTCACCCAAAGTGGACGCCAGGCCTCACAATATCCTGCTCTTTCATACAAGATAGATACTCCTTTATGCAATCAGCCTACACAGCTGCAGTTGGCTGCCGAGAGCCACTTGATTGTCTGCCATGTAGTCTGGGTGTCCATGAAGGACACAGTTTCATAGCGGGTCGGCCGACAGCAGGGGTGACTGCTGACCTTTTTGCCAGAGATGCTCCCATTGTCCATCAGAATCTTGAGGGCCAGGTCATAGTTCTTACGAGAGCTGTGGCACGTGCCAACACAATACTTGAAGAGGACTATCTCGTCTGAGTCATAGCCGAGACCAAGATCCCGTACCCGCATCTCTTTCTTCTCCAGATGGCAGTCGCGGCTGCTCTTGGTCTTCTTGCGGTTCCTCCTGGACGATCTGGGTGAATTTGGGTCACGGGGGGAGCGGCGCCATCTGCCCTGCTGGATTTCCTCTTCCTGCATCAGTAACCACTCTTCTACAAGGAGAAGGAAACACACATGGGTCACCTGAACAGTCAATTATTTAATTCATGCAAATATTATTTTTAATATTATTATATTTATTTATGTTTGACTTCTGTGGTGGTTTTCATTCCACACATTTCACATTTGAGTGGAACCATTTCTCCACTGCAGCTCCATTGGGGATGCTTTTTAACAGCACACTCAATGGGTTGTACCAGCGACACTTGAGAAAGGAGATGGTGCACTCAGAATCATTTCTGTTCTGTCCATTTCAGCACCGACTGACCATCACCCTGAGTTTTACCAACTACTATCTGTTGCCTGTGGTTGGTCCTGGCTCCAAGCCTCTCTTATTATTGGCCAAACTGTTGCTAGAGCTCCAAAGAGAGGTGAAAGATGAGATAAAAAAACTACACTGAGATGGTTTTTGATTCTGGATATCAAAACTTTAAAAGTGTAAAAATGGGACCTTTAATTATATAAAATTTCCAGTTTAATTTTAAACGTTTTAATTTAATTAAATTTCCATTTAACTTAATGTTTGATTTAATTTTTAATCTTTTAATTAAAAAAACAAAAAACAGTTGCTTCCAGGAACCTTGTGAAGAGCTTTGAGGAGGAAAATTGACTCCCAGTGGTGAGATAAGACACTGTGATCACAGGCCCAGATGTCTGCTTTGGCCTTTAGAGACTGGAAGGTGAAACCCTTCACACACTTCAGTTTATATACTGGATTAAGATGGAGGTTTATGAACAAGCATGTGTGATTAAATTGAAAGCAGACATGGGTGTTGAAGCTGGGAGTGAAATTCCTCTGGTTATCAGCCGAATGGTGTGAAATGTGCTGCCACTGTGTGGCATCATTATCAGCTGCTGGCTGAAGTCCAACAGGAGCTGGAGCTGCTTTCTTAGCTGCCAGGAACATTTCAAACAAGAGTCCCCCACTCGGCTGAGCAGACCTGGCTCACATCTGTAAATGAGTTTTCCTCCTGACCTGGAGATGACTTTGCCCTGCGCTGTCTCTAAATGCCTCCACGCAGTATTTCCTCATGGGATAGTTACTACCACTGTTGACTACAGCAGAGGTGCATGTCAGTTCATGCCTTCATGTTGCCTTAATGATGGAAAAAAAACCTGTGATCATTTGAGAGAAAGTTGAGGAAAATGCATAGAAATGTTCCTCAGGCGACGAGACAGACTTTGCTCAGCTACATATTCAGCCGTGTTAAAACATGCCTCATGGATTTACATTATTTCATGTAATTATACAACTATTCCATGTTGCAACTGAACAAGCAATGTTTAGGCAGTCATGTGTGACTGTACTAAACATGGTTTTCAGTGAGAGAGCAGTGTGATGCTTTGTCTTTCTGTATAATATTTATGATCACACAAACAGTAGAAACAGAAGAACAGCTCACAAAACAGCGCACAAAAACACGGTAAAGAAAAAAAACCTTAACATTTCTACAATATGACAGATCATAAGATTGTGCTCTACTTTCACATAATTTTAGATAATATAGTTTTGTTTCTCCTTGTAGTGAACAGCATTTGTTATTACATAACTAATGTTGTAAACGCTATTATTAATTAAGTAGCATTCTCTATTTTCTCTAGGCTACCAATTTCTGTTGAGTAGTTTCTGTTAATTGTTTCTTTCTTAGGTCATTTGTGTGATACAGGTGTTTTTTTTTTACATTCAAGTATATTGTATAATATTAATGCCATATTATGTGTATTATCCTTTTTATTTTTGCTTTAAGAATTGTTATCAGGACTGCCCTGAAAGTAGATTATGATGGGTGTGTCTATAAAAGAATATGCAGGTAAATATGAGTAAAGGTAAGTATGGAAACCTTGCTCATGGCTCAAAAATGCAGGAGCAGATGTTTTATACTAGAACATTTTTAGCTTGTTATGTTCTGAGTCTGCAGTGGTATGTACTGTTTTCTGTAAATACAGCTCTCCTCAATTTAAATCTAGAAAACCTCTCAGATTCCTCCATCTGTCCATGAGTCATTCACCCCAAAGGGACTCTGATGGTGTTTCTGATGAACCACTGTGCAAATAATGGACAAAAGCCTGTCTGATGGCATCACTGTCACATACAGAAAAGATACAATCTACTTAGCTTTGAGCTTTATTCATCTTTGCTTTCTCAGATTAGTTTATAAATGTATCAACAGTTCAGCTCCAGAGTCTCTCTCCAGATATATTCAAAGACAAGACAGTAACAGAGTAACTTGTTTCTCTGCATGGTGAATGACAGCTGTAAACTATCACAACAAAGATCTAAATTTGGACAATCAGCTTTTTCCATAAAGAGCTGTGAACACATCACCAACTGGAATCAAATTAACTCCAGATGCTCCAGTGCTAAAATCAAAGCAGAGCTGTACCCATTTCTAGATAACTGACATCTATTGTTAATTGTCTTTGTTTGACTGTTTGTAGTTTGTTGTTGTCTCTTTTTAGACTGAACATCTGTATATCTTTAGCTAATCGTAGGATATTATCAATTTTGTTTTGTGTTCTTTTTGCTTTTGACTGTTTTAATGACATTACACAAGTAAAAGCCCAACTAGGGACAGGAGTGGAGAATTAGCAACAGCTATGAACTCTTTGTACAACACATTAGTTCCATGCTTTGTTTTGAAACTATGTTAAACTGCATCGTCTAAATCAAATCAATAATTAAAAAAAAAAAAAAAAAGAAAACAAAAAAAACTACAATGATCCTAATTATGAGCGTGGCCCAAAATGTCACCCTTCCTCGTCTGTATATGTCACTGTTAAAATGAATACTCAGGTGCATGTACAGTATACTGGACACTTTACTCATTCTGCATGCTGGTTATACAGCATATGGCAGATAAAGCTAATTTACTTTGATTTATCTTCTGTCTTTCAACATATTAACAAGAAAAAGATTCTTAGGGCCTGAGCACCAACTGATGTAAGCACCCTATTGGAATTGTTCTGTTTATCATTATTCCTGAATGAAAATTGCTTTCATGACGACTGAAACATGCTTAAAACTTAACACACGTGTCAGGCCTGGTGTAAATTCAAAAGCTTTTTGGGTCTTGCACATGGCCATGGCGAAGTTGCTTGATTGCCCCCCCCCCCACAGAAAATTTCAACGAGGTAGCCCTTACCCTCTGTGTGTACGTGTCTGAAATTCAGTAGGCATATGTAACATGCCAAGACTTACAAAAAATCCTGTTGCACCCATATCCTAAACCCAACAAGAAGTCAGCCAATTTGAATTTACTCTGCAGCTTTGGAGCCAGCTTTGTGATTTAAGGATGTCATACTTTAACAAAGTTCACCAACAGAATTAATCAGATCGACATCATATTTCATTAGTCTAATCTTAAGACCTTTGTGGAGCTAAATTGAGAAGCTTTTAAGTTTTTGTTGAAAGCACACATTGTCCAAACTGCCCTTAACTTTTTATGTTTATATGTCCTGGCCTGAAGACATCTACATTCTAGTATTCATGCTTAAAGTACACAACTTTAAACTTACTTTAAGGGTTCTTTAATTGTATTTTTTTATTTTCAAGTTTTAGTGTTTTATTGTATGGTATTTATTAAGTATTATTAGAAAGTATTATTTATCATAAAAGATACTGAAGTCTGGTTTGGCTACACACCAAACTAACTGGTAGAATAAACCCATATAATCCACAGCCTCTTATTTGTCTGCTGGCTGTGACGAACAGGAAGATGATGTATGACAGAAATCTGCACACTGGATTGATTATTTTTACCCTGTTGTACTCGAGGGCCTTTCCTCTGTTAACCAAGGCCATACTCAGTGTTGAAAACTACCAGGCAAAATTCCAGAAGTTATATTAGTCATCCAGGAGTGACATGCTGCTATTTTATGGCCTCCACCTCAGATTTATGAAGCTTTGTTTTCAGTTTCTTCGCTGCACAGAAACAGTCTGAGTAATGTTACAGTGAAAGATGAAAATGAAGAGTGCCCTTGCTATGCTTATAAAAGCCCAGCAGTGTGTGCCTACGGGCAGCCAGTGTAACATGACCCCGACGAACCCTACGCACAAGTGGATAAAAATATTAGATCTGTTCACACTTGGTATCTGTTCCCAACATACTAAATAATACTACATCTCCACATTTCCCCCTTACTGATTTTGAAATGCATGTATCTCAAAACAATCACATGTTGAAGCAGTGACAGACAAGGTTTCTATGATCTCTGCCAACGAACATCAGCAGCTCTATTTTTAGAACACACTGGCACACTGGTGTTGTCCTGTAGCACACTGAGGCTACTTCCTCAACTGCGCTGGTTCAGTATCTTGATGAGCTGCTGTGCAGCACAGTAGGAGGACAGGACTGGCGCAGTGTGGCAACATGAATCTATGCTGTCTCTTCAGTCACTACACTCACTGGTGTGAAACTGTTGGGACTCATTCAAGAGACCAGATGTTCCTTTGTTCCACAGACAAAGGAACTCACTTCCCCACAATTCCTCACTGTTCAGACCTGGGGATGACCCTCCCCCACGGACCTCACTTACCAGTCAGTGTTGGTCAGTGTGTGACATGTGACCCCCAAGGGTGTCACCAAACAAAACCAGATCACCTTTGATGTTCTCTTCTATCTTCTCTCCTCAGCTTGCTCTGGAGAGCAACTCTTGCTCTCCCCTCTCGGCTCTTCAAAGGGCAGCAAAGCCCCAGCCCAGGTCAGCTCTGCTATATGAGAAACCAGCTCTCTTGTTGGCCTGCTCACAGCAGACTGCAACACTCTTCCCCTCAACAGCAGCGACCTGCTTAGCATTAACTGAGAGTAAACCAAGTTCTCTTCAGAATCAGCAGCTACAACACAAGGTCAGCCAGCTGATTTTCCAAGCAACAGTAGTCACAGCAGAGTTAGCATGGAACAGCTAACTCTGTGAGGAGAACAAAGGAGATAACAGTGGAAGCAACACAGCCAGACAGGACTTTACTCCACCAGGAAGCCTCCCAACTCACTGGACTTAACAACAACACTGGAAAGGACCTTTTTGTTCTGTTCCAAGGACTGGGTAACGTTAACTGACTGGGCCTAACCTCTCCTAGCACAGCATAGCTAAGCAGCAGAAGTCTTAACTTTGTTAATGTACCTGTTGATTAATGTCTGCTGTAATGTTTGCTTAGGTTGTGGTCAGTCATACAGTTAATCTGCATGAAGCTAACCTCCTCCCTCTAACCTGGTACCTTTAGATTACATGAGCTAGGCTAACAAAGAAACTCACACCTTCCCTCCCACACACACCAGGTGGTCTCAGCGGCCATTTTGAGTAGTTTCTTTGTTTACCGCCATCTTGTGTAGTCTTCTTTGTTCAGGTCATGTGGTCACGGTTACCACTTTGAATCGGCCATCTTGCCTTTGTCTGTGTCCCCACAGACACATCCCCATACACACACCTGTATATACTAGATTAGACATTGTATTTTTTTTCCATTGTAAATAAATGTCTTGTGTACAAGCGTGAATATCACCAACCTCTACTCAGTAAAATTCCAATCCTTCAACTTTAACTTACTGTTGATATTGTCATTTGGTTATAGTTATTAAGTTAATTATTAATCAGAGTTCCAGATTAATAGTAATAATTTGAGACTGAAACACTATTATTATTATATAATAGTTATTATTTGATATTAATATTTTAAAATTAATATTTTCTAAATTTATGATAGCCAATAAATTAATAGACCACCGAAGAGCCAACATTTATGGTATCCAGCTCATGAGGCAGAGCTCAGACCTAACAAGACTTATCTTAGCCATGACAGAAAGTCAAGTTTTAACTTTAAATTGGTTTGTGTAAGTGTTGCTTATTAGGATATTTAACAATATTGGTTTATGGTTCTATTTTATATATTTATATATTTGATGTACTGACATCAGCTAGGCTAATCTAACCTTAAGTTCTGTGAACCAAGGGAAAGTGACACACTGATGGTAACAATGGAAAAGGAAGGATCCTTTCAGAATAAAGAGCCAACCAGTTTGGAGTTAGAGTTTCTTTTCCTGCACATCTGTAGCATTTCCTTTGTCATTGCATTTTTCTATCAACATGTATAGGTCTGTCTTCTTCAGCACTGATCACCCACCTCTGGAGTATATACACCAAGCACTTTATTAGGAACAGCACACTAACTCTGGCTAGTTCCTCAGTTCTTCGTGTCATGGATCCTCCAGATGTTGAAACTTTCCTCTGAGACTCTGCTCCATGTTGACATGATGCATCACATCATTTCTGCTGATTCATCAGCTGCACATTCAAGCTGCCAATCTCCTGTTCTACCACATCCCAAAGGTGATCTACTGGATTCAGGTCTGGAGACTGGGGGCGTCACTGGAGTTCACTGGACTGAGAAGCTTTTCTGCTCAGCACAGTTGTAAAGAGTTGCTATCTGAGTGACTGTAGCCTTTCTGTCAGCTCCAACCAGTCTGTCTATTCTCCTCTGATCTTAACTTTGAAGTGTGTGTGTGAAAATCCAGGAGATCAGCAGTTCAACACTCGAACCAGCTCATCTGACACCAACACGTCACAGTCAGTCTGATGTTGAACATGAACATGACCTGACACTCCTGACCTGCATCCACATCATCTTAATAAAGTGTATGTGCAGAACTGACAGGTCCAGACTGAACTTCCAGACTTTGTTGTTGATCACAGCAAATCCTGTTTCACCATAAAGTAAAAAAAAACCCACCCCTTGATAAAATAAATGAATAAATAAATAAATAAAAATAAACTACCTTGTTGATGAAATGAGAAAATTAATTACTTACCAAAGGCATCAGGCCAGGGTGTGTGGACACCGTCCCGATCCAGATCCTCTGCAGGAGACCAGGAAGGCGGCCGCAGGACTTGCTCTTTATTGTCCTCCTCAGAAAACACATCCTCCACCAGTGTAAGCAATGACGCCATGACCCACAATATCACCTGACAACAACAAGAACACACAGGAACTTTGGTCAACAGGTCTGCTGGTTGGTGAGGGAAGCCTCATCGAGCAGGACACACAGAGACCCCGTTTATACCTGATGTGAAAATGCGATCTGTATCTAGATACATGATCCAGATAATAAGTGATCCAGTCTGGCCTTTGTGTTTACACCTGGTATTCTTAATGTATTCTTGTTATCCTCATTTAGATGGATCTCTGTCACCTGAAGCAAAACCTGCACCTTAGTAAGTTGACGTGTCCATAAATCAGTTGTAAGTATCAATGACTGTGTTTACACCTAAGTTCCAAACACAACATGAACCAGACCACCTCCAGAAGTGGTCAGGCAGATCCAGTCACATTCTGATTACAACACATTTACACCTTTTCTTTTTATCCAGATACAGATTGCATTTTAATACCAGGTGTAAATGGGGTGAAAGACACATGAGGGTTATATGTTTTTCAAGTTGTGGAGGGGCAAAACACTAATTCATCACTGTAGAAACTCTTATTAAGTGGTACTTTTGGCAAGGGGTATGCCAAGCATAGTATTTAACAAGCCCTCTCTCCTTTTGCACAATTTTTTCTTTTCTAAATTACAATCAATTTTAAAATATGTGCTGAGGAAATGTGACCTGAACATCCAGTCTGCATAAGCTGGAGTAGGATGGAGGAGGACCCCCAGCTGCAGGGTGTGTGGTATGTGGTGATGTTCTTAGCAATGAATCCATGAAACCATCACACCTCTAACAACCAAACACACAGTGCAGAAAGACAAGCCAGGTGTTTTTTTCTCTAAGAAAACAACTATCCAGCCATTTTCCCTCCGGCTCAAGTAGAAATAAAACTACTTTATAACTATTTTTGTTCTGCCATGATGTAATAACGGTCATGGCTTGGTTAGGTTTAGGAAAAGATGGTGATTTGGGTTAAAATAAGTACTTCCTCAACATAAGACGATCTTTGTTGTCATGGTTGGAACCATAACAACGTGGTTAACTTTNACACTAATTCATCACTGTAGAAACTCTTATTAAGTGGTACTTTTGGCAAGGGGTATGCCAAGCATAGTATTTAACAAGCCCTCTCTCCTTTTGCACAATTTTTTCTTTTCTAAATTACAATCAATTTTAAAATATGTGCTGAGGAAATGTGACCTGAACATCCAGTCTGCATAAGCTGGAGTAGGATGGAGGAGGACCCCCAGCTGCAGGGTGTGTGGTATGTGGTGATGTTCTTAGCAATGAATCCATGAAACCATCACACCTCTAACAACCAAACACACAGTGCAGAAAGACAAGCCAGGTGTTTTTTTTCTCTAAGAAAACAACTATCCAGCCATTTTCCCTCCGGCTCAAGTAGAAATAAAACTACTTTATAACTATTTTTGTTCTGCCATGATGTAATAACGGTCATGGCTTGGTTAGGTTTAGGAAAAGATGGTGATTTGGGTTAAAATAAGTACTTCCTCAACATAAGACGATCTTTGTTGTCATGGTTAGAACCATAACAACGTGGTTAACTTTGTTGAACAGTCATGGATAATAGAAACAACATAAACTGCTACTGTGTCATTTTCATCCATCCACTACAACCTCCTCCTTACGTGGACTTTGTCTCTCTTTATACTACATAACCGCACTTTTCCCTTTGCGCCAGTCATCATTACTACGACCACTAGATGTCGCATAGCAACAAAACTTATAATAACCTGCTGCACAGACAACCTATGGGATCGTTTTTTTTACAGGAGGACAGTCTCTTCTTCCTGTAGAGAGTCCAAAAACTAGAACTGAACATTAATCTTCCAGGGGCAGATGCCCCATATTGTTCCATGCAGTTATAAAGGACTAAACTTGAAACGACTGTCTTGGAAAGTGGTACAGGTCAAAAATGTTTGTCCGCATTGAGTAGGGCTGAAAAGAATGAAACAATTAAGGCATAATCATCTCTATTAGGAGCATACTGTTGTCTGAAAATTACAGGTTTATTTAGGAGTTTGCTGTTTGGGTTGCTGTAACTTTTTCAGCTTCAAATGAAATATCTTTATGAACACATGGAGCAGTTCCTCTGGCTTTTGAGTGAAAACCCTTCTCTACCCAGTGTTTTTGAATTCTGCCAACGTCTGCTTTGCCAAAGTTGAGTTTTCTTGTCAATATGCTCCACCCACATTCAACTGAGAGGGGTGAGGTACTAAGGTCGCCACCCTGGATGTGTGAAAAACCGGGACACTGTGTTTTTTTTTGGGGGGGGGGGCTTTTTTGCCTTTATTTGAAAGGACAATAGAGATTGACAGAAAATGCAGGGACAGAGAGCAGGGGAATGACATGCAGTTAAGTCCAGCCAGCTGGGAGTTGAATTGGGTCCCACAAATCACGGGGTCATGGATGTGGATGGGCAGTAGTTGCTAGGTAATAAGGTGAATTGGGGCCTGTTGTACCTGTTTTCATACGTTTATGGACACAGGATTGGACATAACCAGGGAGAAAACAGAAAAGCAGTAGAAGGAAACAAGTGAGGTTTTACTTGAAACGATGAAATTAGAAGAATAATTTCACAAAAACCACGACAATTTGAGTCCCGGGAAAGAATATACATTTTTCGGGGTTAGTCGCTCAAAATAGAAAACAATCTCTGGAAAACCGGGACGGGTGTCAACCCTAGCTAGTACTGTTCCTTTCTACTGGCTGATGTAGGCCCTTTACCCTCCAAGAGATCACATTAACCCTCCTCCTCCTAACCCCATTCATAAGTTAGTATAGTAAAACCATCCGGGTCAGTGACATGCAGGGAAGGATGAGGCTTTCACTCAGTGAGAGACTGATGCAGGTGAGTGTAGCTGGAGAACAAAACACAGAGAAGAGGATACTCCCCCCTCCCCCCCTAACAGCACCAACCCAAACTAAGCACTAACCCAAACTAAGCACACCATGTGTTACAAGATCATTTAAAGTGACAGTTCAGGTTTTCAGTCAGTCTGGACCAAAGTGGTGACTGACTGATGACAGATTGTACTTTTAGTATTTGTATTTACTTCAGTAATATACAGTGTTCTTAACATTGTGGAAACTGAAAGCTGCCCTGCGTCACCTGATCTGTCCTGGTCCATCAGATCTTTGACATGGACTAGTGTCTGGGATCCCTGTGTCTGGAGGCCCTCTCTCCAAGGCCTCACCTGCAGCCAACACCTGCACCTCTTTAATTACTTAATTGACACATAACACCTTCCCACTGTTAATATTTTAACATCACTTATGGAATGAGTTTCTCTGCAGTGTCTGGGAGGAACTGAAGTGCAGTGGAAACTGGCTGAGGGTGAAACATATACACCAGCAGTCTGCCAATACATTCTTTCATTTATGAGGGTAGAAGTGTCAGTCAGCTTCAGGTGAGTTCGTCTACAGAGAAGGTGGAGCAGCAACTCAGCAGAGCAGCAGCTCCATCTGTGACACTGGATGTGCTCGACACAAAATAACCAGCTGCATGTGTGAAATGGAAGAAACAGATTGATAGAATAAAGATGTGTTATGTACTGTCGGCAGCTGGACTGATTGAAATATGAGTGTTTTGTTCTGTCCCATGTGAGACAGATGACTGAAAAATGCTTCCTCTGATAGATTCACTGCTTTCTGACAGCCCAGTCATAGGCCGGCTGCCGGGGCGTAGTAGTGGGGAGAGCAGTTGTGATGAGCACTGAGGACCCCAACATGATAGAAACAACAAAAAAAGGTTTTATCTGCAATTTAGATTGTTTTTGTTTTGTTTTTTTTTTAGCATTAGAAGTAAATGATCACTATTTGCTGAATAAATAGTTTGATGGACTAATTCTTGTATCTTAGGCAACATTAGAAGCCTCATGATGTGACCACATCAAGCAGGAGACCTAAGTTCATGTCCTGGTCAGGTGACATATTGTACAACTTCATTTGTTTATGTCATAGTGACACCTTAAAGTTATGGACAGAGAACCTTCACTCACCACTACATCTTTCACCAGCTGGGAAACAAACACACTGCTCTGCTTTGAAATACAACAAACTCACCTTCCAGTTCTTCAGGTGATACTGGGCAGCTGAAGCCTCCTGCCTCCACCAGGTTTTTCCATCTGAAAAAAGAAAATGATGATATAGAATGATAATGATAAATTAAATCTCTCTCCACTCAGGAGTCTAATTAACTGTTCTTATTAATTGTGCTTCTGCAAGGCGAGAGTGTTCATTTGTGTTCACATCACCAAACCTGGACCTTTGAGTACATTTAAAGACAGATCATGCAGAAGAGTTCTGATCATCTTGATCAGCGCCATACCCCCCCCCCCCCCCCCCCCCCCCCCCCCCCCCCCCCCCCCCCTCCCCCCTCCCC